>NC_070592.1:9603850-9913916 GCF_027409825.1 Scomber japonicus
ACACACACACTGACTGTATACACAAAGAGGTAGACAAGCAAACACATCATTATCAAAGATGAGAATACAAAAATAAATGTAATCAACATGCCCGCTTCTAGGGAAATCTCTCCCTCTTGCTTTCTCTGTCTGATTTATATCCAACCATCTGCTGAATGGTTTCCCGTTCCCCTCCACACCTCTTCCTGTTTAAGTCCCAGAAACCCCACTTAGGGTGCTTTCATCCCAAATTGTGTTGTTTTGTGTTTGCGTGCCATTCTCTCATATTTTGACAAAGTTCCATTTTATGCTAATTTAATGGCCGATATGGATGATAAACTTATCTCAATCTGAAAGTGCTTGACAGTATCAGGTTTTTTTGGCACTGCTCGCCCCCAGTGGGAATCTTGTCCCCCCCGTATGTGGCAGCGTTAGCACCTCGTCTTCTGAGCCACACAAGGTTTTAATAAGGCGTGAAGCTGATGGGTCACCTGCTTATTCCTAAACAGTGGTGTCCTATTTTACAGTAGAGGTGTTAAACATCTCTTCTTTTTTTATGGTTTCCTTGTAGCCAGAAGGTGACATGAAAAAAAAAAGATCAGTTATTGTGACTACAGCAGAAAGAAAGTAGCACAGTGGATTATTACTCTTAGTCTTTATTTATGTTTAATGTGTCAAACTGCACCCCTACCTCCTAAAAAATACTTTCATTTTTAAACTTATTTGTCATAGCAGATGTTTTGTACTTTTTGTAGGAAATGAAATTAGGGTTGCAAAGGGGTGGAAAATTTCCGGTAAATTTTACGGAAAGTGTCCGGTAAATTTCCATGGGAAGTTAAACTGTGGAATTTTGGAAATATTCCAAATTGGAAACTTTCCATGGGAATAATGGGAATTTATGGGAATTAAATGGGAATTTATGGGAATTGAGGGTAATCTAGTGGAAAGGTAGCAAAAATGAACACAAATGCATCCCCCCAATCCAAAAACCCAAACAAAGTCCCATTCAAAATGTTAAATATCTCTCCAAAAAAGTCCCAATCAACATGCACATAAAAAATGCACAGTGCATTTAGGGGGCGTGGTCTCCGTATGCACAGTGCATGTAGGGGGCGTGGTCTCCGTATGCACAGTGCATGTAGGGGGCGTGGTCTCAGTATGCGCAGTGAATGTAGGGGGCGTGGCCTCAGTAGCCCTGCAGTAAACAGTGTGCTATGTGAGCATGTGATAGCATAGATATTCAACTGTACTGCATGATATCTGGTTGTTTTAGTCAGGATTATGCTAAAATATTATTTTATGTTTAAGTTCCCTAATAAGAACATACCTTCAGTTTAGTATATTCCCGGTTTATTCCTGTTAATTCCCGTTAATTCCCGTTAATTCCCATGGAAAGTTTCCAAGTTTGAAAATTCCTGGAATTTTGCAACCCTAAACGCAATGCATAAAGCATCATTTTCATAAGCAGTATAACAAGTTTTATATATATAACAACTAAAGCAAGGCAGAGATTGTGCTCTTAAATATTTGAAACATAACAGATTTTGAAATTTTCAACCAAAAACACAATTGGTCCTAAACCTAATAATAATAAACAGGATACTGGAAGCAAACTCTGAACTCTCTCATGTTTGGAGCACTTTGTACATTCATCTGTCGACACAGACCTCCACCCAGTATGAGGACACCACTTCTTGAACATATTCCAGGCACCAATTGTGTATTTGGCACAACTAATTAGTATATAAACACATTATTTTGGAGCCAGTGTTGAAAAATGTATCCTGTACGGTCGCAAAATGGTTTTTGGAGGCGGGTCGATCGCTCAGTATTGGGAAGGATTTTTCCATTCTTTCATCATTTCCAGCGAAGTAAAAGAAAAACACACATAAAGTTCAATAAAACAAAAAAGGTCTTCACGGGATAACAGGAAAATGCTCTCGTTTTATGCGTTGTATCCTCTGCTTCACTTTCTCAACCGCACAATCAATCTGAAAGCTGACATTTACAATCTCTCCTACCATATATATCTCACAAAGCCTCCAGATTGAAGTAATTTAACAAAGCAGTTTTTGCTGGAGCCACAACAGCACAGCACCGAGCACCTGTTTTCATTTGTGTTTGGGCTGTTCTCATGCACTCTGGGTTTTTTTTTCCAGCTTCCTCCTGGCAAAAACATCACCTATTGTTTCCCAGTGATTGTCTGTCTCACACCTTCCATTCACGTCAATGAGAGACGGTCTATTCAGCTGTATGTAATGTAGACCGACTATTCTCCTTCTGTGCCACATTCCCATTGACTGGACATTGACTGACCATGTACTCCTCACGCATACAGTACAAAGAAAGGGGAGGGGGGGGGGAGTATGTGAGCAGCTGGACTGAGTGAACTGCAGCATTTTTCATCCAACAAAACGACCTCCATGGGAAACATGAATATGCCTTTACCTTGTTTCTAAATGAGAGGGAGAGAGAAAGAGAGCGAGAGACACACAGAACAGAGGGGGGAGATGGAGAAAGCAGAGAGCAGGATTTGTCCTTCCAGTATACTGACCGCATGTTTCCCCCCACTGCACCTCGCTGGCCACTTTTCCTCTAGAGGATTAGTCTGTGTGTGTCTGTGTGTGTGTGTGTGTGTATGTGTGTGTGTGTGTGTGTGTGTGTGTGTATGGTTGGCTTTGGATGATGGGTTGCAAGGCAAAGAGCTTCCCCCCACTGCTTTGCAGAAGTGTGGTCGTTCCTTCTCTTTCACACACCGCACACATACAACCATACACTGACAAATATGCAGCACGCACACACACAATCACACACACACACACACACACAAAAACATATAAGGTTTCTAGCCTCATGCTGTTCTGGTCTAGGAGGAATAGCTAACAGCAGCAGCAGCAGCAGCAGCAGCAGAAGCTGAAAGTCAGTCTCTCTTAACATTAAAAGGTGAGGGATTCTCTACAGCTTCCTCTCTGGTTTCTCCATTATCCTCACACCCACACACCCACACACAGACACACACCCACACACACATATATATATATAATCTCCTCTCCTAAATCCTACTACATACAGAAAAGCCAAGGTGAATTGGTTGAGGCTATACTGGAGCCCTGCATACTATACTATGCATCATATTTACTGTCCTGTTTTATTTGAGTGTCTGAATTTTAAGTGTGTAATTAATGCACTGTATACCACCCTCAAAAAAATCCCACAATGGAACAAAACAGGCAATGTACAATGCTTTCTGTCGACCTCCTACAGTGCATAGTGCTGATTTTTACAGATGTGAAAATTACAGTTGTGCGACTCTACATCTGTCAGTTATGAAAGCAAAATAATGATGATTACAACATGTTCAAAATCTCAATTTATTGCTCACTGTAGAGTAAAATGTGAAGTGTTTCTAGCATGCGGTGAATGAGTTAATCAGGAGGAGGAGGAGTGTGGATGTCAGGAGTCAGTAGTGGTGATTAGCTTTTCCCCCTTCAGTCTCAGTAATGCCAAAAGAAGAAGTCACTAGCTCATCATCAGATCCCCACAGAGAGGTTTCCTGTTTTTGTTTGTTGTGTAACTAGGCGACTTACTAACAAACAATCCTGACGTGCTAATTGCTCTAATTTCTACTGATTTGCTTCATTTCCCCTCATCCGGAACATGTGACTAAGGATAGAGATATAAAAGTTTCCCTGTGGGGTTTTTTTTGTCATAACATTATGGAGGGTCAAATGAGGTTTCACTGGCTGTTTGGTGGAAATTTGCAGAAGAAGACTATAAACTCACAGTATCGGTGAAACTAGTGAGAAATAAATCTTGCGTTCTTGTCTGAAGTCCTGGAGGTGTGAAGAAATTTTAAGTGCACATATTAAAAGCAGTGACACAGCTGACTGTTGTCACACTTCAGACTACGATCATTAGTCTCAGTGAGTCAGAGTATGCTTTAACTTTTCTCTTCAATCCTGCAAGCTTGAGGAGCCTGAGATCCACTGATGCCAAATTAGCGGGAATTGAACCACTAACTGCAGTAGTGCATGTGGCCCTGCTCTCCCTAATTATAAAGCAGAACCTGAAAACATGATATCTACGTGTGCTCGCATAAACCGCACTGACAGCAGCATGATTTCTGCACTAATCAACACCCAACCATGTGTGTCAACCAAGAGCGGGGGCCCCCACAAGGTGCCACCATCTCCCTAACTACCTGTCATTACCAACTCACCTTTGTATATTTTCTCACCTCTCTCTCTCTCTCTCTCTCTCTCTCTCTCCATCTCTCTCTCTCCCACCCTGTCTTTTCCTCCGGCAGTTAAGCGTCCACAGCTCTGTTTGCTTTCTGTTGTTTCTGAAGAGCTGCTGGAACGGATTGTCTGCTGCGAGTACCATATGGCCTAAGTGCCTCAGCATTCATGCAAAAAAAATGCACACACACACACACACACACACACACACACACACACACACACATACAGGCAAGCAATCATAACACACATGCATTTACGATGCACATGTTCTTCAAGCTTGTATGCACATGCACACTCATGGTAATGAACATATGTAGGCACACAATGATGTACACACACATAGGCACAAGCAGACATTTATACACACATTTAAATGAAGGTTAGGGGGTAGGACAAATTAAGGGGCCCACATTGGGGCTCAATCCCTCCCCGGTGGAAACTCCCTTGTCAATTTTTTTGCTAATTTAAGTCACTTATCTTTTTCCATTTAAAAAGTCGCTTAGTGGAACTGGGAAACATAACGCTCGGTTGATTTATTTAGTGGCTAAGTACCCTGAACGTTTGCAGGTTTGCCATATTTGAGTGTGTTGTGCTACAGTTTGTAGCCTGTTATGAATGTGCTTCCACCTTATACTTTCTCATTAATATCTTAGAAGTTAAAGTAATGTTGGCTTGCTGTTTGCCCAGTCATCAGTGCATGTCAAAATGGATTTAATCTCCTAAATTTATGATCAGAAATGTGGGAAATATGCAATCACCTGGCAATTAATAAACATTCAGCTTTCAGGCTGGCAATCATCTGGCTTTATCAAACAATCAGTCAGTAAAATATTACAGCGAACCATGCTCTGCAGTAGTTGAATGTCTTTGTGTTTTCAATTTGTAGCCGATGATACATTTCCTGTTTCCTTTTGGCCATGTTGGCAAGCATGCGCCGCTTACATCACAACTCAGCAAATCTGTGCTGCATATAAAATCCAGATTTCTCACACTTGATAATATGACACTAAATGTTGCTCATCATGTCGTACTTCTTGGTGGAAAACCCAGATTAAACCATTAGGGATCGATTCATTTTGATAAAGACGTCAATTCAGAGTTAAACTATGCTGCAGTTTGGACAGTGCAAATCTTTGAGAAGCTTTGGTTAGCGTTGTAGAGTCCAACATGGAAGTGGTGCACCTCCCAAAAGTTACGTACTGTATGCTTCCAATGCTGCCAAATGAGATGCAATACCAATACAGCTTTCTATATCAATCCACCAAACTAATGAAAGCAGCCACAGCTACAAAGATTTGCATGTAAAGCGAAGGTTTGCTTGAACAGACGAGTTCAGACAATGTGTCATCCGACCAACAGCGGAAGGCAAAAAGGGTTTCCGAAGTCGACGGCGGGGGTTAAAAGCCTGAAGCCAAGAGCGGGAGTGAGATGTGATAATGATTTAAATATGAGGATAAGGCATATTTTCTATCAGTCTATCCTGATCTTGCACTTGGTTGTACACACCAATTGAAATATTTGGGTACTTGCTGGGGGGGGGGGGGGGGTTCCAGATGCTTTTTGACTATCCGGTAACTTCAGCTGAAGCATACCAACGCCTTAAATCTCCCGTGAATTCAAAGCTGTACACAAGAGATCACTAAAAATACACATTAACACATCGACAATCAAGGTAGACCCAACTCTAGATCTAAGTGTTAATCAGTCACTGCAGTCATGACAAAAATCTGGCAGAGGACCACACAGCCCCAACCATGGGATGACTCACTGCTGCTGGCGAAGAGCTTAATGAGAAAATATTGGCTCAGCTGCTTCTGAATTGAATGGTTAAGATGTTTAGCTGCTCTCTTTCCAGCAATGCGCCCATAATTGGATAATAAACTCCACCTTGATGGAGAGTTGAGAATATTGTGGGTTTTTCCTTTTTCAGTGGAGTAAAGGTCTGAGGCTGATGGGCTTAACAGGCGGTTGTTGAGGATATTGAGTGCATCGTGATGGGTCCGATTTGCACGGTCTTTGCTTGCCCTTTTCCTCACTCCCTTCATTTCTCTCACGTTCTCATGCTGCCTATCTCTCTCTATCTCTCTCTATCTCTCGCTCTATCCTTTCTCCTCTATGTCTCTCTTTTTTCTGTCTTGCTTTCCCCTTCTCTCTCTCTCTTCTGTGTGTCTCTGAGTCATGCAGTTAGCAAGTAGACTGTTTTGTCCAGGTCTATTTCGGGATGTCACGCTGTGGAAGAGGAAAAAATAAGATTAAAAACGGAAAGAGAGAGAAAAGGGAGATATTTCCCCGCGGCTTAAGGATCTAGGAAATTTAAACCGTTTTTATTCAAAAAAAATGATACTCAGCAAAAAGGACAGTCTGTCACCGAGGCGGCGTAAACATGCACAAGCCGACACGTGCGCACAAACACACACCCAGCGATATGAAGAAGTAAAAAAAAAAAAAAAAAAAAAAAAACCATAACCATTCCTCATCTCCCACACTCGGTGTCAGGAAGCCACTGACTGCATTACAGTGAGCCCACAGTTGCTCGCAGTTGGATCAATAAGTGAACCTGATAACCATTTAACAAATTGATTTTTGAAATGGAGCTTTAAATGGATAAAGGTCCGCACACACAAGCAGATATACATTCGAAAAATGAAACCCAGTGAGCTGCTCTTTTGATTTAACCAGGCTCTCTCCCTCTCTCTCTCTCTCTGTCTCTCTCTTTCTCTCTCGTTTTTTAGTAATCATTCTCCCACTTCTTCCATCTTTCTCTAATAAATCCCAAAACTTTTTAACCGTCCAATTATTCCCAATTCCAATTATATGCTTTGTGATGCAGCGCGTTTTTGAAAAGTCTGAACAGGAAACAGCAGGAAAAAGTTTTCATGATTTTTTTTTTTTTTTGTCAGCGTTAAAAAACACGAGGAGCGAGAGGCAAACGAGGGGATGTGGAGGGAAAAAGCGTTCTGTATTCAAGAAGACAATTTATTCTTTTCAACTAAGCTGATGGGAGCACGCCTGATTTTCATTTTGCTTTTCTTTTTTTTTTTTTTTTTTTTTCTCCCGGTGACATTTAAAAAGTTTGCTTGAAACTCACTTGACAGTTTGATGGAAAACACTGTGAATCATGAAGGAATAAAGGGCAGGGCGTAAGAGGTGCATTTTTAGAGAACTGCAGGGTAGAAATTTAAGCAATTTAAGAAAAAAAAAAAAAAAAAAGAAAGCCACATTGGTCAATCATTCAGCACAACACAAAAGCCTCTAAAAAAGAACACTTGTCGAAGCAGTGAAAGCTATCAGATTCATTATCGAGGAAGTCATTTTTGTGAAAAGCAGATGTGAGAATTTGTTGGCTCCTTCCCTTCCGACATGAATTCTTCCTTTTCCCCTTCTCATTCTTTGTTCCCGTTTCTTGTTTTTAACCTTGGAAATCTAACTCCAGCTGTCCTCTCTTTGATAAATGTCCTCTACTTTGGACTGAACAGAGGCTGTGGAACAAGAAAAGAGGAGTCATCCCCTCCCTCATGGATCATAACAAACGCTCAGTATTCATCATTCCTCCCATTAGATCACTCCTGACCGAGATATTCCGCTTTCTTTTCTTTTTTTTTTTCACACTCTCTATTTCGCCACCAAGTCCCCCCCCCCCCCCTTCCCTTCCCTTCGTCTCTTTTCAAAGAGGTCAAGGTAAGTTCAGTTCATCCGTACACTCCCCATGTGTGATCCTATGGGAGGTAATCCCTCACTGGACTGACACACACACAAACCAGGCTTTGCATTCATTGGAAAACCACTAAAGGTGTGTTGCTGGTGTGTGCATGACTCATGATTCACGCAGATACCTCAAGGGGATCTGGCAAATAAGAGAGAGAGAAAAAAAAAGGAGGCTAAACACAGGGACATGTTTTCTCCTGGACAGACGACTGCAACCGCGGCGACAGCAGCATTTTTCTGCTGCCGCGGGTTGCGAGGCAGGTCCCCGCGGATCAGCCGAAAGCCCAAGAATGTGACTTCTCATACGTCTGCTGGGCTGAGCTTTGAGCTTTGATCCCTGACTGAAGAGAAAGTCGGATTTTCCGGCACAGTGAGTGACGGCTCAGCGAAAAAAGGGGTTGGTAGTGGGAAAAGCCGGGCGGTTACTAAGGCAAAAAAGGGACTGTGTGTGTGTGTGTGTGTGGAGGAGAAGAAGAACAAGTGTGTGGGGGGGGGGGAGTGGGGTGGGGGTGAAATGGCACCACACATTCTCATTTTTCAACCTCTTTCTTCCACCCCCCCCCACCTACCCCTAAGTCATTTCTTTCTTGGCAACTGCCAGCTAAAGGGCTTTTCTCAATGAGAGACAGAGGGGATGTGAAGGGGCTAAGGCTTGTCTGTCGTCTCTGCAGGCTTTCGCAGGAAGCACTGTACCAGAGATGGGAGGAGATAGATTCCCGGACATGTGGGGGAACAATGGCGGTGACATGGCATAACTAATCAATACGAGAAAGCTTTAAAACTCGGGGATGGGGGTCAGGCTTCTTGATGTGGCTTGCCCTGTCTCTACCAGCCTGTTCCACTCTGGCTCTTCTACTCCCACCATCCCTCCACACCCTTCATTTCCTTTCTCAGCGGACATCCTTTGAAATGCTAAACAATCGGGCCAAAGTCCACACCTCGGCTTTCCCCTCGAGACACCAAACTAATTTTTCCCTGGCACCACTCGGTTCAATCAGGCCGTCCGCCCTTCTCCCTCCCAGGAAGCTTGTGTTGATGGAGGGATAAGAGCATGAAAAGTGGCTCCAGCTTGCTAGATTAGGGCAGTTAACAAAAAAAACAAAAAAAAAAAAGTGTGACTTTGTTTTCCATCATGATTAATACTAAAAGACTGGCAGCTTGGCATAACTAAAACATTTGCTTTCATTTTGCCAAGGACTCATTTATCCTCACTGCAATGATGATGCATTAATTTGCACATGACAGAATGAAACATCTTGTGCCTGGATAAAAACTTTACTTTCCATTTATAGGTTTCTTTATACCCTGTGATATCAGACTGTTGACTCTGTCTGTCATCAACTCCAGTGGATCTACATATATCTATGTTTAGTACAGTACTTTTAATATGTTTTAAAAGTTGTCTTATAATAGGTTTAATTGGGTGTTCTTTGTGTTGTTCAGATTTCCATTACATGTCAATTAAGACTCAAAAGAAAATAGCTGAAAATCAAAGATAGTAATTACATATTTTAAAAAACCCATTTAATTCACTCCTAAACGAATTATCTCATCTAGTTACTATGTTTAAAATAGATATTAACATTAATCAGGATTAAAATTGTTTCTATTGTTATGTGATATCTGCTCTCATCTTCTACTCTTTGTGTTGTTAGATCATTTCAGGCAGCTCAAACTCACAACTTCCCTGTCCCTTATCTAGTCCCAAATTATCAATTTATAGAATTGGAATCATTTTAGAAAACTCTGAACTTTACCTGCAGCCTACTTCCAGATTTAGTTCCTGTACCACAAAAACTTCCTCTTCCTGAGATCTATCAACTACTAAAAGCAGCATTCTCTGAACATCAATGTAGCATTAACTGAGACTGCAAGGACTATACTCATAACTTCTCTTTAATTCTGTATAATAATGTTTAACCTTATTGATACTTAAATGACATCAACCGTCATGCAGTCTACTTTCTGACTAGTCTTTCTAAACAAGCGAGATAAAGAGAAAGAGTGGGCGACGGAGATAGAGCGAGTGAGATAAACAAAACTGAAACTTAATGATATTTGCTAATTGCCTCAATGTAGTCGCATACCGGAGAAAAAAGAAAAAAAAAAGAAAAAACAACCACACAAAACACTCTGGAGATCGTCGCTATAGAGACAGGCCTCTCATCTCTTTGGCATTTCCAATCTCTCTTTCCACCTCTGCACGTCTTCTTGTTAACACAGATTCAATTAAGTGGCTTGTTGTCTCTCGTCACATGCGGAAAGTTGGATGTGAAACTGAGCTTTTTAGTCCGATATCAGTCTAATCTCTACAGTTATTGAGTTGCTATGAAAAAGCATGCACAGATGTATGCCCCCCCCCCCCCTTCATACACACATGCAAGGAAATGTTAAAAGATCGACATATGTCACATCTCGAGGCCGTGATGCACTGGCGACATTTTAAGACGATGCAGATGGGTTACCACGCCAACAATTACAGCCGACAGCATTTAATCTTGGCACTTGTGTTCCTCATAGCCTCCTTGATGATCCCACATAGATTTTACCCTGTTTATGAAGCTCCATCTTTGCTGAAAGGCAGCAGCAGCAGCGCATTTCCTTGATTACCTCACAACGGTGCCCCATAACATCACATCCTTTACATCAACAGGCACTCCTCAGAGAAATCCTTAATTAATACGGAGCAGAGCAGAGCAGAGCAGAGGTGTCTGGCTCAAGTCAAAAACACTCCAGAGACAGAAAATATGATGTTTAATGAGGTCTGTAGGTTAGCGCTGACCGCACTGACTTCAACAGCTGTTTGCCTGTGCTGTGTTGTGGTTTTAAATAAACACTGTCACACATGTGTACATATACATACATATTTATATACACCCACACACACATAGATACACACAGAGCCTGCCTGTTTCTGTGTTTTGGTCAGGAGCAGACCGAGTCTCTGTGGTCGGGCAGGGTTCAGTAACACACATGCTCTCTGTTTATGTTGTGCTCACAGGCCTCCTGCGGTCCGCCTCACATTGGCCTGACACAATCTGGTATCCCAGAACACCCATTCTCTCCGACTCTGACTTTTCGCCCCCTCTGTATTTTTCCCCTGTCATGTCTTTCCAAAACATTTCTTTAGCCTTCCCCTCTCAACTTCCATATATCTATTCCACTCTTAAGTTAAGTTAAGTCCTGTTTATGTAAACCTAGGTCATTGCTTTATAAAGTGTAGTTTTGTGTACGTCATGACCGACCCTTATCGCTCTCTCTCTCTCTGTCTCTCTTGCCTCGACTCACTTTCTCACCCTGTTAATCTCTCCTCTCCTTTCCACAATCTCCTCTTCTCTCCTCTCTCTCCCTTCCTACCAACTCCTGCCTGGTGCGTCTCATTTTTGCAGTCTATTGTCGGAGGTTAGTGAGTTTACGGGGAGCCGGCCGGCCTGAAAGCACAAGCGGGGGTCGGCGTGGTCGTCAGCCGAGCGTGACGGATACAATAACCCCTGCAGTGGAAGCGCCCATGTGCTAAATTACTGCCACAAATGTTCTTCGGCGAGACCATCAGAGCTATTCAGTTATCTCAAGCCCCGACCAACTTTTCCTTTTTATTCCCCCGTTACATAATCGCGTCTTGACCAAGTCCGTCCGACACGTCAAGCTCCAGTTAAAAAGGTGTGATGAGGTTGATAGGAAGGAAGCAGGTGGAGGGAAGTTGGACTGGTGGTATACCTCAAATGAAGAGAAAGTGTGTCTATGTGTGTGTTTGTATTATGTGAATGGTTGGGACTTTGGTGCTGCAAGCAAACAGCAGTATCTGTGTCTCCAGGTTAGTTCTTGCTGCAGCGATAATAAATTAATTTTCTTTAATCGTTTGGAGTATTAATGAAACTAAAACTCAAAATTCTCAGCTTCCAGCTTCTTAAAAATATGTATTTTCTAGTTTCTTTAGTCTTCGATGATTATAAACAGGAAAATTAGCAAGTTCTAAAGCACTTATTTTTGGTTGCAAAAGAAGGATCATGACATACTTTTAATGAACTGAGAGTCAGTAACTCTATTTAATGCATAATTATACAAGATCTTGTGCGATTTGATGGTTTATCTTTATGTCTAGAGCTTAAACAGCAGGCTGGGGTTTTGTGCAAGAGGTAATGATCAGAAATTTGAAATTGATCTGGTTAACGCTTCAATTTTCCTGCACTGACTCTGATAAAGTGCAATAAACATTTCTTTATTAGAAGTAAAAAACCTCAGCTGCTTCCTCTTTTGGCATTTCACCTTGTCACTCTATTATTACACCATGAATTAAACTACTTCAACTTCCTGCCAGCAGCCACAACACCTATTGTTTGCAAGGACCGGCCACTTCACACTTCCCATTCATAATTCTGCAAACCCATCCATTCAGCTGTGTGTGGAGGAACTTGAACCGCACCCATATCGCTGTGGCTGGAGGAAAAAAAAAAAAAGACATACTGTAAGTGCTGCCAGTGTCACATATCTTTGTGCCCTCCTCCCAAAAAATAAATAAATAAAAAGACTTAAATAAACAGATATGGGTTTCTGAAGATGGGCTCTATTTTTAGATTAAATATTTGTGGCTTCTTTTTTTTTTTTTTAAGTTGAAGGTAGGGTAAGGTAGGATAAGGTAGCATGGAAATAGAAAGAGGACAAAGCCTAATGTTGGTACCAAAGCCTGATGGTGCTTCCCTTCTGCTCTATTCTTATAATAACCGTCTTTAATTTGGATTATGACATGGTTTTAATATTCTTACACCGAATTAAAGTCACGTTTTACAATAAAACACAGTATTTAAAAGGCATCATGGGGCATTAAAACTCTCTACTGCCACTCAGGATTTCCCCACAGTGTTTCTTACTGGAGTTGTACCACCTTACCTACAAAAATATCAAGAGCTCCTCTGCTGACATTACAAGAAATTATAACATTTTTATTTGGCATTATCTTATGAGGTGTTAGGAATATAGTGGAGTATAGAGTATAGTATACAGTGGAGCTACATCACTCATATTTCATCATCTAGTTACTACACTGATGAGACAGGAAACATCAGGATTTGATGATTGATCTATCAGATTGTACATTTGCTTCACAGCATTTAATCACAGCGACAAATTAATTGGCAAAAAACAGATTTCTAGTTTGAACAAGTTAGGGAAATGCTTACTGCCACCTGCTAACCAATTTTCTGGGGAAGCCCTGCCGCTACTCATTAAGGAGGGATGAGCTGGGTGTTTAAATTAAGAGCTAACTTTACAATGATCATAGCAAGTTTTTAACATTTCCAACATACTTACTGTACAACTTCTACTCATTGAGGAACATCTATTATATCAGATCAGAGATGTGCATGTGACAGGCTCATGTGTGAAATTAAATCACAAGTTGCAATTCACCCATGGAGAAAATAGAGGCAGCAGTGAATATGACTGCATATGAATATAAACTCTCTCCCTTATCAACACAGTATCACACAGATAGACAGTAAGGCTGGCATAAACACAAAGAGAGTATTGCCCTTGCATGCTTAATAACCAATTATGTATGCTCTTCCATATTGTTCTATCGATTCTACAATGGTCAACATGCACTTGCCTCCAATTAGTTATTAACCGACCCTCCCAGAATTCATCCTGACTCTATTTTACTCGATGGAGGCAGCTTGCTTGGCGTTGCGTAACTTCCCCAGACATGGCAAATGCTTTCAAATGACATGGGAGGTGCTTCATAACAACAGGGGACTAAGTATGATTTGCTCTTTACTCTAAACAGACAGCAGGTCTCACATACAGTTAAGGAGCTCATTCACATTCGCATGGTTCAGTGAGCGAACACACAGACACAAAACACACCGAACACTGCGAGGAGACAAGTGATTTGGCATGCAGGCTCATAGATCCCCGCTGCATTTTGTCACTAAAGACCTGCACATCATCATGGCAGTAAATAAGAGCATGTGTAATGAGAAATGTCACTATGACTGAGATAGAGGAGAGAAGAGAGAAGAGAGGATTAAAAAGGCAGGAGAAGAATCATCCAATGAGAGGCTATAAATACAACACACCTCCTATACTGTCGTGGGTGGCCGCCTGCATTCGATCAGCAAAAACAATGTCCAGCTGAGCCTCCACAACACACACACACACACACACACACACACACAGGCGTATTCCTTTGCAGCCAAGGTTTCAAGTCTCCTTTGCCTGTGTTTATTTTGTGTGTATGCACATGTGCATCCATCCATATAGCAACACACTGATAAGAAGGGACAGCCTGACACATATGGCCTTGATAAGGTTATGTTGGGTAATGTTATCTGACAATTATTAACTAGACGGCACAGTTACTGCAGGAGTCTGACCTGAGGACGAGGGCACACTTCATGTCTGATCATGATGTGACTCAGAGAATCAGGAGGCACTAGTGAAACTACAGTAAATGTATGAGGTTGAATTGGAGTTCAAAATTAACTTCTTTTTATCCATGTCTAGTGAATGTTTACATTTTACTGGCCACTCAATAGATAACCATTGTTTTTGTTGCTTGTGAGTGAAGCAAACCTAACAGCCACTTGCATATTTTACCAGCATTTGGCTGATGGCTGGTGGTAATTTTGTGCCCTGGTTTGAATAAAGGAAAAAAAAAATCAACAAAATACAACCTGTGAAATATAAGCATTTGCAATTGTCAATTTTCTCTCACATCTGCACAGCAGCAGTATATTGGCCTTGAGAAGTGTACTGAACTCACTCACCAGTAAATGAGTGTGACATTTCTGACTGTGAAAACTTAGATTTTGTGCCAAATGACTGAGATCTTGTAAATATCCTCTTTCAACACTGTTCAAATCATCCACTTTAATGTTTACACCCCCCCCCCCCCCCCCCCAAAAAAAAAAAAACTGAAGAAAGCTATGAAAAATATGAAGTCTGTGAAAAGAGGAGCTTTAGCTATTTGACACAAGCATAATTAGCGGCGCATAAACACAATCTATCCAAAAGAGGTCAGGTCATATGAATGTGCAGCATATAAAATATACATAGAAACATAACTAAGCCATAGTTTCTTGAGTGAAGTGAGAAAGTATATAATGCACCACCTCTGAAGACAACTGATGTGGACAGCTTTGAAGAGATTAGCGGATAACAAGACTATAGCCGATGCTAATCCCGCCCTTGCACACTGATTAGCTTGGAGTGAGAAGCTAATGATAACTTAGCTCTACTAGTGAAAAGGATGTATGGGTACTTTATTCAAATAGGTGTTCAGAATATTTTATCAATGACAGGCAACGTTTGACACAGTTTTTCTGCTATATTTAGTCAAAGTAGCTAGCCACAATTGCATTTTCAGCTACATAGTATTATAGCATGTGTATAATGTTGCCTTTTTAATTACTATTTGTTATCATCTCCATTTCACTGTGAAGACAATGGTAGGCCATCATTATGAAGTTTAAAGCACTGCGAGTGTTGTCAGTGCTAATGTAATGTAGCTAACGTAATGTAGCTAACGTAACATTTTGTCAATTAATCCGTTTAAAACACTTGAACAATGTCATATTGAACAACTGAGATTAGGGAGAGAAATACAGAAACAGCGAGGAGAGAAGTTAAAATATTACATTTGGAGTAAGAAGAAACACTAAGAAGGAGCCATGTTTTAGTCTGTGGGATGAGAGAAGTGAAAAAAAGCCTTTACACATGAGTGAAGCAGATAAATGAGAAGGTGCAGAAGCTTTTTATAGCGTGGGTAAGCCTCAAACTTCCAACATGTAATACAGATGATTGCGGCCATATTCCCATCTGCAGCCGTTCTATGGATATACTGAAGGTCTATGGGATGTACTGAGGGCAGCGTGCCCAGAGCATGGACTCTGATCACAGCTGCTCACAGCAGCTCAGAGCTGTTTGTAAGGTATCTGTACACAACACCAGTAATCCTATAAGAGGGAATATGCATGTCACATGTTTTAGACAAGTCCAATGGGATGCTGAATGCCCCTGCCAGTGCCTGTCCATAATGACGATTATATTAAAAGACGCCTGAAAAATGTGTGAAAGATACAGTGAAACAATGGCAGATGGAGAGGGACACGTCTGTATCATTAATATCACCGAGGGAGAAGAGACTCAAACCATGGAAAAATTTAGGACATGCAGGCATTACAGATCAGATTAAATATAATAGGAAAAGGAGATTCTGAAGATATTTCTGTAGCTGGAGATTTTCTAACTTATTTAAGGAGATTTTAAATGGAAAATGCACAGCAGATCTGAAAGAAATGATGAAGCTGCAGCAAACTTAGTAATGACAGAGCCCTCAGATCTTCTCGCCTCAGCCGTCCCAGTAGATACGGCAGCTGGGAAATGCAAAGCAACGCATCTATTTTTTGGAGATGAAGTCCGTCTGTTCCCTTTCCCAAAAAATCTCCCCTGTGTCTTTCTCTAAAAAGCTTATCAGCATCCAGAGATGCCGCCGGCTTTGAGGCTCATTTGGTCTCACTTCATACTCCACATTAAATGCAATTTATTGAATAATGAATTTCCTCTGCTCCTCAGATGGCATGAACCCAGTAAATTCACTCAAAGTTCACCCCAAACACAGGCCTTTAAGGTCACTCTCTGATCCCAGATGAAATTCAAATGAAATTTTCCCCACGTCAAAAAGAAGAGTAAAGGGAGTTAGATGGCTTTATGCAGCTTAATAAAAATATTAGGTGAAATCCACAAGCTGCCTTTTATGCTACTCTCAAAAGGAGGATGAGGAAGCTGTGCTGTACTGTACTGACTGCATGGGTATGTGTAGACATGCTACTTAATATGAAGAGCCAAAAAAAAAAAAAAAGGGAAAATACATGAATAAAAACTCGTCTTGCTGATACATTATTCATGTTATGTAGCTTCTGGGGGTTCCACATGAGTGGCCACAGTTAGAGCTAGCGCCGGGTTTCGGCCAAACAAGATGCTGCTGAGTATGCTGGAGGGAGGGGGTGGTGTGTGGATGTGTGTGTGCACGTTTCTGTGTGCGGACAGGGAGGAAGAGGATAGCCTGAAGGCTTAAAAAGAAGAAGATTCACTGAAGAAAGCAGGAAAAAGTTGGAATGGAAAGACACACTACTGAATCAGCACTACTTTGTTAAACGGAACACACGCACGGCCATGCACATACATAATATGCATACGCAGACACACAATTTGACACAGACACACACACACACACACACACACATACAGCTCAGACTGCAGTGTAAACGTAACACATACTTGTCTGGATCTCTGTCTGTCCCCTCACCGGCTACAGTGCAAACACTTTGCAGATACTCAGACAGAAGAGCAATTCTCCACTGTCCACACCAAATACACAGACTCCAAAACTAAAACAGAAAGGCAAAGCTTGACAAACACACATGAAATAGCATATACATCCAACCAGACATCATTAACTCATGCTTTCCTTATACTCCTGAAAAGCCAGCAAGCACCCCAGTAGAATATAAGTGTGTGTTTATAGATATCAAGCTATGTAGAGGTGAGCAAATACTCCCAAGTCACCAGATCCTCCAGAAAGTCCAGACTGGGCCCACTAGCAAATACAAGAACTTCCTTTTACACACATAGACGCACATATACACATCTGTCTATGTGTGCGTGGTCTGAGAATTTGACCTATAACCTCAATACAGATGCAAAGACACTGTTTAAATGTGTACCAAAATCTTTAGAAGTCCACTACAGATGTCACACATGGTACAGGGGGAGGAATTGAAGTACTTGAAATGCACACACTGCCACAAACATGCAGCCTCATAATGAGAAAAACAGGCCTTTGGGACTCTTAAGTTCATCTCACATCATCTCTGCCTGGTTTAAATTACCATTTTGAAAGTGCCAAGCTTTACAGTTTTGAAGAAAGGCAGTAAGGCACAGTCTGAGCCTGAAAATGAATTATCAGCCCTGGTTTCTCATCAAACTTTCCAGTCTGTTTCACACATTCTATCACATCACGAGACTCTGGATTGAAATATGGAAGTTTGGGCATCCAGGTGGTGCAGAGGAAGAATACTGGTTCACCGCTGTAGGCACGTGGGGTCAATTTTAAGTAGCGAGTGCTTCAACAAATGCAATTAGTGGTGTATTGTAGGTGGAAAGCCAGTAAAAGACTGTGCCTTGGTGGGTGTATCATTACATACCTCCTTAATGCAGGAAAAAGCTCAAATTATACATATTGTCTTCCCAGTTGAAAATTTCAGCTGGAATCCCCCCAGAAGTCCGATTTCTGACTCAGAAGGTGGGACGAATTGCCTTTTTAACAACTGGTATTGCTATCATTGGCTAAACCGGCTAGTACTGGCTTTCTGACTTCCAAATTGGAACGATTCAAACTTCCAAATTCAGAAGTGAAATGCAGCATATGTGCCAACTGCACTTGGGCTGAAGCAACTATGATTAATTGTTTGGTCCATAAATTGTCAGCGAACCTTTGAAAAATGTCCATCACATTTTTCCTCAAGGATCAAGGCTGTAAACTGCAAAGATACTCAGTTAACAACGATGTGAAACAGAGAAAGGCAGCATGGAAAATTACTTGGTTGGTTGGTTATCAAAATAGTACAGTATTGTATCAATGCAGACTTTGCCATTTAGAACCAAGAACTTTCTGGATTCCCATTTACCAAACATTTGTCTTACTACCACTGACTGAACATCTCTCTCATCAGTGTCATCAGGTGAGCTGAGGACAACAACAGCACCCATTCTCATGATATCTCCCAGCGATCGCCACGCTGTAATAGGAGCCACATGTTGCGTATGCTCGTGTATCCAAACCTCCTCCTCGCTCCTCTCACCTGTCTTATTTCAGAAAACAAGTCTACGCCGTGTACGCTTTGAAAACAAAGTACTGTTGTCGTGTCACAACTTTCTCGGGGAAATAAACACTTCAATTCGCCCGCCACAAAGAAAATGCACCCCGTCGAGCCGCTGCTACGTTCTGTGAGACGTCTTCCATCCTCTTTTTCTCCCCCGCCCGTCTTTCTACTTTCCTCCCAGATAATCAGCGAGATCACTACCTTACCCCTCCACCCTCCAACTAGAGCTCTTTTTCCCCCTTTTCGTTCTCTTGGTTGGCTTTGATGGCAGGAATGCCTTTGGATAGACACCACCAGTCAGGATGCTGTTGGGTAAAAATTAAGCTACTAGAAAGGAAAAGCATCCTATGGTTCCTGCAATAGAGCCACAGAAAGAAACAAATGAAGGAAAAAGTAGCAGAATATCAGCTTACAGGAAAATGGACTAACCAGTGGAAAATGCCACCATGAGCCATCAAATCTCTGTGGAAAAGCTCACATGCCAAGAAATGTCCTTATTGCTAAAATGTTTCCATCAGTGATGTAATGAGATCATACAGACACTCTTTGATATCGCAGGCCAGGGTCATAAAGAGTAACACTGGCAAGCTTATCCTTGAGACTTTTCACATGTATGCAGAAGTAAATAGTTGTGTCTGTGGGCTTTTGAGGCTGTGGGAGTGGGAGATAGAAGGAATGACTACATAAGAGCGAGGAAGAAATTGAGGAGGCGAGTGGGCGTTCATTTAAAATATCCAGCATTACCACCAGCAGCTGCACTTTGTCCTACATTGCCTCCCAGAAAACAAGCATGCACTCCTACTTTATGTGAAAAGGAGGCCCTGTCAAGCTCATGAATAAACACCACGCAACAGCACCAGCAAACAAACTGCCAAGGAAACTGGGAAAAAAACAGCGATAAACTAAAATGATTCTTTCCTTCCTCTCTCTGGTCAATCATACACCCACGCTCTGGGCATTCAGAGACTCTGCCTGGTGAGACCAGATGCCTTCTTCCTTCATCTCAACCTCCTCCTCCCCCAATAGTTTTGGCTTTGCAGCTGATCCATGAAGTGTCATGGAACCTGCCAAACCCGAGCTTGGTCATCGGCAGCTTGCTCTGTGCGAGCCATCATTGTTGCTAGTTGTCGCCCAGGCTTCAAGAAGCTAAAAAGGGAAAAAGGGACACGGGAGAACGAGAGGCCACAGCGGTAGGAGAGAGGGGATGGAGAGGGGTGAAACATGAGGGAGTCAAAGGGGACCATATGGGGAGGCTACGATGTCAACAAGACACAAGTGTTTCCTCTGGAAAGAGAGCAAACTTTAACACAATGGGACCCCTTTGGAGTGCCTGAGGGCAGCCCCAACTTTTACACCCCAAGAGTGGAAGTCAAACCGAGCCATAAAGCATGATGAACCAGACGGGGAAAAGAGCCCTTCCATCAGCCTGCCAGGCACCCAGATCTGCTCCAACAAAACCCTCTTTCTCTCCTTGAAGCCTTGGCCCCTTACACATTGAGCCGTGCACACATTCTTCAGTGACATAATGCTTTTTTAAGCTATTGCTCTCTTCAACCACCCCCCACCCCCTTCACCCTCCTCCACCACCACCACCACCACCTCCTCCTCCTCCTCCTCCTCCTTCTCTTTGCCCTTACTCAGATTTCCCCCCTTTTGCCAATTACTATTTGAATGTGAATACCAGCAGAGGGGTTAAGTGTTTGTTTTCGCTCTCGTGGTGGTGAGAAGTGAAAGAGTGAGGTTAGCGTGTGAGCTGACGTCAACGATCTGCCGTCCCATTGATGTGCCGTCGGTAGGTGTTTGCTGAACGGCCTCTCGGGGCCATAAAAGCTGCCATTCTGCAGAGGCCATAAAAACTAGCTACTCCCCGTCCCCCCGTCCCCCTCCTCCTTATCCTCCAGTGGGGCTGCTGCAACGCCCAGAGGGAGACACGGAGCTCACAGGGGGCGAGATCAGTAACAACTGCTTACAATGCTGCTGGACTTCGCTCTAATCTATTTCTATTTGGTTTCCTATTTTGAAGGAATTATTCATGCTTTTACAATGGAGTTCTGTGTGTGTGTGTGTGTGTGTGTGTGTGTGTGTGTGTGTGTGTGTGTGAGTGTGTGTTTACTCTGTGTGTCCCCAGCAGGAACAGCATATATATAGGCCATAGTTTATGCCCAGTGCCCCTCTTTGATGAGATAACTCTGGTCAGGTGCTCCACAGCCTGGGGACCGCAGAGTCATTCAGGAAGAGGGACAAATCCCTGGAAGCACTGGGACCAGAGGCGACCCCCATCCTCCCATCCTCCCATCCTCCCATCCCTCTCTCTCTCTCTCTCTCTACTCACACACACACACTGACCTCTCATGCAGTCAGCTCTATAGTTTAAGCAGGGGGAAAAGATAACAGGCATATAACTACAGCCTAATTCACTCACAACAGTGGAACATGTGTCTACTAGACTCACATGAGCGAATGGGACGGATGAGCAGGAGTACAAATACGTTGTGACACGTGGAAATAGTTCATCGCACGGGGGCAGAACGATTGATTGATTTCATTCATGACTGTTTCTTTTTTCTATTGAAAACCAGCCGACCAGCTTTGCTCAGAAGTTGAGATTTCTCCTACTGCCTGATCTCAACAACGAGTGACTGCATCTCTCTGTTGAATTTTTGGGTCACCGTTTGCTTGGAACTAACTAATTCTGTGCAGACCCATCAATCATCAATCATCAATCCAGATCTGGGGTTGATAATAGTGTCTTTTTTACACATCGGGCAGACATGAAGCAATATTAGTTTTCATTGCAAGTCTAATATTCACTCTCCTTTTTTAGCTTTGTTTTGTTCTCCACCAACTCCTGAGGGGAAATATCAGACTCCAGCTAGCCTCTAACTTAGCCTGTGTGCCATTTGGTGCTCTGATAGGTACAGTGGGTTTAATAGAGTATAGAGCTGAGATGACATCACAGAAAACAGTAATATTGCAGATCATAAGAAACAAGACATTTGTGAAGAGCTGCTAGAAGCAACACTCGTAGTATAAAAGAACTTTTCCAAAGAACAAATGCAAATGAGTAGCGTGTTATGTATTGACCCTGATTAAAGCCACAAGCCAAAATGCATTCTTCTCATAATACATTTGTTACAGGAGTCTTGCCTTTATGACTTATTCCCTTCTTCATGTAAGTAACTGATGTTGTGCCAGAAATCCAGACTCTGTGTAGAGCCTGGAGTGGGTTTGTCAGCATGAGCAATAAACTTTTGAACACTGATCCACTGTTAATATAAAAATATTGATTAAAAGTAGCTTTAAAAAAAAAAAAAAAAAAAAAAAAGGAAATAAACACAATTGAAATAACATAATAATATTGGTGAGGAAATATAAAAAATTATGATCATTTCCTCAAATACTATTTATAAACATAACATGAGGAATAGTTGGTTATTAATACAGCGAGACAGAAAAAAGAAAAATGAGTTGGTTCTCAGACTGATAAATGAAAAAAATGACAAGGGCAAAACACAAGGGCCCCGGTGGCGAAACTCCCTAGCAGCTGAATGTGGGAATGTTGGAATGATGATAAAGGGAATATGTGCTCAGAGCAGCGTTAGCCCCGTCTCAGCATGCCCTGTGCCACAAAGAGAAAGCCGAGACGTGAGAGATTGTTTTTTGGGGGGGGGGTTTTTATGCTATTTCTCTCTGCAGATGTCACAACCCCGAGAACTCATTGTCCTTTTTAAAACCTACAGACAGCAGCCATATATTCCCTTTCATCCCTCCTAAGCGGTGAATTTAATGGAGAAGCCAATCACGTGTCTGTCCTGATCATCGCTTTACCTCTCAGCCAGTCACATACCTGTCTGGTTTAATTGAGTTCACAAGGACCCTATCAGCTTCTTCCTCCTCGATCTCATTCCTTCTCTGTTCTACACTGTCAAAGCCTTCCAAACGGTGCATAGCTCCTCACTTACCTTTCTGCATGCTAACTTTTTTTACATCACTGTATCAGCACTAGTTAGGGATGAGAGAGCTTCAAGGGTGACAGAAAGAGAGAGTGGAGAGAAAAAATGGAGAAGGATGGTGGTGGTGGTGGTGGTGGTGGTGAGGGGGAGGGGTGGAGGGTTTACAACTTTTACTACTGTGCCTGTGTCTGCTTATTAATTCATTCCTCTTAAGCATTTCCTGACAGGCCTGGGAAGGGAAGACATTTTTTTTTTGTTTTGATGCCTTGTTATTTCTCACTCTTTCAATTACTGCGAGCAATAGAAGCATTCGGACCTGTTTTTTTTTTCCTCCCTCCAGAGTGAAAGTAAGCAGCTTTTAATAAAAAGGAAAAGATTCCAGGGGCTGACCCACCGCTGTGCTAATACCTTCATCGATTTTCATTTTGGGGGGGGGGGGGGGGGGGGGACCCTCCCAGCTGATCAATCTGCCTCAAACTAGCTGGCAGCCAGCCTGGGAGGGTGGGGGGTTCGGTGTGAAGACGGTTTACAATGTGGGGGTTTTTCAATCCACACATTTGCTGGCTTGGCTGGAGTTGGTGCATCAGCAGCACCAGCGTGCCGGGGATTTGCATCTCCATTACAACAGGGCTGCTACCCGCTTAAAAGATGAGTCTTTAGCTGATGGTGCGCTTGTTTTGAGTGGATGGCATTTAAAAGGCAGCGCCCTCTTTAGCGCTGTTAACTTAAGCCTCCAGGAAGTACGCCGGGTTGGGACTAGTGGTCAAATGAGCGGCTGTAAAACGGTGGATACAGTTTTTTGGGCGTCACAACATTAGGTCTGATAACATTTGGAAAGTCTAGAAGAGCTGCAGCATGAATCAGCGGAAATTAGCCAGCTCGTCACTGAATAATGAAGAAGTCCATCTGTCATCACCACAACCGACATGTTGGGTCCGGCACACTCTGACCCAAATTTGGAGATGGTCAGGTGTGACTCAGCATGTTTAAACTGACGGAAATACAAATAAACGGAGCACGGATTGACTCTTTCCCTATTGTGTAAACATGTTGGGCTTCACTGTCTGATCCGCTGTGTATGAGTTCATGTCCAACCCCCCAATTCTTTTCCTCTCTTGCCCAAATCCACTCCCAACACCCCCCTTCCCAGACCTCCACCCCCCCTCCCGGTAATCCCTCAATGAATGTGGGTCAGCGAGCGGGGCTTTGCCTTCGTCACTCAGCAAGGGGACAGACAGAGGGGTCGTGACCCCAGTCATCCTGTGAGCACTCGCGCGCTCGCAAACACACACACACACACACACACACTTGCGTTCACACACCCATGTACAAAGACAAAGATCCAAACATGGGGACGCAAACACACGCAGACACTAAATGACACGGATGGATGAACATCCGCTAACACACACACACACACACACACACACACACACACACACACACACACACACACACACACACACACACACACACACACACACACACACACACACACACACACACACACACACACACACACACACACACACACACACACACACACACACACACACACACACACACACGGGCCAAAAGGACAAAAACACAATCTTGGAAACCAGTCTGTGATTACTGGAGTTGAATTCATCGGAGGATTCATTGATTAAAGGATAATTGGTCATTTTTGTGTATTGATTGTTTAGAGAAATGTTTTAACTTAACAAAACTTCCCTGGTTTCATCTTTTTTACGGGGTTTGTAAGTCTTCAAGGACAGAAAACTGATATTTTTGGGTTTTGGGCAGTTGACAAAAGTCAGACAAAACACCATGAATGCTGCGGACTTGAGCAGAGAAAACATCATTATGAGCAAAACAAACACACCTTAAATGATTAAAACCCAATGGGTGACTATACGTACCAGATGATTTGATGATTATTATTTTACTGATGAATAATTTAACAAGCAAAGCAGTCAAACACTTGTTGCTCCCATCTTCATAAACGTTAAGCTTTGCTGCTTCTCTCTGTTTTGTCATCACTGTAAATTTAACATCTTTGGCATTTGGGGTTGATTTCCGATAATGTGACACAGTAAAGCACTTGTTGCTAAAGTTTATCACCGGGGGCGACTGTTGTAGAAAATGCCAGTTATGAGAGAGAGAGAGAGAGAGAGAGAGAGAGAGAGAGAGAGAGAGAGAGAGAGAGAGAGAGAGACAGACGCACCGCCAGACACGAGCCCACAGACAGAAATACTGTGATTCAGCCACGTTGACTTCTCTCATGTAACGGTGACACAGATAATAACCAAATGAGGCTCCGACAACTCAGCGGCTCCACGGACGAGTTAATATGACAGAGAAAAGACAGAGACAGAGGAAGTCAGGGCGGATGCGAGAGATGGATAGACCGTCTGATAAGATAAAATAACAAACAGAGGTTTTGTGTAGTTATAGGCTTAAAATTTGTCTCTACACACACACACACACACACACACACACACACACACACACACACACACACACATACACACGCACACATGCCAAAATATCAAAGCGTCCTAATTAAGCTGCACCGCATTCAAACTAATTATCCTCCACATCATTAACATTCTCCATCACGAGCTGGTACTTTATCTAAGAGAGAGCAGGCAATAATGAAATATTCATGATTTATTAATCTGACTACAGAAAAACAAACAATGGCAACCCGGGGAGTGTGACACCCTCTCCTGCCAAACACGGAGCTAGCAACCTGACTGTGTTTGCTACTCTTCTCTGCACTCCATCAGAAGTCCACTTATCATGCCAACGCTGCTGCCCTTAACACTCAGGTGACTTATGAGTAGGGGGTATACCAGCAAAGTTTTTTTTTTTTTTTTTTTTTTTTTTGTCAAACTGAGATAAGTTGGAGAGGAAATGTTGCTGGTTTTCTTTATTTGGCTCAGATCAGCTACTGCCGCTCCTTTTCTGTGGCGCTGTGTCAACAAAACGTCAAGCACCCAAAACGTCATCAAAAGAAATAAGGGGAAATGGAAATGTGGCAAGGAGCCATCTCGAGCCGAATCAGATCAGTGTTTCCACGTCGTTCTGATGGGGAGGCGAGAGGAAGGAGGAAGGAGGAGGAGAGGAAAGTGAAAAGGAGGAAGAAAAAAAAGAGGAGAATGCAAAAAAGACAAAAAAAAAAACACACTTCTCTAGAGGATTTTCTCAAGTGTGAACATTTTTGCTGAGGATACACACAGTTGTGAAAATGAAAATGCTGCAGCGCTTGGTTGATGTCACTATCATTGAGTCCTAATGGGGGGGGGGGGGCGGACACACATGCTGCACTATTATCGCTCAATCTCAAACACACAACACTTGCTCCTCTTCTTCTTCTCCTCCTCCTCCTCCTCCTCCTCCTCCTCTCCAACATTTTCTCTCCTCTTGACTTTCTCATAATCTAAACATCTCCCTCCACTTCTCTTCATTACCCTCCCTGACTCACTCTGTTTTCAAGTCCCCCCCGATGACCTTGAGCGGCAGCTGCCAGAGAAGTAGCTAAAGTACAAAGTCAATACGAGCCAACAAAGCTGGTTAAGTATTAAATGAGGGGATGATGACGCTGCTGTTAGCCAGAGAAAGGCTTAACAAAGAGCAAATAAAAAAGGAATATGTGCAGTCAGACTTTAATGGAACACTCAACAGGAATAATGATGTGTTTTAAGCAATTGACTTGTGATGTTAGATTGGGCTGTACTTATGATTTCTGCAGGCTTGCCCGTGGATTGGAATAGGCAGCAGTTGCAGTTTTTACTGGGTTTAATGTTTGGCAAACCCATAAAGTAAGTAGGCCATTCTACAGGCATGAATGTACAAGTTTATTGCACATAAAAAATGACAGTTTTCCCCTCTTTAGATGACTAATACAACGACCTTTCCATGCTTGATGTGATAACAGGAACAGGAATAACAGGCTGCAAGAAGTCACTTCCCATTTCATAAGAATGAAAACTTGAGTTTACCGAAACATGAGGTCAAAAGAAAAGCAACAAAAAAATATCAGATTTCCACTTAGAGAGAGTGCTAATAAAGGAAGTTTAGTCACCACAAGGAATAGCATTACTGCAAAAGTGACATTTCTCAATTGGCAAGCCAGTAATAGCCTTTCACTGTCCTCTGCCCGGATCATTGTCAGCAGCCCTTAAAACTCAGTGGATAATGTAGCAGTGAATGGGCCCTTTCATCAGCGCTTGGCCATGGAAGTGGACCAGAGTGACTCCAATTGAAAGCTATTGCAGCTAAGAAAATCAATTGAATAAATGTGCAGAGCGTGGTGTCCGTGCGTGGTGAGTGTGTGCATGTGTGTGTGTATGTGTGTGTGTGCTGGAGCTGGAGCCGGTTCGGATACCTACACCAGTCACCTTCCAGTCTGCTCTCCTGCTGCATTCCTTTGGAGAGCTGCATTCCTTTGGAAGGCAGCAGGTCAAAGGTCAGGAGACAAAGATGAGACTGGATGCAGCGCAGATCTCTTCTCTGTGTGTGTTTGTGTGTGTGTGTGTGTGTGTGTGTGTGTGTGTGTGTGTGTGTGTGGGCGTGTGTTTGTGTTTGTGTTCGGTGGGTGGGAGGGTGGTAGGGTGGATGAATATAGCATACGTCCAACACAACAACTCCTCAATGCTCAAAGTACAATATGAGTCAAGCTACATTCAAAGAGCATCCAGGTATATAAAAACACATATAGAGCGCAGCCAGTCGGCCTGCCTTGGCAACACTCCTCAGCCGCTAACAGCTGCTCTGACACGTGTGTGCATTCCTGAGTCTGCACCACAGCGTCCCCACAAGGCATCGCCTGTCCGCCCTCAGCCTGAGGAAATGGAGTGCCAGCAGAGGCTGCCCGCCTGCATATAGATCCATTTACCTGAGAGGGCTACGTCAGGGTTTTTGCAAAGCATGGGCTAGCACTCAAAGGGGCTTAAATTAGATTAAAATGAAAGGCATCAGTTTGATTAAATTCAAACAGGTTTCTAAATCATAACAGGGAGGAAATGCTATAAATTTATTGGCTGCCCCATGTTGCCAAAGGCCAAAGTCGACTACCAATCTTAAAGCTGGCTATAAACCGGCACATCACTCCACGAGAACTCACGAAAGGTGTGAAGATCACTGATATGTACAGTCTGACAACCTAAAGTAAACTGCATGGTTAACACTAGACGAGCCAAATTGGGATTCAGCCAGTTTTAGTGGGGACAGAAATCAAATGCAGTAAGGATGCTGGAAATGAAATGACTAACCAGGCAGCAGTATTGATCAAAATAAATCAAGCGTGAAACACACCAGCGTGGAAAGAGTAGGCAGTGAAAGCTCCAGGTTCCCTAAGCCACTGCGATCAGCCGTGTCAGTCAGCTGATTACGCTAACCGAGATGTTCCAGAGACAGGGTGGGCAACCTGTGAGAAAAAAAACTAGGCCTGAACCTTCGGGGAGGCAGAGCCGTGAGCGGAGCAGAGCAGAGGTGGGCTGTCCAGAGACGACTGGAATGTCAGATAATGGATGACAAATCTCTCCAGGTGACACCGAGCCCAAGGCATCCGGGGAGACGGAGAGAGAGAATGAGCGTGTCTTAGAGAGAGTTGGGGGGGGGGGGGGGGGGGGGGGGGGATGACAAATGGATAGACAAGTGCATGCTTGTGAAGTTTTGTTAGAGTTCCTTTTTTTTTTTGCATTACCAGTTTGTCTGTGAGGAGTTTTTAAGAGTTCATTTCAAGTTCAAAGACAATCGCTTCCCCTCTCTCTCTCCTTCTCTTTCTTTCTCTCTTTCTCTTTCTCAGCCCAAAGCAGTATTGGTTAAAAACTCAATCTTATCTTTAAGAGCTCGACTGCTTTCTCTGTCTTTCTGATTGATTGAATGGAAATATGTGTAGGTAAACTTTCTACATGTTCCCCTATCTGTCCTTTCCATTAACCTTGACGCAGTGTGTGTGTATATGTGTGTTTACAGGTTCACACACACACACACACCCACAATGTCGACAAGTGCTGTTATCACATGCCTGAGTTTATCCAAGCTTTAGAGAAGCATAGGATCCACAGACTGTTAAATGCTGATCAAACCGATGTCACTCAGATAAGCGAACTTGACAGTCATGCTCCACATGCAGTCTTATGTATATTAAAACCATACTGCGTGTTCAAATACAGCTGCCGATACCGAGGGGAAACACTAATTACCACCTTGACAAAAGTGAGACCTCCAAAATTAGAAGTAATCAACTGTCCCTGGGGGCTCAGTGGAAATGACAGCACTAACTCCTAGAAATCAAGGTGATAATGAAATCAAGGTGATAATTAACCCATTATGATGGATTCACTCGCACTAAATGGCTTCATAATTCAACAAGCTCGCTACACACCACACATTTTAAAGTGAGAAGCAGCTTTTTAGCCAATGACAAGGTCACCGTAACACTGATACTAATTTAAGAGCAAGAGAGCTCCCGATGTTAACTTTCACTTAATTTGCACTCAGTACAGGGTGCAAATCAAACGTGTCTGTGCATATCCTGGTAAAGGCTGCATTGCTCCCATTATTTTAAGGTAGATGGTGGAAGAGGGGGAGTGGGGGTGAGGGGGGTGAATTCCTTCATAGGAAGAGAGGGAGGGAAAAAAGGAGAGGAGGGGATGTCCAGGCAGCTAATAGACTGGCTGGAGATCTTTTACTTCATGCTTGAAAGAGAGCAAGGAGGTGGGAGTAGGGGAGGGGGGGGGTAAACCAGTCATGTAGTAGTAAAGAAAAGAGTTGGTAGGATAATGAACAGCAGTGATTGATGATCAGAACACCCCACAGTTATTACTTTACAGATTTGTACATCCATTACTGTGATTTAAAGTCGAGATTTCAATCCCAAAGCTTAAAAATGTGATCAACTCTATTCTGCTGGCAAAAAAATTGACAAAGAAACAGACTTCTTTTGTTCTGCATGACTAATAAATACTCATTTTCAGTTAGGAATTTACACTGTTTATGTAAATATGAATAGCTCCACACACACACACACACACACACACACACACACACACACAAACACAGTGCGCCAAAGTCTGAGAACCCTGACGGCTGCGCCTGGAGCTGTTTTGGATGTGGATGAAAGCTCGTTACGCACGGATTTTGCGCGTAAAAAGTCTGAGATCACAGTAAACAGCAACAAACAAGCGACATGTCAACTCTTCAATTAACCACCTCCCTCAGTCAGATCACTCCCAACTTACTTACTTGTCATACTCTGCGTTGTCCTTGTCACAGCGTGCGTCCTTGTGCTTCTGCCAGTCTTTGCCATGCTTGCAGGTGGTGAGCAGCACCACATCCTCGGCGTTGTGGACGTGATATAAGGCATTCCTGGTGTCCGAGCCGATACCTGTCAGGTAGCGCTTCCCCTTGAACACCAGCATGTATTTTCTGAAAGGCGGGATGGAGTTGTACTTGAGGAACCCCCTCTCTCCACCGGTCCTCGGGTGCTCCTTGGAGAAGAGGGGGATGGACACGTCGAAGTTGGGCCTGAAGTTATCGGTGCTGATGCTGGCTTTAGCCAACATAGCCTGGCCGATGTCAAAGCCCAAATCTTCCGTATAGTCCGGCCACGTCCCCGAGTACAAGTTAAATATGAGATGGTTCCTGCCGTCGTTCCACAGAGGCAGGTTCTGGACCTTGGTCTTCAGGTTGTGGACGTATTGCGGGGACAGCTGGTCCCGATCCAGCGTGTCCAAACTCAGGACGAACAGACACGCCTGTCCGGGGTCTGAAGTGTAAAACCTGGACCCCTCTATGGTCGATAAAATATTCTGGTAACTCTCTGAGATCTTCTCCCCTTTCTGCTGCGGGTAAACATAAACTTTGAATCCGTTCTTTTTACACAGAGAGAAATCAAAGCATGAATCCATTCGGCACCGTTTGCCTTTGTAAACACTGGTGTTGACGTCCCTCTTCTGCCTCGGAGATATGTGCAGGTTGTACTCCTCGGTGTCCGTGTGATCCCAGGGCAGGAAAGGTTGTAAAGGGTCCGAGAAGTGAGGCCAGGGCTGGTCGGGCCGGTACCCATTCCGGCTGCGGTCATGCCGGCTCCTGCTCGCCGCTGGAAGTTGAACCCCTCCGAGGTAGAAGAGAAGCACTAGACACGCACCGGCGGAGAGCAGGATCAGGTAGCGTTTTTTGGCCTGCATGTGTCCTGGAAACAGGGGCGAGTTGTTTTAGGAATAAGAAATGTAAAGTGGCCCGAAGTTAGGCTCTCACCAACCCCGGCTACACCGCTCCATCCTCCGGCAGCCTCCAAGGATCCCCAACCCCCCTTCTGCGTATTCGGTTCCCAAATCCAGCAATTGATCCAGTGCATGTGGGCGATTTTAAAAGTAGTGTCCCTCTCTCCCTCTTCTGTAGAGTTTCAGCATATCGCACGGGCGCCTACAGCAGGGGGGCTAGGGTGCACCTATATAGAAAAGATGCCCGGACTCAAGACTCTCAGTCTCGGACACAATCATACACGGCTCTCTCTTCCCCTTGCGCTTCTTCTCAGCCTCATTCAGACTGCATGTGTGGTGGCTATTCAAATGGAAAACTGTCCGGCTGCCGTCTGGGAACTCTCTCTCTCTCCCACCGGATAAACAGCGGCAGGGGTCCCCGAGGCTCTCCCAGACGGAAAGGTATACCCCCGGTTTAGATGGTAAACTCGGTGCACATTCACCGGGAGTGTATTTAAAAAAAAGCCCCGTCGGTGTGGCCGCCGCGCTCAGATCCAAAAAACGCCTTGGGGTGATTTCGTCCTATTCCCCCTCTCTCTCTCTCTCTCTCTGTCTCTCTCTTTCTCTCTCTCTCTCTTTTTTATCACTCCATAGTCTCGGTTGAGGAGAAGCAGGAAAAACCGGAGGAAAGCGTCGTAGCACAGGGGCAGCTCATCGGTACAAGTGTAACCTGACGAATCCCTGCATTTCTCTTCTTATTTATTACAAGCTCCACACACACAGCCTCATACGCGCTGATATAAAATGAAAAAAGCGCATCGGCGAGGGGAAGTTATCCGGTCTGCACCAGGGCAACAAACGCTGAGCTCACACCGGGTGAAGAGCTGAGGAAAAATGTTTTTAAAAAAAGACGGGATTCCTTGATCCTAGTGTCCAATTACCGAGTGCTCAGTTGTTCCGATTGTTAGTCGGTAACATTCCAATCCCGACACGACGGCAGCTGACGTGACGTCCCATCCATGCGCACCGGAGCCGGTGATTGGTCCCCCTTGCAGGAGCGGAAGAGGCGGGACTTAGAGGGAATGCACCCATTCATAACCGGAGTCCTCCGCATGTGCAAAAATTATCTAATTGTAAAGACTGTGTGGAAGTTGTGTTGGAGAAGAGCCAGAGAGCAAAGTAACCTCAGAGAAGAGACTAACACTGAGAAGGTTTTATTTTAAAACACAAGTCACATGTTTGCCCTTATTCTGTTTTTTCTTATACACACTGTGCCTCATCATCTCATGCATTTATTGTGTAGGTTACTGTTTTATTTTTTATGTGGGTTGCACATTAACTTAGAAAAAGTGGTTCCTGGATCACATAACAACAGCTGCAATTAAACAGCCATTGAAAAAAAAATCGCATTTATCAATAAAACAAGATCAGAAAATGAGTGAAATAACCTCTGAAAAGGTAGGCAATAAAACTTTAAAGATAAACAAAAGCAAATATGTAAAAATACATACAATATAATAAAAAAAACTCTGTAGGATTATTACAGAAACTCATGAGGGAAAAAAAAAAAATATATGTGCAAATTATTTAATTGTAAAGCCTGTGGAAGTTGTTTTGGAGACCAGCCAGAGTAACCTCAGAGAAGAGACTGACACCGAAAAGTTTCATTTTAAACACAGTCACATGTTTGCCCTCATTCTGGTTTCCTTATTCATACACTGCCTCATCATTTATGGGCATTATTCATGTATCCATATGGTTGCTTTTATTGTGTGTGTGTGTTACACTTTTATTCTTTATGTGGATTCCTACCTAGACCTCCCCTGCCTGACCCACACGACAACAGCAGCAATAAAACATACAGCCATTTCAAAAATCATATTGATCAATAAAAGAAGAAAATAAAAAAAACAAGTATGTGAGAGATCAGAAATTAATGAGATAACTCTGAAAAGGTAGACAATCAATATTACAAGAAAAACAAACATGTAAAAATACTGACAATGTAAGATAAAGATATAAAAAAGTAATCATCTCTGTAGGATTCATCAGCTTAATAATAATAATAAAAAAATGTAAATGTGATGTGTCTTATTAGGCAGCATAAGCAGCATGAGTTCTGTGTGGAAGTGAGCCTGGGCTTATATGTCAGTTTAATTTCTATTTCTATAAGTACTTTCTTCAATATGTGTCTTCTTTATACTCTCTACAAACTGACATGACTATTTACTCACCTCACCTCACTTCACCTGACCTCACCTGACCTGACCTGACCTCACCTCACCTCGCCTCACCTAAACGTCTCCAGTTTTTGTCTTGTCATAAATATTGCAAAAGAGCAAAGCAATAAAAAAAACAGTCCCAGAAATGTATCTTCAAAAAGCCACCGGGTATGTTAACAATTGTTTGTATTCAGCACATACTTTGGGTTTGCACATCAGGTGGTGCACATATTATACACTACCGGTCAAACGTTTTAGAACACCCCAATTTTTCCAGTTTTTCACTGAAATTCAAGCAGTTCAAGTCCAATGAATAGCTTGAAATGGTACAAAGGTATGTGGTGAACTGCCAGAGGTTAAAAAAAAAAAAAGGTATGGTTAACCAAAACTGAAAGTTATACAAAAACACTTAAAAATGTAGGTGAAGACAGTTAAGGTGTTAGTGAGTACAGTTTCCTTCACCATCAAAAAGCACTCAGAAACTGGAGGAAACTGAAAGGAAGAGGTCTGGCAAGCCCAAAGCCACAACAGAGTCAGAAGACAAGTATCTGAGAGTCGACAGTTTGCGTGATAGGCGGCTCACGGGACAAGAGCTTCAAGCACAGCTTCATAGCGGTCGTAGTAAGCAAGTCTCAGTTTCAACTGTGAAGAGAAGACTTGGAGTTGCAGGTTTGACAGATCGAGTTGCAGCAAGAAAGCCATTACTAAAGATGTTAGAATAAGAAGAAGAGGCTTGCCTGGGCCATGAAACACCACCAATGGACTACTAAAGACTGGAAGAAGGTGTTATGGACTGATGAATCAAAATTTAAAATATTCTGTTCATCATGCAGGGGTCTTGTACACCATCGAAAGGATGAGCGAAAGGATGGTTCCTCAGTGTGTGACATTAACTGTCAAATATGGAGGAGGAACCATGATGGTCTGGGGCTGTTTTTCTGGATACAGCATTCTGCAGCAGCATGCAGTACCCTCTGGTATGCACATAGTTGGTCAGGGGTTCATCCTACAGCAAGATAATGACCCAAAACATAAGTCCAAGCTATGCCAGAACTACCTTAGGAAAAAAGACCAAGATATTAGTAAATCATCAATAAATTTCATTCAAACCACAGTTACCTTTTCATGTTCAGCTCTCAGGTAGAACAACAGCATAAGTTATTATTCTTTTTAAAAATGCATTTAGATATATTTTTGATTATCTTTGACAGTCTGAGAAAGTTCTGAAGGTTGTTTGGTGCTTTATTTTTTAAGTCATTATTAATATAAATAGTCTTTATTAAACAAGGAAGGACCATGGACAAAAAAAAACATTCATCTTAAAATGAGAAGAGATGATTTATGCTGATTTACATCTGTTATTTTCCATTAGCAGACAGGAAACTTAGGGTTAAAGGTGAGTATGACACACCCTGTCTGGAGTCAAACTGGAGATCTTGCAGTAACATTGCGTTTCCCACAATCCATAATCTAGACACTGCAAAAAAAAAAAAAAAAATCAAAAGCCACTAAAGTAAGATAATCCTGGTGCGATTTCCCTAAAACATGTTGAAACACTGATATCACCTACATTACTCAGCATCTGTTCGAATAAATGAACTCATCGTTAATTTGTACCAAAAATCAACATATTAAAAATAGTTGGGATATGAAGGTGTTTTAATAAGGATATATATTTGTTGGACCCTGGACTTAAGTTTTCTCGCATCCGCTAACAAACCATAGTGACACGATAGAGGCGACCTGCTTGACAAGGAAATTAATAGCAGAGGAGTGGTTCTCGCTGAGTGTCACCATGCCTCATAAGCCTGCATAATCCTCCTCACTGCCATTTGGTGGCACAACACTCAGGCTGGGTGAAGAGGCCATCCTCATTTTTTATCGGCCAATTAGCTCAGAAGAGGGGGACTAATTAGCAGGGCTGGCTGGGAGACGGGCCAGGTTCCTGCGGTTGGCCGGCAATCATCGTCGGAAATATGCCGGTGATGAAGAGGCCTGGGTGCTGTTCCAGAGGGCTGCTCCTGACTTCGTGGTTGTCCTGCTTAATTCAATGTTAAGTAGTCCATACAGGGAAAAGTGAAAACTGCATAGATGTAAATGTGCAGGAATCTTTTTCATCAAGTTTGGACTAAAGTTTGTTTGACTGAGTGAATACCGACTCCCCTGTCTACTGATGCTTTACACCTCATGTTGGACTACTCTACTAGCTTTATATTTGCTCAGAGAGTTTCCTCGAACATAAATCCTTAAATCTGCACTCTAATGGAAAAGCCACACAAGTCGCAAACTTACCACAACTGCCTCTTTACATTCTTTTGATAACTTAGCTTTTGTTTATGCCTGGGGGACTTTTCCCTTAATTGCTTGAAACCCTAATGGGAATAATGTCTGGTTGCTAAATGACACCAGGAATGTGTTAACCAGAGAAGATGGTGTAATCTGAATAGAGATGTTGAGTCTTGTTATTGTATCGTGGGTTGTCAACATCATTAAGCATTTGCAGGTGAGAAGGAGGGGCGCGGTAGCTCGATCAGAGGCTGCAGTGTTAACCACTGCACCATAAAAGACTCTGTATACCCCCAGTTCATCCCCAAATCCCATCTGTTTTGGAATATTTTTGAGTTGTGGGGATTCTGGATGACAGCGGTGAGGACTGGGAGTCATTCCAGTCAGCTTCGCCTCAATCCGCTCCTTTTTTCCTTCCTTGTGTACACTTCTAATATTTCCAGCCCAGAAAAATTACCCTCCTCAATCACACTTTGGTCTCTCTCTCTCTTTTTGCAGGACTGCAGCAGGTCTGAGATATAAGAGGATGAGTGAGCACAGCCGGGGGTGGAACCTTGTGAAACACATTCAATCGGCTAAAATCAAACAGTGGCTTTGAAATAGAGAGCGTCGTCATTATGCTGTAGATTCCCCCCTTTTCCCCCCAAAATGAAACTGTGGTGTTAGTATTGCAACAAGCAGGAAATCTTGGCCCACCAATGGATGAAAGAAAATAGAGGTAGCGACGAATTTAACATAAAGGGAAATAGAAAATGCTCACAGGTGTTAAATCATTGGTTTCTTTTGATATAAAGCTATTACAGAACGGTTGGTTGGAATGGTACACATCAGTTATTGACGACTTGCTAGGTGATTTGTAATATCTACAGTGTTGAATTTACTGTACCAATATCACCTAAATTAGTAATATGTCACATTTACATATAGTACAGTTTGTAGCCTATACCTAAAGTTTTTTTGTGCCACTTGTTTTTGTTTAGATTTGTCTCTGTGAAGCAGAAAATATAGTTTCTGGCCCACGTATGAACTCAAAAGGGGCAAAGATATTCCCTTTCTTTCACATGTTATGCTCTGGTTTTCAATGTAGAAGAGGCCTTATATTGTCTGTGAGTTAGTATTGATGAAATGGTTTCTGCAGATTGAATCATTCAGGGGTTCCAGACAGTGCAAAAGAAGTCCACAAGATACTGCTGTGAGGCTTCTTTTGCCTCAATAGACACATTAGAAGATAGTCTGTTTGTATATTTGGCAAATGGATGAGGGAGATTTGTGGAGCTTCATACACTGTATGTTAACCCTGACTTATTTTCCTTATTCTATCTGATAACAGAGTAGTTTTAGTAGTGACATGCCGTGAGTGAATAAACAACGAATAAAAAGTTGGTAGAGCAAAGACCTGTATTACCTGTGGCTCTCCTGGCACTGATAAACTGTGTGCAAAGCACTTCCTCTCAGTGACGGCAGGCAGCCATGATAAAGACTTGCAAATTCAGGACGCGGTAAACAAATCCGCACGGCTGGAAGGTAATCTGTGGGTTCAGGGAGTTTCAAGCAAGATGAAGACAAAACAGTCTTTGAGAGTCTTCTGGCTGCTGCTGATCAGTTGCTGATAAACTCCCCCCTGGATGATGTAACGAGCTGGGCTCCTGGAACAACAAAGCTGACAAAGGGCATGTGTGTATGTGTGCATGGAGGTGTGCACAGACACTCATAGCCAAAGATACTGTATGGCACGGATGCAATGTGTTTTTGGATGCATACACCTGGCTTGTGTATGCACTGGAGACTATATGCTGCTGCTGTGTGTGTGTGTGTGTGTGTGAGGTGTGAATAACAAGTCGCAAATCCAATTGAGTTTGCTCTTTAAAGGCTTGTGAAGTCCCTCCTAAAACCTGAGAATAGAGTATAACTGCTGTGCTGTGTATCTTGCCTACATGGTCTCACAGGGAGCGTGCTCTTCCATTGTGACATTTCATTTGAAAGATTTAGAAAATAACACAAAGGTTGTTAAGTATTCATGCTTAATGTTTTTTGTCTTGTCACCTGTGTTGTTATTCTCCAGTTTTTTATCCCTGCAAACTGTGAGAGGGTAAAAGTTGAGAGAGATAGAAATATAAACATATTGTAATGAAATGCTGGTCAATACACTGGTCGGGCCTCTCAACCTGAGGCAATGAATTAATTTCCCAATGTTGTCTCTTCTCTTGGTTGACAATAGCAAAATAGTGCAGTGACAAACAGGTCAGAAGTTTTGCTAAAAGAGCAACGTGACTGATGCAGCCATGGCAAGTGAGTGGGAGTCAATCTGGACTTGGACTTTCTGTTCTCAGACTGCCAGCCTAATGGATAGCTTCAGGCTACTGAATGCTAAATGGTGTAGCCTTGGCTATCATTTCAAAGTGCTGCTCACTCCGTGTGTGGGATGTTTAGTGATCTCCCCATTCTTTATTTATTTAAAGTGACCTTTCGACTCCGGAGCTGAGATTGCTTTGGGCAAACTGAGCTGGGTTTAAATGTTCGGGGGTGTGGGAGGGAGGCCATCGTTTGTTGCCAGGGCCCTAAGCGAACTGCGCTGAAACTCTACAATTTTAACCCCAGAATTCATCTGGGAAGTGCCGCCTGGCAGGCAGCAGCAAATGAAGCGTTGCAGGTTAGATGTGGTGATAGGTTTTTGTCCTCATTAAAACTGAAATCCCTGCCACTGCTTCCTCATTTGTATTCCACCGCAATTCATTCGAGGTGGATTTTGATTTGGGGGATTTGGATGGTATATGGTCACTGAAGCCAGGAAGAAAAGAATGCAAGTTGTAGTTTCATCTTACGTAAAGCCCTGAAAGAACAACTTTACATACTTTATTATTTTCCAACTTTGTGATTACACTCACAACCTTCATCTTTGGCTGAACAGAATGAAAGGGTCTGTACATCCCATGAAACACCTACTCTTAAGCACACTTGCTGCTGAATGTGCCAATCACTCGAAACATCGCCCCCACTTGGGAGCTGAAATATAATATGTGTCAGTATCATTAAATCTACCGTGCTGATATTAAATCAGTATCATTCAAAGGAGCTCATGCTGATATCATTGCTTCAGAAAGTGCTGATGCTGCTGTGGGACCTGCTGGCTACGGTACGATAGGATTTTGCATCCATTCAGAGTTTCTCTAGTTCCCTCAGGGACTATACTGCACAGTAATCCACTTAATTTACAATTACCCATGCAAGCCATACTCATATGGAATGATAAATGGACTCAAGTAATCCCTCTGATAGAGCTAGTGAGTGTGGAAACCAGACCATATACATTATATATGATCTGTTTTCTACCCTTCCATCATTATATTTAACATATTGTCACTTATAAACAACTCTCAGTTTAGGTGCACATACTTATATCCATACATATTCATATACAGTATATTCACACAGCACATACTCAATATATCTCCTCTCTGCATACTGTATGAATCCTCCCTGTCTTTGAAAAGATGCAGAGGTAAAGCCCATCTGTGCATGGTGAATGTTAATGTTTTAACTCCCACTGCCAAAGATCAGAGCAGTGCTTGCTCTCTTTTGGCCCTTTGAACTCTAACCCAGTTTTCACTGTAACAACCTCTGTCCTCACTATGTCTGTGCTGTGCTGTGGGCTGCTGGGTATTTGGCATTGTAGAAGGATTTTTTGGCACGAAGACCATGACATAGTTGGACCCGACCAGTTCTGTTCTTGTACCTGCGACAAAGACTCTACAGCCATGCTTAGCGACTCTGTGAGGCCGTGCTTTGAGCTAAATTCTTACATCCGTATGCTAACACGCTGAGGCTTAGCAGACACAATGTTTACCATATCCAGCATTGTAGTTTAGCGTGTTAGCGTGCTCACAATTACTGAGGCTGATGGAAATGTCATTGGTTTTGCAGGTGTTCAGTCATAAAAAATAAAGTATTGGACAAGTCAACTTTTGTGATCTGGTGATGGCGCTAGATTAATGGTCAACTCACCCAACCCATAATGTCTGTGGATGTTGTCATTTGAGCCACATGAGTTCAATTGTTCAATTATTCAGTCCAAAATGAGAAGTTGAAAACTCCTCTTCTCTTAAAGGAAGAACAAGCTATTCTTATCATAGTGTCTTACACTTGATCACTAATGACACATTTTGTACTCATCCTTGTTCTCTGTATCACAAGGTTGGACAGACTTCCTTACAGACATGAAACAATCTCATGATAATCATCTATAAAGCTGTTAAAGCTTCCAAACTACCTCACATCTCTTCTCTCATTTAAATCTTGTAACTACTAATCTCGCCCAATTAAATGGAATGAAATGCAAACTGCCCTCAAACTAGAGCATTTCACTCTCCTTGTAGATTTTACAGTTGTATTATCAGATGTGTTTTTATGACTCTTGTAGTTTTATTAATTCTTTGCTGATTGTGACTGTTAAGCAGTAATGTCTAGTTGTGTGGTTTCTGTTTGCTGATCTGATTATGGCTGCTTTTTGTTCTCAGATCTCTCTTGAAAAAGATATCTCAATTCCAATGAGACCTGAATAAAGATGATTAAATCTGATTAAAGCTAAAGATGGATGTCTGTTTGGGTCCAAATTTAACCAAAATATAGCTTAACGTACTGCAACTAATGATTATTTTCATTATCGATTATTCTGCTGATTATTGTCTCAATGAAGTTGTTTGGTCTGTAAAGTGACAGAAAATAGATAAAAATGCTCATCATAGTTTCCCAGAGCTTAAACTGATGTGTTGGAATCTCCTCTCTTCCTCTCCTCCTCTCTAAGGAGCAGCAAAACCCCCCAAATATTGTTACTTTAGCAACAAATCTCAACCTTGACCAGATGGAGCCAGCAAATGTTTGACATTGTTACTTGAAAAATGACTCAACCAACCATTCAATTGTCAAAATAGTTGCAATTCATGTTCTGTTGCTCCTCAGGTCTAAATATATAAATTACATCATGATTAATGTCTGGAAAGTGTAAATTATGCAAAAACCACAAACATGGCTGATCATGATATACATACATGAAACACTGTAGTAATAATTCATGTTGTTGTAACTGTAATAATCACTATAAAAACTCAGGGATCAAGAAGGTTATTATAAATGATCCTGAGGGGAACATTGATGTCTGTACCAGATTTCGTGGTAATCCATTCAAAAGCGATGGATGAAAACTCAGGGATCAATAAAGTTGGATTCATCCTCTGGTAACCATTAATAATAAATTAACAAAATTTCATAGACTCCCATCCCATATTTGTTGAGATATTTCAGTCTAAGTGGTGACCTGACACTGTCAACCCTGAAGCCATACTGATAGCATGGCTTAAACTGTAAAATCTCTTTTAATTTCATCCTTTTGATTTTTTCCCCCCCTGTCTCTTCCACTTTGTTTCTCCACATTGCAGTTTTCTGTTAAAGGCAAATCTCTCTCTCTCTCTCTCTCTCTCTCTCTCTCTCTCTCTCTCTCTCTCTCCACAAGGCTCCTGTCTCTTCTTCTTCTTTGACTCTCAATAACTTGTTCTTACATTTCTCTCACTTTACTTTCGCTCATACATTTGATTGGCCCGTATTTCAGTGTCTAGTCAAAGGCATGCAAATCAATCTCCGTCATTCTCTTTTTAATCACTGTCTCTTGCTCCTTTTCTTGTTCCTTCTTTCTATCTGACTTAGCCTCTCTGACCCTTTGACTCAGTCAATTGCACTCCCTATACCTCTTCCCTTTCTCTGCTTTGATTCACACATTTTAATTGCCAATTTCTCCATCTCCAGAATTAATGAAATCTTTGCCCATACAAAGATTCATTAAGATTTAGAAAGGCCAAAGAGGAATGTAAATACGGACATGGAAGGAGAGAGCAATACTATATATTTTGGTCTTTGCTGAGAGCAACAGATGTTGATAGCTATGATTATCCTATAGCCGAATAGCTCAATCACTCCTTGCTAACACGGAATAAATCACTAAATCACCCTTAACAAAAGCAAATGAGAAACACATTTTCTCCCCTCTGTTCATTTGATGCCCAAAAGCCTTTGAGAGAGACATTGTGAAGGAAACGCAGCAGATCAAAGCTTTCTCCCTCGCCCTCTCTTTCACAACAGTCCGTATGCAGGGAGCGATAGATGTGGGTGATGAGTTGACAGCGGGAGAAAACGATGCAAGGAAAAAGGTTAGAATGACATGTGAGGACATGTTATGACTGTTGCCTCGACTTGACAGTGCAGGGTTAATTATGGATGGCCTTCTTAGTGTTAGCGAGGGCTCAACACTAAGTTGCAGAAACGACTGAGGCCCTGCTGCCCTCTGGCTATGTGCATTAGGTTCTCTTATGTTTTATTACTGCAGGAGGTTGCATTGGGGTGGTGGAGTCCCACTTACGATTTGAAACGAGCTCTCTGACATGAGGAGTTAACAACAGTTTCAGCTGATGTTTTATGGCTGACCCATTTTACTCACGGGTTATTAGCGAAGCACATCCTCCAAGGACTGTGGAGCTGATGTAATGACTTAACCGACCACACTGAACACTGATGGAGAAACACAGCCATTTCCTCACTTCAATGGTAACCAAAAACCTTCTGATATCCTTGAAGAAAAAGTTTGGGAAATATGCTTATTTACGCTCGTTAGGGAAGTGAGACGAGATAATCAATATCAATCTCATATCTATGAGTTTATCACATCTGGGTCAGAGTGAAGGAGAGAAGCCAGAGAGTAAGGATATGTTTAGCCTAGCCTAGCATAGGGAATGCAAGTGTTAATCAATAAGTCAAAGGCTGACTTATTAACATATCAAATCGAATCTTGCTTGTTTAGAATAAATGAAAATGTAAAAATGTCGGTTAACATGTGTTGGAATCAATGACTGCAGCTTCCCGAAGTCTTGTCATCCTATTTTTGAGGAAAAATGCATTTAAAAAATTATCTGAAGATATAATATGATGCTTCAGCAGTCTGGTATATCTTCCACAGTTACAGTATTTTTAGCAGAACAAAAAAAATCCACTTCTTGGTCTCCATGGACAATGCTTTCCTGTTCAGCTGCAGTGGAAAGATAATAACAAAAAGAGGGAATTTGGCACTAAAAAGACAGTAACTTTGAAAGATATTGATTTTGCTTTACTAATTGTGATGGCAGAGGCCTAATATTAGCATCAAGTTAACTTCTGTGCAACAAAGACATTCTTGCACAGAAGGAGGACTATGGATTTTCTGCCCATCACTTACATTGAAAGTGCATTATGAAGCGGTCCTTTTGGGATGTCTCTCACTGTTCCTTTTGGCACCTTACTGTTGTTTTAGTACAGACTTGAAAAATTGTGAACCTATCCTTTAAGGCTGAATGGAGACTGAGCTTTGAATTTGGAAAGAGCCGAAGTGGCTGTTTCCCACGTTTCAGTCTTTATGCTAAGCTAAAGGCTAAATACTTCTTAAATACAGATCTGTTGTTCATTCAAATTGATACAGATTCATTTTTATATCATTTGCCAGTTGCCAGTGCAAATGACAATGTAGACTTACTTAAGCTTTGATTGTCAGTGCAATAACCATGTTCAGTATTGCAGCTTTACAAATGGTTTTTAAGGCCTGAATGAAGAGCTGGATGATTTTATTTCTCAATATTTTCCCAGTTTCCTCCCTCCTACCTCTCCTCCTATTGTAGATACATATGCATGTGAGTATGTTGTGTGTTCAGTCAAGCCTCATAAATAACATTGTATAAACTTGCTAAAAAAGAAGAAGAAGAAAGAAGCTATTTCCTTCCTTATCTCACCCCCCCCCCCCTCTTCAATTCATTTTGCAGCTACATGTTCAATCAATCAAGCATGCCAAGCTGACAAAGCCTGCATACATGCTGAGTTGCATTGATTTCCTAAAAGATGTCAGGCCTCTATGGCCCGTGAATGTGCCTCCGAAGGATCTGTAGTATTAGCACAACAACGCTGACGGCAGATTCATACACATTTGATTGGATAGATGCCATAATTAGCTTGGTCAGGCAAACAAGCACTCTGGAGTGGTTCTGCATGAGTGTCTCCATTTAAAAGAGCTTGTTTTTTGGGGGCGAGAGGTATGGATTGGAATAAAGTGATGTCAGCATGAAACAAAAGCTTGAAACATTTAGTCGATTTACTGTCCTGACCTGGCAAGAAGATAGTTGCTCGAGCCAAGGAAAGAACTGGATTTGTCTCTATTGTCTGCAGTGTGGGAAGTAATTTGCCTGCTGCGTCTATGTTTGGGGAAATGGGGGGTAGTTTTTGCTTTGTCATGGGGAATGCAATGATTCATGCTAAAAGAAGCCTAACATCTGGCCTCATTAATCATTTCTTTTCAAGTCTGAGTTATCGGGGAATACTTTTCTCTTTTCATTACATTCTCTCTCTCACTCTCTCTCACTCTCTCTCTCTCTCTGTCTCTCTCTCCTTCTCCCCCCCCCCCCCCCCCCCCCCATCTGCGCTGCTTGTCATCTGTTGACATTCTGGCATGCCTCATCACCCATATCACTCCTCCCTCCTCATTTGCTCCCTAATTTGTTTAGATGGCAGAAAAAAACAGAGAGGGATGAGAACAAAAATGACTAAGGTGTGGAGAGAGGAGCGAAAGGAGGGAAAGGAGCAAGTGAGTGTGGGAAAGGAGGACAGGAGAGAAGATAAAAGGAAAGAACTGCAGAGTTGTAATTCAAGTTTGATGAAATCTGTTTGCATGCCGTTTAACAGTTAAAGAGTTTCTTATTACTCACTGAGCTCTGAGTGAATGCAGTGACACATTCACATTAATTCCACATGCTACATTGCCTGGGGCTAACAACACAGTGATAAGAACAACATTTTCCATTCGCTGTGATGACAAAGCCCACACACACCACCCGTCAAACATTTACAGGGTTAGGAAATTGCTGCTTTTTGACAAAGTTCCCATGACTGCTGTTGTGTCAACTGACGTGTTTGTTACTTTTTATTACATTTTATGGCTGAACTGGCAATCCCACGGGACATGCCACTCATAATGCTGACAGAGAAAGATTAACTGTATATAATATTAAAAGATAAAAACTGTGGTTGATATTTAAGGAATGAATTGCAAAGTAAAGGGACAGATCAAAACATGCCCTGTGTGGGATAATACCATGGTGGTTTTTGGAAGATTATAAAACTTAAAGTAAAATTGTGATAATATGCAGCACTATAAGCTGTTTGGTTAACTAAAACTAAGGTGAAATAACATTTTAGGTTTATTCCTGAGTGAAAAAACTATTTGACAAAATTTTTTAAATAAAGAAATAACTCAAGGTCTACTTACCAGCATTTAAAAAAGAAGCTTTAAGTCACATCTCATAGCCTTCCTCAGGAAATTGAGTTTGCTTAGTTGTCATAGAGATAGCTACAGTATGTCCATGACAACTGAGCAAACTACATCTGCTAAATAAAGCTGTGAGATGTGGTTGAATGAATAAGAAAAAAAACATTGTAAAGGGATAAAAGGAAAATCAAATATATGAAGTCAAATTGAACATGAATTATTATGTATTCAGACAGAAAATTTATACAAAGTCAAATGGAAAGACGGAAGTAGATGTGAGTTTGTTGTGAGTTTTTGGCACAAATAAAATAGCTGAACTTGAAGGGAAAATTTGCAGGCTTCATGAATCTGCTTCATAAACATAAAGAGGCGAGACAGGAAGGGAGAGAGACTGGAGGGGAAAAACAGCAAGAACAGGAGTTTCTGAGTCAGAGGCTGAACTGAACACACACACACACACGCACACTCCCACAGACACATCTGTTGCTAGCTCACAGCTAATATACAGTTGGTATTCGGACTATTTGGGGCCAATAAACACAAATGGTCAATCAGTCAAACTCGCTTGAGTGATGTAAGGTAAAAAAAATCACATCTTTAGTGTGCAGCCGGCCCTTCACTGCTTTTTTTAAATGTGAGTTTCAAAACAGCACAAAACAGCTAAAACAGATCCAAAGAGAAAAAGGAGTGTGTGCCAGAATCGCAATGCAGTCATCACAACAGGCCTAATTGGTCAGTGTGGCATTATTTGGCAATGTCACCTGGCAAAGAGGAACAGCAATCACAAGTGAAAGCTCACAGACCCACACTAATTTACTATCCATATTTAAACAAAGCAAAACTACAGCCTCACAGTGTCATCAGAATATCATCTTTATTTACATCTTTATTATACATACCATAATTAATAAAGACATTTAAATGACTGATGCAGTAAAAAGGTATGATAAGGTGTTTTTTTTATGCTCCTTCCTGCATCAGGTATATGATTGGAAAAAGCCAAATGTTGCTTTCAAACCACAGTCTTCTTCCAGATGTTTGCCAGATGTTAACATGGTATACATGAGCAACATAAGCATCTATCGAGGGAGTCATAGATCAGATGTTTACTTTGTGCACTTGTACAACAGCCAAAAAATATAAATGAGGTTCACAGAACCAGAAGCGGCACCCTTTGTGTATCAGAACAGCTTCTGATACTTGAATTTTGAATATGAATGTGCTTCCAACACTTTCTTATGTTGTTCGTCAGATAATGCTCCCTCATAATACGTCCATATGTTAACATTATAATAAGATGTTTAGCAATTGTTTTCAACCACCAAATCTCCATCCGTCCATTTCCTGCAGCTGTTTCTTTTGAATGGGCTCACAACATTCAAAATCAATAATTAAATCTGTATGTAAAAACCTTTGGGGTGAAATTTGAATGATAAAGTTTCTATTCTGTGCAACTCTTAAAAAGCTGGACGTTTTCCTGCTTTAAGAGGAGTCCAATTCCAATGTCTAATATTAGACACACTCGGGACTTTGATAACAGCAATTCACAATGGACTGCAACTGTCCTAAAGGAAAAGAGTTGATGATTACATACTTTATATTCACATATTGTATAATATAGCCATCAGTCGTCTGCATGTGACAAAACCGTTTCCAAAAATCATGTCTGGAAACTAAATAAGGGCGCTCAGGTTATTTTCAGATGCAACCACTGATGCATGTGAAGATGATACAGTCTGTCTGCTGTGTGATGTGGAGGACATTGTCCTGCTTTCCATTGCATGACAAATTGAGCAGTCTGCTTTTAAAGAATTGGCAATATGGTTTTGATTATATAAGTATGAGGCTCAACATTGTCTTCTTCTTCAAAGATTCTTAAGCAAAAGGGCCATCTGCATTGTTTATATGCTTGTTCATAAAGCTCAAGCACAAGTCATCCACTTAAGTGATTTCTGAGCAATGTGCTGAACATTAACCTACATCACAAAATGTGTATAACACATGTTGAAGCTATCAGCACTTATATAACTATGATGTTATAGGCCAAGTTACAAACAAACCCAAGCACACATAAGAAGCGCATGCCACTTGTACATGGCAGTGTACTTGAGTTGATAGATTATGTGTTTGTGCTCGTATATCTTTAGATTGTCTAGCTACAATCATTTTACAATAGGTGACAGAAAACAAGTCTGTGACATTAGTATGTTGGAAGGGTATTTACTTTTTGGGTAAATAGCTCAATACCTGCTCAGAATATGAATTGAGAACATCCTATCTCATATATTGTGACTAAAAATAAAGTTCTAGCACCAGTTTCTCTCTCCAGCTTTGTAGAGAGAAAGTGAAAAGCGGAAAAATAAAGAGAAACTGCACTGAATAGGTGAAATGATTGATTCGTGAGGCTGAAGAACCAGTCAGAGGGCTCTTTCTCTCCAACCTCCACCGATTCAACACTCACTAATAAGGGATGACTGGGTCAAATGGTGCTGGACACGCCACAAAAATTACCCTCAAGAACAGCTCAAGGGTGGCCCATTGCCTCCCAACGTCTGACTATTAGCTTGATGTATTGGGCCCCACAGAAACATAGACACACAGATCAAGTCTTCTCATGCCAATTTCCTGTAGATGTTGCCCAATATGAACTCTGCTAGGACAGAAGATCCCTGATTTCCAACCTCCAGCTGTTCCTTCCGTTCTACGAGGGAGTAAAAGGGTTCTTCCCACTGTAAATCACCCGGACTCGGTCTTGCCATAAACCTCTGTGAAATTGAGACTCATCCAAACATGAACTTTTACTTTTGCCTTTCATCAAAATGCCAAATTACAATAGCGGAAGAGGGAGAGGGAGAGAAAAAAAACAACAAATGATAAAGAAAGATGAAAGAGAGAGGGTAAAAAGAGAGAGAGAGAGAGTAAAATTGTATCTGCTGTTACTCAGTGCACACAGAGAAATAGATGACACAGATTATTGCAATTTTCTGGTTAATGCCTTCATCAGGTTATCTTATTCTAATAAAGGTCATAAACAGAGTACCTAAAATTGGATTAAAAGAGCATCTTGTCAGTTTCTCTTCAGTACAGCATCTCTCATAAATCTCATAAATCAAATATGTACTGTTCAGTTTGGAGCGTGTTTATTATATATCTACACGTCTTTTTTTTCAAAGTTAAAGTAAAAAAAACATACACTAGACAAACTTGTCTGCATTATCAAGACTGTGTGGGTGTGGTTTTATTATATTTAATTGGAAGTGGCTAAGGAACATGAGCAAGCAACCCAAAAACTCACATCAGATTTCCATTTTAGCTCTAAATCCTGTTTGAAACCAATGAGGAGCCATACTTTATATAAAGATGTACGTAGCGAGGTGTGACATCACCCATTGGTTTACATTGGAGCTGGTTTGCAGCCCAGAGCTTTAGCATATTGTCGGCACCGGCATACATACAGTATTAGAGGGCCTGAATTTAGTGATTGAAACCATAATGACAAAGTATTTCTGGAGAGAAGTTGACACTTTTTGAATGGGAGTCAATTAGAGACTGAGATTTTTTGGAGCCGGCATTTAGTGGCTGTCTGTGGCATTGCACTTTAAGGTACATTGGATTCAGCCTCAAGTCATGGCAATTGCCGCCTGGAACCGACCAGACAAAACAAATTATGTCCAGAGGGGCTACAAGTCTGTAAGTCTGTATAAATGATGTGGATGACGGAGTTTCTTCACAGACATACAGACAAAACAAAAAATAAGAACACTTTTTCATGTCAAATAGTCAAAACTGTTCAAACTTTGTGTTCTTGTAGCACACCAATATGAAGATAAACAAGGTTGTAGGTGCATTTAAGAGTACTAGCAGGACCTATAAGCACCAACATCCTACAGCTACACATCCTTGTAAACATTAACCCTCCTGTCGTCCTCCCGGGTCGAATTGACCCCATCTCTTCTTTACTTCCTTCCTCCCTCTTCTTTAATTTTTCCTTCGTTCTTCCCCTCCTTCGCTCTTTCTTTGCTCCCTCCTCCTTCCATACTTCTTTCCTCACTTCCTTCCATCCTTCCTCACTTCCTTCCATCCTTCCATCCTTCCTCACGTCCTTCCATCCTTCCTTCCTCCCTTCCTCCTTCTCTCCCTGCTTACTCCTTTCAATCCTTCCTTCCTTCCTTCCTTCATCCTTTCCTTCTCTCCTTCCTTCCTTCCTTCCTCCTTTCCTTCTCTCCTTCCTTCCTTCTCTCCTTACTTCCTTCCTTCCTCCTGTCCTTCCTTGACAACAGGAGGGTTAACTTTACTATCAAACAAATTGTGTAAACTGTGCTAATTGGGAAATACCTGTTACCATGAACCATGTGAATGCTTTACTCAAACTATAACCTCAATAGTCTACATCTTAAACGTACTAAGAAGGATGTCCCACGCAAGACAAACTTTTAGGGTTCGGAGTTTGAATGTAGGAGTCTTTTCAAAAGGTGGGCAGAAAGTGTAGAGAGTAAATCGTGCAAAGAGAGATGAGAGAGTGATTCAGCGTTAGCCAAGGAAGTGTTTGAGAAACACAAGAGTGAAAGTGATCTAGAGAGCATTTTAGGGACAGATGGTTTGTGTTGTGCAAACGAGCAACTTCTGAGAAAAGAGTCAGGACAGTTTCTTTCTTCATTCAATTGTATGTGTGTGTGTGTGTGTGTGTCTCTCTCTCTATCTCCTTTAAAGATCAGATGTGTAATTGTATCTTCAATAAATTTGCCAATGCAAGTCTGCAGAAATTTTCTCCATCTTTGTCTTTTTCTGTTTTCTTGTCTTTTCTCACAAACCCTCCCTCCCTTCCTTCCCCAGCCCCCTCCTCCTCCTCCTCCTCACACCACTGTGCTCTGAGTTCGTGCTTGCCTGAGCAGCTTGGCAAGTATCACTGCCATACATTCCATCTACCAACAGCCCTGAAAACTCACATTTCAAGGATTTCCAAACTGATTAATTTCTGACAAATTGTCAAAATTGAATTTGATGTGAGACAGTCATGGCTTCCACCCAAATCTAGTCAATTCATGCCACATATTCAAATTAGGGAATTATATATCATGCGTAGATGCTCAATGTGAGGAAATTGTTAGATGTGTGAAATGAGCAACTTTAAAAAAGAAACATTTTTTACATCTACTATTGAAAGTTATCAAATAAGTGAAGTAACTTCAGGTGAAGGAGGAGAAATGATGGTTAGCGGCTAATAAGACACTCAAGGCCAAAAGAACTGGTAATAAAATCCTGCTCCTCATGACTGTACGCATGACCAGAGCAGGTACAGAAAAATGTAGAGAGAAACAGACAGTAAGAAGAACTGGATCATTGTTCAAGTTCATGGTGTGTGAGTGTGTGTGTGCGCCTACGGCTGGAGGGGAGGGGGGATTCCAGTAAGGGAAATGAATTTGAGAATGTACTCACACTAAATGAAGAAAAACAAAGAAAAACATATTACAGCTGACTGATGATGAACTAATAAAGTGCAGAGCCGCACACAGAGAGATGAGAGTTAAACAACTTAGTGAGTATTTGTAGCAGTTTAATGACACTGCTGTCTAAATTAAACTCATCCCCAGTCAAATAAACAAAGAGCTTATTTATGGTAAAATTGGGAAAATGAAATATAAACTGTGCTTAAATTATCCAGTGATGGGGTCAATGAATTAGTAACACACTCTTCTAGACAGCAGAACTGTGCAGTCATCATCACGTCATTATTTTTCTCCAAGCCAAATTCCGCCAGCTGGGTCATTTAAAACCTAAAAGGGAGTCAATAAGGAATTTTAACAAACCCAGTAAATAGTAGGCTAGATAATGGACTTTTTAACAACTATATTTTATAGAGCTTCTTTATATCTGACATTGCTTTTTTTCTGAACATGAGTAACCCTAATAAAGTGGATGTCTGTAGTTTAAAGGCATATCAGCAGATTCCAAAGATATGCATGTCAGACACTTTTAAATGCTTATGAAATTCATAGTTATAAATGGTAAAGTGCACACCAGTTAGACTAGCTGTCATTTTAAGTGGTGCTAATGGTAAAACAGTAACAAGACTAAGACACCAGCAGCCTAGCAGCTCTGTGAGGCTCCTTGAGCAAATGACAACGCTAACAGGCTGATCTTTATCAGTTATAATGTTTACAATCTTATTTTAGCGCGTTAGCATGCTAAAATGACCTAATAGGTATACTATATACAGCTAAAAATGATGGAAATGTCATTTATTTTATAGGTATTTGGTCTTCAAGTCCAAATTGATGTTCTGACCTGATGATGTGGTTAGATGGAAAGGCAAGGGTAAAGTTATTACAATTCATTTCATGGGAGATATAAGTATATCAACTCAATTTCACTAAAAACCAAAGCTGCCAATGTTAAGATGCTAGGAAAAGTTATGGGAGCACAAACATCCTCTGGGGACTAGGATTGTCTGAATCAATAACTGTAGATGTTGGATGCGTTAAAATATTTCACTGGCTGAGGGAAAATCTTGATCTTCCGGATGACGCTACATGAGAGGTCAGGGGATTTCCAAAGTCATTAGTATTCATCCTCTGGGTATCATGCATAGCTGAAATTTCATGGCAATCCATCCAATAGTTATTGAGACATATCACTAAAAACAAAAATGACAGCCTTCAAGGAACAAAAGTTAAGTAAGGGATGACCAAAGTGATTAGGATTCATCCTATTGGGACCATACATAGCAATAGCTGTTGAGATATTTCAGTCTGGAGCAGAGCAGTGGACTGATCCTTCCATCCTTAGAGCCAAGACTTAACACTGACTGCTCAGGAGTAGCCACAGTAATCTACAACAAGTAAAAAAAAACCCCCAAAAAACAAATTTCTACATTTCTGGAGCAAGTAAATATTTTTGGATCTGGTTAGACACCAGGTGCAACATCACCCTGCTGCATCTCACAGTAAGCAAACTAAAAGTAAACTTCTACATATTTTGGGGACATCAGGCTTTTGCCACCTAGTGTTTAAGCAGGTACAACATGACCTACATGCAGTAAATAGAGTTGTTCTTTGTATCAGCAATTAATCAAAGTGAGTCCTTACAAAGTGCTGCTGTCCTGGGTAGTTAGATAAGGGAAGGCACAAGCAATTATGATAGGCGCTATATGCATCATGTCAGCTTTATATTCCCACTGAGAATTGTTGTCTTTGTGAGTGCATGTAAGGTGGGAGGGTCCTCACCTTTCTCAGTGCATTACTGCTCAATGGGAAGATAAAGAGGCAGCTTCATAAACAATGCTTCATCTCTGTCTGCCTGTCTGTGTACCCGCCTGTTGGGCTTGATACCGTATCTAAAAGCCCGTATATCAATCCGCAACACTGTCGACCTGCCTAATCACCTGCTTTCCTGCCTCAGCCTAAACAGGAACGACTCTTTTCTGCACCTGCAATGAATTCATTTCACCCATACTCATACTTATGTCACAGCACATTCACTCTGTTACGGGATGTTTGTAGTGTTACCATTTCTCTGTGTTGTTTTTTCAAGTTCGATATGCAATGGTGCATTTGCACAAGTGTTGTCACAACGCATGAGGGTTACTGAAAGTGAATGCGTGGGATGGGCGTGTGAAAAATGAATGCCATTTTGAATGTATGAGTGCCGTTGTATGTATCATCAAGAGGGGAAGGCCTGAAATGTTGATCTAACCTCGTGCCCCAGCTGTTTTCATTCCATATTCAGCAGAGTTTAATATTGAGGGACTCCGAGCTGTCAAAATATATCAGAGTGATAATGCATATTGTGCTACATCGTGCTCGGTTGCCTGGTGGGGCACATTTTTCCATGTCGTCAGATATGTTAGTGGGAATATCTCTCACACTGGATGGATGGGTGGATGGATCAGAGGTCTGTTCCTGTCTAACTGTGCAGATGGTCATTTTTTCTTTTGCTTTTTTTTCCCAAGTTGCTCCCCCCTCCTCTTTTTCTTGTTAATCATTTACAGCTTGTGCATTTTCACTCAGTACAGAAACCATGATTTATTTTACTTCACCTAAACAGACATGTTAAGATACGGAACTTTAGTTTCTGAAAAAAAGAAAAAAAAAGTGTCAGACCAAACAGTAAAGTGTAAAGTGAATCCTGCATGACTAATTAAAAGTGTTGACAACTGAATAGCAGAGAGGAAAACTATATTAGATCCCGAGTTGGTTCTTTCTGTTTTGATCTGTTTCTCGGTAGCCAGCCGTTACAGAGTACACTGACAAATGAGGCGAGTCGAACAGTCAGCATAAAAAAGCTAAAAGGTTCCACCTCACCTCCGCGGTTCCCTGACTTACTCCCATTAACCTCCCTCCCTCCCTCGGCGGCTTGCGGCTGTCTTCGACCTCCATGACTTCAGCCTCCTGCTTTCCAAAAACCATGTCTTCATTTTTTTGACTCCCTGATGAACCACAGCCTGTGAAACTAGAATCTAACAGACGCTACCTTCTCTACCTACCTTCCCTTACAATGACCACACATTTTACATTTAGAGAATCATGCACCATGCATTATTGATTTTGAGTAATAAATCCTTCAAAAGGCAGTTGAAATATGCTTAAATCTATAGTGGTTAATGAACTGCAGATGCAAATCTCTGTAGCCAATAAATGCAAAGACATTACATTAAACATTAATCTGTGCCTTTCCTCTTTAAGTATTAATTCTAAACACTATCTCTATCCGTATAATAGAAAAATTGTCCTTTTACCAAAGCAAATTACACAGTTAATTTCTCCTCTTATCTTTGTACTTATTCCACCTCCCACTGACATGGAAATAGGAGCTAGCTCAGTAAAACTTTTTAATATAAATATCATGTATGATAATGATGAATGCCTTGTATGTATGTAAAACATCTGGTTTTAGGGAATTTGGATGATTCTGCAAAACACTGGGTTACATTCAGGCGGAGAGTTCCTGTCCTCTGAAAAGAAGCCAATGCGGAAGTAACTTAGAGCTGCATTCTATCAAAAGGCCACCAGGGGGCGATCGTTTTGTGTTCAAAAAGACTTCCGGCTCTATACAAGTCAATGGAGAATTCACCAACTTCTCACTTGATTTCTAACCTCAGTAAACGTTTTCAAAATGTGTTTATGGTCTCAATCGCTAGTTTAAAGCCTTCTTCAATGCAGTCTGATGTTCATTTGTGAAATTTTGGACTCCCTGATTTTATATTTGACGATAAAGCAGGGTATGCATTAGGGCGTGGCTACGTTGTGATTGACAGGTTGATTGACCAATGTCCTTGAGATCCAGCCCTCGCAACCAATCGCAGCCTCCCCGCTCCGCCGTTGGTCCCGCCCATACTTCCGTCCATGACTCCGCCTCATGCCCATATAAGTAGAATCCGTGTTCTTTTTTTCCCAGCATGCACCTGAAATTTTCAAGATGGCGCTGCCTAGATTCGATACTATTGGCTTCCGAGCAGCAGTCCACAAACCAATGGGTGACGTCATGGATGTTACGTCCATTTCTTATATACAGTCTATGGTTACATTCAATGACAGTGCGGTAAGGATTTGTTAAAGACTGTTGACAAATGTTAAGCTATGGTTATGATGAAGAAATTAAGACACTTGGAAACCCCCTGATTATGATCAGTAAAAAAGAACAGAAAACATTGAGTACAGAATTTAGGCCAACAATACACAACAGCACTGAATTGTTGCAAAATCATCAGGTGTTGTATTGTTAAATCAAACACATGCAGAAACACATTCCTGGTAGATTACCTCTTAAACTTATGATTGTTGCAATGTGAGATGAAAGCGATTACTGCAGTGATTGTTGTAAAAGCTGCAGTGATAGCTGTAACAGTTATATTATATAATCCAATGAACTGCTGTGTAGCATTTGGGCATCTGACAAACCTTCAAACTCATTGATCTCCATATCAGACGTTATGTTAGCATTTTACCTACACCTTAACATGCCCTTCCCACGCTCTTCACTAGTGCATCCCTTGTGTTGTCTTAAATGAGGACTATTTGTGGTCTGAACACCTGTTGAAACAGGACAGAGCTCAATCTCCTATCCCCTGAATGAAAGAAAGACCTCCACACCCTTCCTCACTATGTAAACTGCCAAACTGCTATCGAACATTGAGCACTGACACAAGGAAATGTTGAGATGGATGTAGTACACAGGAATAATTGGGTATAGATGTCTGCCTCCTCCCTAAGACAATAACAGTGAATGGGATTTTGATATCTAAATGTGAAGCTACCCTGTTAAGAGGTGCTGCTCAGCCCAGCCACCATACAAAAAAAACAAAACTACTTGGATTCCAGCCTGTGAGGGGTCTTCTGAAACTACATCCCATCTTTAGCCTCCCATCCAATTCTGTGTGTCCTCCTGCTGTGTTCATGTGTTTGTATGTGTGTGCGTTGCTGTGTGTTTGTGAGTTCTATCTTGGTTGGCACCCAGGTCCCAGCTGTCACACTAGAGAGAATTTGCGCCAAGCCGGATACCCAAGGGGTGCACTGGAGCCAGAGGCTGCCAGCTGGCCCACCACTCTTCACCCCTCCTCACCCCCCCACCCCCCAACCCCTCGATGACAGACAGACACACACACAAACACACACACACACACATACTCGCAGAGACAAACACAATCCCTCTTCTATCTAACAACCCAAAAAAACTCCTCTATTGACCTCTCTAACTTACCCACCCTCCCCCTCCTCAATACACACATTTAGACACACTCGGGGTGGGCACAAACCCAAGTCTTGGCATGTTGGAGCTGTAAAGGCGACAGCAGTGTCAACAACATCACGCTGCTGCTACATAATCCTCATCCCCAAGAGCGCGCCAGCACAGACACACAGTCTCAATCAATAAATCAGTCCCCTCACTCAACACATCTTAAGGAAAACGAGGCGGGATGGAGGGCTCAAGTAATTGCTGCTGGGACAGACAGTGATGCCATCTTTAACTTTGGTGGACTATTTCTTATAGTAATGCAAAATCATAATGACTGAGATTAATAGTGCGATTTGGAAATAAATGTGAGGATGTAATGTTTGAGAGAGAATGTAGGCCAACGAGACAATCAAGACATTGAGGCTGAGGCTGAGGGATCCGAGCTGAGAGTGACTTTTGTTCCTTGAAATTTTTGTTTATTCACTGTTTTGTTGCCATAGATCTTAAACTGCCCATTCCTATTGAAACGGTTATTGTTCAGCGTTATTTCATCCCACGCATTATGCAAATCTCATCCAAGCCAATCAGCTGCAAATTCTCCACAGTGCTGCTTCTTACAAATAGAAGAATACTTGTCATCATGGGTTATTTGTGCCGGATGGTGGTGAGAAAACTAGATGTGTGTAGCTGTGTTTGTTTGGTGTGAGTTCACCCCTAGAGGTGTGGATAGGATGTCAACTCCTTTCGTTGCTTCGGCTGGGAGTAACTGATGCCATTTTGGTGCTGTCGTATGACTGGAAGGGGTCACAGGTTTATACTGATACACAGATACAATCATGCACATCTAGTACCTTCACACACACAATCTAAAGTATGCACACATGATGGAGAGATACTACTTACTTCACCCACACACGTGCGTAATACATGCACTCACACATACAAAAACAAACACTGACTGCACTTGCAAAACACGCTCTGTCGGTCCCTGTGGCGCTGCTCCAGTCGAGCTCCAAAAGTGTGAGTGCAAATACCCCAAAGAGATAATTACAGAAAAATATGTATAATTTATTGCTGTATTGCTTAACATCTGTAGTACAGTGGCAATGTCAGTCTGATAATGGCTGGATCAGACTGATGTGGCTCATTGGAACCAAAACGTAGATTTGGGCATGAGAATGTTTTCCAGTATGGTACATGACAGTAGAATATGATTTTGTGACACTATATCATAGTTTTAATGGTGTCTACATCAATTGCTTCAAAAACAATGGAGGTCAATGGTCATTCCTTTTTTTTCTTTTTTTCTTCTTTTTTTTCCTTTTATATACTTGTATTGGCAATTTGGACGATGTGTGTTGATAGTAGGAAATGAAGGGGGGGCAAAGATAGGGAGTGCAACAAAGATCCCTGACTGGACTTGAACTGGGAATATTACAGTTCATGGTTTTAAGCATTGCCATTTTTTACCTAGTTTGATTCTTGCTTAAAATGTAGTCCTTGACACTGACCAAGCAGTGAGAGAGTGAGTAAACCCTCCAGCCTGATTATCCCTATCTCCTAGAAACTTATACTACTAGAAAATACTACTACTAACAGTTTTCCTATTTATATTGTATCATGTAATTGCCGCTGGATTTTGCTCACAGGTATCATTTTGTCAAATGAATGAAGACCAACATTAATATATTGCTCTGAAGTCGCAGGAAGGAGGCTGGGGTGGGGAACATACAATATGCAGGATTCTGACACCATAGACCTGGGTTTACATCCAGAGCCGCACATGTGATTAGGTTTAGGCAACAAAAGCTTTGGTTAAGGTTAATAAAAGAGTGGTTAGCTTAACCACTTAACGCACGCTGTTCCGTCTACGGGACGGGACGGATGTTAGGAGGTAGCCACAAGTTCTTCTGGATGTTTTAAACACCAACCCTTAAACATATATATTCATGCCGTACATCGTTGGAAAGCTTAGATTGTCCTGATTCATTCAAGACCACTCACGACTTATATGGTTGCTCACAGCCGTAATAGTATTGGCGATTAGCTTGGCTAGCCCCTGAGCTAAGTAAGAAAAGCTATAATGCTACATACCTTCAAAGTCTTCCCTTTATCCACAACGATCATCTTATGACTCAGGACTTTCTGTACAGCTCGCCAAGTATCCATTCTTGTGAAATATGAAATCCGTTTCCATAAAACCGAAATACTTTCCTCAATATGTCCATGTATTTAGTCCAACACGTAACGTAATAACACAAATAACAAACCACATACGGTCCGTTTACGTCATTTCCTGACCTGCACGTCCATCCCAGAGTACACGTGACTAGATGTTTACGACCGTGAGCCTCTTCTGCTTCTGACGACACCACACACAAGCCAATCGGTGTTTAGGATTAGGCAGTACATGTCTCCAAAGCCAATGAGGACATGTGACCGACAACAATGACGACATGGCTTTGATTGACTGCTGTTCCAGCCTATGGAAATATTCGGTGAAATGAAGTTGATAACCTTTTAGCCAATAGTCAGAGGTTTCCAACAGCTCAAACTATGTGGGATCTGTGATGCTCACAACTTGGGCATGTCATTTAGGCCATAGACATATAAAGAATTAAAGATATAATATATATAATATATTATATATATATAATATATATAAAGAATATTCTTTATATGTCTAAGGTTTAGGCTAACAGCATAAAAAACAGGGGCGTGTATTAAGTGGTTAAAATGTAGTCCTTGACGCTGACCAAGCAGTGAGAGAGTGAGCGAACCATCCTGCCTGATTAACCCTATCTCCTAGAAACTTATACTACTAGAAAGTACTACTAAACCATTTTCCTATTTATGTTGTATCATATAATCGTTGCCAGGATTTTGTTCACAAATGAATGAAGCCCAACATTAATATATTAATCTGAAGTCGCAGGAAGGAGGCTGGGATTGGGAAAATACAATATGCAGGATTCTGACACCATAGACCTGGGTTTACATCCAGAGCCGCACATGTGATTAGGTTTAGGCAACAAAAGCTTTGGTTAAGGTTAATAAAAGAGTGGTTAGCTTAAATGGTTATAAACATGTTAGGTCCTTTTAAGTAGCCTGGGGATTTTGTGCCTCATGTATTTCTGCTCCATGCGCCTTGTGTTTTTGCACACCCTGAACTCGATAAGTTGAAAATATTTCAAGTCAGAGAGAAGATTGCCGGACGCTATTTGTGTTTTTTCCCATTTTCCAATCAGATGAATTGAGAGGCGGGCCTTCTGTGGCGGTGAAGACAACAAGCAGACCGGCCTGGTTCAAATTAGTTGTGGCTGTTGTTAGAAATCCAAAGCGAAATGACTTTAGCAACTGTGAGCCTGGAGTGAGTTTATTTCACAGCAAAATAACGTTAAGGCTAAGGATGATATGGTGGTTGCCATCCAGTAATAACAGAACGATGTATTTAAACCAAGATCGCAATCTTCCCCTAACGTTATCCAAGTGCTAAGTATAGCCATAAAAAGTTTAGTGTTGCTTGTTGTTTCTTCTAGCTAATATTGTACTGCAAGATCAGATATTTTGGTGGGGAAAAAAAGAACAAGGTACATTGTCTGTGAACATTTTTCAAATTGCTTAATACGGTAATTACCACTTTCTCATTATGTCAAGAAAAAAATGAAATTCAGCCGGCATTGTGTTCCTAGGAAAACATTTTTGCTGTTGCAATTCAGTTATATATTAATGTAATTTCCAGGAGACTGTTTGGCCTGATAGATAATCAGATTTGCATAACAGTGTTTGGACGTGATTGCATAAGAATTCCGAGATTTCTATCAGACGATCTTTGGTTAACCAGAACCTGAATACAACAAGGTTGCACAACAAGGTAGGAGGAGTGTTTCTGTTTGTTCCAACCATCCATCTATTACCTGAAGCTGTCATGATTTTGGCATAAAATATTGCGGAGGCGTCCAATTTTCTCAGAATAGAAGGCAATTGTACAACAGAAAATCGAAAAAAAAGAAGAAAGGCCTAAAGCAATGGATTCAAATTTTCCTAATATACTGGTTTGTTTGGGTTGAGGTTGCTGACCACAGATTCCCTCTTTCTATTGATCATCAACCTGTAGGACAAACATGACCGGTGATAAACAAATGACTTCTGTCCCAATAATAATTCCAGTAAGAAGATGACTAAGTATACTGATGTGAATCATTCACCAGGGCAGTGGAAAAACCCTGGCATCAAATATCTCCCATCCAGGTGGAGGATGAAAAGCCTCTAAATTAATATTGACTCATACACACAGTGGATGAAAGTGAAGAGGCCATCAAACAGGCCTGTACTTTTACCACCCTGGGAAACTAGTGCCACCACATGTTTTACTGTCCCATTTCTGTGCAGCAGTGAAGACAAGAACAGATTTCTCACCAAAGGCAGAGTGTTACATCATTTCTTCTGTTCTCTGTTTTTGTTCTTTTGTTCTTTTTTCCTACATGGTATCACTCCAGAGTGAAGCCATCAAGCCAGTCAGTCACAAACCCGACAGATCAAGGCCCAGCAGTGTGTAATGTGTCGGCCATTTTGGCTCCGTCAGAACTGGTGGCACGCAGAGCAACTGCTCATTAGAACGCAAGTGTGACAGAGCCTTTTCTCCTCTTCACCAAATGGGTTCGACTTCATCACCCAAACATGGGAGAGAGCAGAGGGGCGAGGAGGGAGAAGAGAGGCAGATGGTGGTGGCAAAAGAAAGAGGAGGGAAAGCAAGAGGAGGGTGGAAGGCTGGAAGGATAGTGAAAGTGGAAAGAGGGGAGAGATGGGAGAAAGTGAAAGATACAGTGCAAGAGAGGTGGAGGGAGAGAGGGCGGGGGGAGAGGAAATGTGCCGGCGGATATCATTAAGGTCTGACGAAGGTCTATTTAACGAGCAAGCTCACAGCAGCTCTCCCTCCTCAGTGGCGCCTGCTGGCTGGGGGCTACTGGCTCCCTGCTGGGGAGCTAGAACTTGGCCCCCCAATGGGGGCTCTGGCCTATTCCATAACCGCTGAACATGGAGGGGAGCTGATGGTGGAGATTTAGTGCCTCTGACTACCTGTGGAGCAACCAGCACATTTACACAGACACATGCGCAGGCTTTAAAAAAACCCCACAAGGAACATTCACACAGGACCTCACTCACATTTATACACATGGCCTCAGGGAGGAAAGGTTTACCCTGTGCATGCTCTCTCTTTTTTCCATCCTCCCGTCAGAGGTATAATTGACTCTGCCTGACACGTAAACATAGTGGTAATAATCCTCTTGATGTTGAGCGGCGGAGCACACAGCTGTGTGAGGTGCAGGGAAAAGTCACTGGGCAGCGATTGTCTGCTGGCTTGTAGCATCCTGCTGCTGCCTGTTCAACTGTGTGACCGTGCCGGCGCCATGGACGACTGACCAGAAAACATCTCCCAGCACACATCGACAAAGTGCCATTTCTTATTTGAATCCATCAGTTGAAGAAATCACAAGGCGGGGAGGTTACAGTTACTGTCACCAAGTATAATTGTATGAATAATATCCAGAAAGAGAATACAAAAACATGTTAATGCTTCTATTGGCCATGCACCACAGAAAAGATCTGACACTTTAATTGATAGCTCTGATGAGAATAACATTCTGTATTATATTCTTTAGCTGTTTCCTGTTTTTTTGTGATGAAATCCAGCTGCTCTGTGCTATTATACAATATTATTACACAACAAATGATCTGAAGTTCAAGTGCAGAGCACCAGAAAGGCCAATATAAGATTTATTATGAATTTATAAGTTTAAACATGCATTTGTTGATATTTCTTTGTCCATATTGTGGCAGTGCAAGAAAACACAGCATTGATATTATATCTCCTAATGAACAAACTTTATATGGCATATGTTAGCAAACAGTTGCCCATTTACTAATCCAGTGAACATCCAGTGGTGCAACATTAACATTAATTTACTCTGTTTCTGTCAATATTCTCTGTTTTCTCTGTTTTGGTCTCCCCCAACTTGTGAGATATAGCTGGCTCCATTTATTCACCAGCTAGTTGCTAACTTTGTCTGCCATGTGGTGTAGAGCAGTTGGAATATAGTGGATTTATCATAACTTTTTAACTAATGAGGTTAATAAGAGCAGTAAGAGCTGAGGGAAATGGTTGAGTTGGGTGTTATTCAATGCTATGAGTGACTAATCTTTTACATTACGCTCATTTGACCTTTTTTTAAATATGAGATTATTGACTCATGCAACTTTAAGGTGCAAGCATTACTTTAAGGGGAAGCCAAACTGAATGCAAAACTTTCTTAGATGGAACCTTTCCATTTTGCCTGACCTATTATTTCCCTCTTCATACTGTCCATTGGCTAGATTTTACAGCCTTCTTATTTGACCTGAAAGAGACCCCTTAAACTTTGAAAGGTTGCCACAGTAAATCAGTGTAACGGAAGTGTGCATTATCCTCTGCAGTGCAGACACGGGTCGAGGCAAAGCTGGCAAGATAAAACCCCATGAAAAGTGTTTGTTGGAGATGAGCGCATAGCCAGGCGGCAGAGAGCTGGGACTGGGAGTTCACGAATGGGTGGATGTCGGCTTGATCTATACTGAATCAACACACAGCGAAGGTTGATAAGAAGGCTTAACCTCCTCTACTGGTGGAGAGACTTTCCTGATGCACACTTACACGTGTGCACAGTTTTGTGAAGATAGGGTGTGTGAATAAAGAAGCACAGGGGAACTCTGAGGCTTCCAACTGCAGATACAGACACATGTAGGGAGATAATGACACACACAGAGACATAGACACCGAAATACAGCCCACTGAGATCTGTGTCGATCCTGGCCAAAATAAGCATCAATTGCTTTGAAAAGGTTTTCATATCTGTCATATTGACAGAATCAGTGAGCACAGGGATGATGGGAGAGAGAGGCAAACAGAGAGGAGATGTAGCAGATGAGAGCGTGGGATATAGATGAAAGACAAAAGAAGGACAAAAAGCAAGGAGATCAAAAACAAAAGTTGAATACAAGTAATAAAAGTAAGAGAATAAAACATGGGGAAGGGAAGCGGGGGGTAAGCAAAAAAAAAAACAAAAAAACCCCCAAAAAACAGTTTTGACACAAACCACTAGTTGAAAACAACATGTACTGAGAAATCAAAGATGATAAGAGAAGAGGAGAGATAAGACACGGCAAGAGACCAGGAAAGCATAAGAAAGAGTGTGAGAAAAGAAACTTTTCTTTGTCAAAGCGGTAAAGCTTAGCAAGAAAGACGGCGTCTTGCTCCCTCTCCCTTTCTGACAATAAAACATGAAGGAAAACAGATGTGACAACCCTTGCTGCTCAATGTAATACAGTGTCAAGTACAGAGCAACACATGCACACACACTCACACACACACACGCATACTCACACTGACAAACGCTCACGGTGTGTGGCCAGAGCCCCCTATCTGAGTACCAGTGCTCATCCTGACACTCCAAAGGGGCTCAGTGTGTGCACTGTCTAAGATGTTTAATTCATACAGCCGCCTGCTTGTGCCTGACATGAATGTGTGACGGAGGAAGATGGGAATGTGGAGCATTATGCGCAACAGCCAGGCTGAGGATGATGCAGAAACACAGGAGAGGGAGGCTGCTATATAACCAGAGAGAAAGAAAGAGAGAGAATGCCAATAACAAAGAGAAGAAGAAGAAGAAGAGAGAAATTAAACAAAGGTAAATTGTGATGTAGAGGTTTCCACGGTGACAAAGGAAAACAAGGATATATAAGTAGACATAGCTGAAAACTGTGAGGCAATAAAGTGACACCAGAGTGAGAAAAATGAATAGATGAGAGAGCTCATGTTTGAGACAGATTCACACATGCTGGCACACACAAAATGAGTGATGAATAAAATTAGAGCAGCAAAACTGAAACAGGGACAGGATGAGGTGAGAAAACAGTGGAGGGAAATTTTACACACACACACACACACACAGACAAAAAACTGAGCAGATATCATCCTGGCAGGCAGTAGGAGCCCAGAGTGCTGAGGGTGTGTGTTGCAGGTCTCAGGAGAGGCAGGCAGGGGACTGAGTGCTAGCGATTTTCTGTCATATCCTTCTTTCTCTTCATCCCTCACACCTGTTATCCACCTCCTACTCCCTTACCCCACCTCTCCACTGCATCTTAGAAAGGTATCACTACATGTGGAGCATCAGGCACAGATTTCAATTAATTGTCACAGTTTGGCTCTTTGTCCCTTAGTTGCCATTCTCTATCAGTGCACCAGTTGCCCTCAGACTTTTCTAACCCTGCCTGTTTAGACTGGACTTGAGTGGGAGGAGGACAGATTGAAGCCTTTGTCCTCGATTGGAAGAGCATGCAGAACTGATGTGAAATTTGAAATATTTTTTGCTTTCACCTGGTTAAGAGTGTTTTATGACCAGGTTGTTTTGAGAATGTGTTTCAGGCTGGTTTTCCTGAGCCCTCAATTCACTCTAAATGGTGATGTTTCATTTTTTTTGGTAATGGAAAATATCTGTTTTCTGGACTGGACTGGGGTTAGGATGTCACTCAGATTATCTAAACTATGTAGAACAGAGTGATTTTGTGTTTGCATTTGAATTTTTTTGAGCCTACTTATTGTGTTTTTGGTTTTCTGTCTTTTTTTCTGATCGTGTACCGCTTCTCCCTTCACACCTAGTCTGTATGTAGCCTCATTACGTTCCTTCCCCTGCTCCCAGTGTGTTCCCCAACCAATCAGCTGCTTGCCTGTTCTCCGCCTAGTCACCTGTTCTCCATCTCTCCTCGTCAATTTAGTTTGTATTTAAGTCCTGGTTCTCAGTTTAGTCCTTGTTGGATACTTTGTTCTTTTAGTTTAGTTTAGTTTTGCTCTGCTTACACTTACTTCCTGTTGCCTGTGTTTGGGTCCACCTGCTCCACTTTCACAACATTAATTCAAAGATTGATTTCATTGTGATATTAATCGTCACGATCTTGTTATAATTAGTTTCAAATATCAAGTTTCTCATGCAGTCTTTTCCAGAGGATGTCGAAACCTGTCATCTTCTCCTGGTGCAACTAACTAAGATTTGGATCTGTGTATTTACCCCCCAAAATGTAACCTAACTTATCAGGTGTTTCTAACTTGTATTTATTGGCTTTATTCATGCTTAATAACACATTCATTACTTCTTAATAGAAAATAATAAGCCATTTATGTTACCATGGTGTAAAAAAAACCCTGTAGTAGTAAGTCTGTGGTTGTAAATGCCCATAATATACCCATATGCTCTTATTATTTGTATCAAGTATTAACTAATGGATTTTTAATATCAACAGTTGCCAACATACAACAAAGGACCTTCCCTCAAATAAGACAAAACAAACATGACAATAAAAAAATACATGAACTAAACCCAACAATGACCAACCAGAGCTAGAGACAATAACTAAATACATTTAATTATTAATTAAGTACTGCACTTGCATAAAGTTACTTACACTTTCAGTATTTTAATTATAGTTTCTCATTTTATTCCACCATTTTATTTGGCAGCTTACTATAAAACACAATATATTATATAGTAAATTAAACCACTCAGCAGTGTATACAATGAGTAAAATGATCAATACAGGCAGCAGACAATGACATTAAAATGCAGCTCTCATGTAGCTGCATCATTAATAATAATCCAATAGTACAATATATAATAATGTAACATGACAGAGCTCAAACTATTACTTAAGATTTTTATTTGTAAAATTATGTTATCTCTACTTTTCTTCCACCACTGCAGTCTTCAATTGAAATATAATGTTAAAATCATAATTTAAAACTAACATTATAAACCCTTATCAAACAGAACTCCCTCTAATGTAGTACAGTGTTATAGGTTTATAGTGGCAGGTAATGGGGACCTAGCCCGAAGAGATGATCTATGTCCAGAGCACAAGACTGAAGTATTGACGTGTGAACATTCAGCTGCTATCTGTGAGAAAGTTGAGCCTGAAACGTTTTAAATGATTGGACTCACTCTGCATCACTCCAGCAAAAACATCTGTCACATCTGTCACGTAATCTTCTTTTTTGCAACCTCAGTTTACATCTGCTGGAAACATTCATGGAAACAAACACAAACTGATGTGTACACTAGCGCATGTCAGTTTCACAATCACACACACACACACACGCACACACACACACACACACACACACACACACACACACAGAGGCAAATTTAGAAAGAGATGTAATAAAGTGGGCCAGTCGTACACTGAATAATAGAAAGAATAAGAGAAAGAACAAAGCACATTTTGTACATGAAGATTAATCAGTTTATTATATATACTCATCATGATATCAATATCATCATTAATATCCATCATTAGGCACCTTATATGTAGATAGACTGGGAGTAGAGACTTGTTCTGCATGCCTGTTGGTTACAAAAACACTCAGAACAGAATTGAAACATGCTGTCAACATGGCAGAAAGAAAAAAAAAACAAAAAACAAAACATAAAGTCAGATTTGTTTGTCTTCTTTCTAGATTGTGTTTGAGGTGTTGCTTACATGTTTGCCTCTACATGTGACTATGCATAACTAATGTAAAACGTGTGAGCATCTGTGACTGTTTACTGCTAATTTGTCAAGAAATTGCGTGTGTACGTAGTGTCACTGTGTGTACAGTATGTGTGTGTGTGCTTGTGTATTTTACACACAAAATCTTGCATTTGTGCGCAGTTGTCGTGTGTGTGTGCCAGCATGTGTTAAAGTTCTTGTGCAATAACGTTGTGTGAGGTTTAGTCTGGTGTTTTCTTGTGTAACAGTGCACTGTGAATCAGCATCTATGAGTGCGTGCCAAACCTCTCACAGGTACTGGGAGACTACGGGCTGAGCCAGTTTGGGCACGTCCTCGGACATCTTGGCACAGTTGCCAGATTGAGAGCTGGTTATACCTGGATATCAGAGCCAAACAAACTGTGGAAATTTTTCCCACATGTCATTGGTGGAAAATCTATTCTCTTGCATCCACCCCTTCTAGTAGGGAACACACACTCTGGAGAGTAACAATAAAGAATATTTCATTGCCTACACCCAGAGTTATTACAGTGCTGCAGCTTAGAATATGGATCACTAAAACACACTGCTACATTTGTTATGTGGTGTTGAGCCTGCAAGCAAATTCAGGTCTTGACCAAAAGTTAAGACTACCTGCATGAAAATCTGTAAAAATGAATTTCACAAACGCTTTGAGAGCAGAAGCAATACATTTCGTTACAAAGGCTTTCTGTAATCCATTACAGTCCCATTGAAGTGCAGAATTGCAATTGAATTAAAATACAGAGTGTGTACTTTCTTTACAGGGCCACCCTCTAAAATATGATGAAATTCAATGCAAGTGGTTCATATACTGTAAGATCACAAGAACTCAGCCTTGTGCTCTTTTCCCACCAGATTTTGGGGGAATTCATGGACATTGATTTTGTCAGGCTCTAATGTGCAATTTTTTTATGCTTCTCACCATATCCGAGCAAAAGTCAGAATTTAAAGACATATTTTGACATTCGGGGAAGTACGCTTATTTGCTTGCAGACAGTTAGATGAGAAGATGAGAAACTGTCTGGGAGTGGTATCAGTCTTTTCATCTTCCTCTCTCGCAAAGAAAGACAATAAGCGTATTTCCCAAAATGTATAACTACTCCTTTAATGCCAATAAGAGGTTATACTGAATGTTTTGGACAAAATCATCAATGATAATAATAATAATAACAATGATATCAATTTATTATACTTATGAGTATGGTTATTTGCCGTGGGTCATTTGCATAAATGAAACCAGTTCTCACAATTGGTGACCTTTTACCAATTCAAGCCATTTCTTCCAGTTTACATGTCAACATTTTCCAATCAGAAATCGATGAGCGGAGAATTCCGAACTTAACGGGAGTTTCAGCCCTCCCCTTCCTCCTGTCTTGACTGACATGGACATGGCATCCTCAGTCAACCGTGAAATAGCCACTTGTGTTTTAGCCTGAACAACTCCATTCCTATGTGACTGTCAGCATGGCAGCCAACCCTCCCTCCACCCTCCACATGCAAACACACACACACACACAAACACACACACTCCTTGAGGCTTTTGTAATCCTGGAGGACCGACTGTATGTCCTGAAGAACTGATCAATACCATTCAATCTGCTTGCAGGTCTTTGCCGCATTAGGCTACAGCTGCTATCCAAACAATGAATGGCTGGACACAGAGGGACTCGTGTACAAATGGAATCCCATTAAAATGTGATGGCTCTCACGGGCCGACACTGACCCCCCCACCCCCCACCCCCCCGAATCCAACCCGCAGCAGCTATCTTATGCTCCTTTGATTGACAGCTCCCGTCCAGGAGAGGAAAGATGTTGTTACCGTGACAACAGCTCATGCTACACCAGAGTGGATACGAGCTTTTGATAAATATCACTCCTGCTACACTGAAACCAGTGGCTGTTATTTAGAGGTCATTATACTGGCTACAAGGTTTTATAATGTATTTACACTGACACACACATAGAGGCGTAGATGAAAATGGTCCATATAACAGCTGTTTTGTTTCATGACAGACACATGTGCTTTTTAAGTGCAGTTAAAATACCTATAATATCAACAGTGAGTGGCCATTATTCACATTGACAGCAGAGATTTGAGTTTCTCATCAGAGATGAATAGGATACACTGTATCTTCCTAATAGACTGACACACAACATTTCCTTTTTGCGCACAGCACATCTCCTTTCTACACTATTTTCAATATATATTATCTAAAAATAGTTTCAAGCAATGAGATGGACAGCAGACAAAGCAATAAAGAGTCAGCAATACAGAGGGGAGGAAATGAAAGAGGCTCATCTTTTGTTATCCATGATGTCTGTCCTTCTTTTTCACTCCTTATTAGCGGTAAAGAAATTCAATCCAGAGCATCTATTGGTTCACAAGCCCTTTTTCGTTGCCTGGTCCTTTTTTTCTTTCAGCCACCTTTTAGGTTGCTAAACCAGTTTACTTACTAGCGCAGTGCTTTTAGGGACACCGAGGGAATTTCCCTCCCACAGTCCATCCCTTTCCCCCCCCCCCCAAAGTTCTGCTTCATCTCCTTCAGATTGCTTTTCACAATGACGTTGTTCATTTCAGGGAGCCAACTTAACCGTACCTAATGTATCGCAGGGCTCAGTGTTCATTCTCCTACTAACCGTTGGTTGTTTTCACAATGAAGTTCTCTCAAGTTATCCTATGAGAGTAATATTGAGAGGGCAAAAAGTGAGGCGAGGAAGATAGACAGGTACAGTATAGATACTTCACCAGGTGGCGCTGAACACTGTTTACAGGATCTATGCACAGAATGAGAGAAAGAGCACAAAAACACAGGCATGGTTGTGTCAAATGTGTCACCTTCTTGAAGCTGCTGTTGGAATATTATTTGTGAGGAGATAAGCAGGGAGAATGAGGGGAGGAAACGTGTATAGCAGTGGTCTTGTAAACTGTCATTATGTTTCCACTACAGAAAGTCACAATAGGGCAAAAGCCACCTAAGCAGTGACCACAAGAGTACTCATCGGAGAATACACCTTATAGTGCTACAATGAAGGAGCTAACATGCCACAAACAGACCAAATGATTTCTTTAAGTTTGAGTGACAGTCTGAAGAAGTGTATTATAGATGTCTGTCTTTATTGTAAGAGTAGGGGTGTCATTTTGGATTAAGTTCCCTAAAAGCAAACCAGCACATATATAAAAGTATTGTGTTGAAATGCTTTGAGGAAACCCTGCCAAGCACTTGTTGCTTGGAGTCGTATTCTGGATAGATGAGTGTTGGGAGGGATTGGCTGTTGGCATGGATCTTAAAGGAGAGTTCAAAGGATGTCTGAGAGGAGTGTAGAAGGTTTGGCTGCAAAGGTCAGACATGACTGGAGATGGGATGCATGAAATGGAAAGTATTGGTCAGTTTCCAAGAAGATGTGAAGAATTGTTTGGGCTGCGAGGAAATGGCAAGTCAGAACACGTGGGAACTTTTCAGGAGTGGCTGGGAAGAAAGGCATGGGGTTTTTTCCAGATCAGTCATAGGAGGAGTCGAGGACGGAGACCAAAAGGTGTGACATGAAGAGCTGTGATTGGTCCAGGAGGAGGTCTGAGGATCACATACAAGGAGGTCTGGGTGTATGTTGGCAAGGCGGCAGAGCGTCTGTCTGTTTGTGACTGGTTTGTCCTCCTCCATCAGGCTACGGCGAAGATGGAGTGCACTCCAGAGAGGCTGCGGAAAAAACAAAGACAGAAAAGATTGGAAAACATTCATAAAAGAAATAACAGACAGAGGGTTGGGGAGGGCGGAGGGTGTGAATCATAGAGGGAAAAGCAACATCTTTCTCTTTCCAACAAAAAAATCATAAATGGCAAGAAAGAGAAAAACAAGAAGAAAACAGAGGAGCAAAAAAGAGAAATGATGACGGCCATCGTATGAAGAGTGGGGAGGTAGTGCAAAACCCGAGCGGAGTGACGTAGATGAGAGAGGAAATTAAGAAGTTGAGATCAAACAGGAAAAAAAAGAGAAAGGGCCGAGATAACAAGCATGGGCACAGTGAGGCATAAAAATGGATCAGGGGGAGGAATTAGAAAAATAGAAGAGAGAGGGGGAAGATAAGAGAGACAGGATAAAAGAGAGAAAGAGAGAGGAGGGGGGAATAAAAAGAGAAGAGACAATTATAAAATGGCATGAGAAAATCATTGCAGTGGGCATCATTGTGCTTGCAGGCGTTGTACAAAGAGAGGTGGAGAGCAGCAGTGTGTCCATCAAATGCAAACACACATCAGCGCATGTCAGTGTCACAATCACACACACACACACACACACACACACACACACACACACATAGAAGCATTTCAAATGCTGAGCGAAGACAAGGAGGATGAGTCAGGCAGATGAAGCGGAGAGAGACAAGTGACATTTAGAGCTCAGTCAGAGCATGTGATGACAAGGCACAAAGATACATGCCAGCTCCGACTCTGACAACAGCTTGAGTGTGTGTGTGAGTGTGTGTGTGTGTGTGTGTGTGTGTGTGTCTGTGTATGGATGTAGTGGGCAAGGCTCAGTGCAAGGAAACAGATTTGTGATTTTATATATTACTTCACTGAACCGCGGGAAATGAAACTCAGAGAGGGCAGAGAGCCAACACAAACGAGAACATTTTTATTAACTTTCTTAAAACTTGGGACTAAAGTGAGAGTAATGTAGTAAGAAAAAGTCTGCAAATACACTTGCTTCCTTTACTTAAAAGCAGTAATGCAATACAATGTAAAAGTTCACTTAGGAGAAAAAAAAAAGTGGTAAAACTCAGCTAAAGGTAAAATATCTAAAGTAAAACAGCAGAAAATTGACCCTTATAACCAATATATTATTATATATTTACTATATATACTGTATAGTACTAGATCATTAATACTGTTGCATGAATGTAGTGGTGTGGTAAGATATACTTCATTTTCTCTGAGGGGAAATTTATCTTAGGCTCAAATGTTGTGTACAGCTACACAATATAGATGTATATTCTCTATACTGTATATACAGACACACACAAAATACACTATTTTACCCCTGGTATATACACTGAGTATACACTGTTCCTACAATAATAGTACACAACCACCTGTGGTCAGTATATTGGAAGAGTGTATTTGAAAGAAAAAGAAAAAACTTAGGGATATTTGAAAAAAAAAGAAAAAGGTATAATTTAATAAAATAAGTTAAATAGTATTTCTCCCATTAACTGTCACACATGAAACTATGGCTCATGGAGGTAGGGACATTGGATACTCTTGTAGCTGGTTGAGGTGTAGCTAGTCCTGTTTACCAATATGAAGTCAGGCTCCCTTTAATATATCATAAGTTGTATTTGAGGGATCTGGACATGATTGATGATGTTGTAGGAAGTAAGTAATATCTACAAGAAAAAATCTTTTGGACTGTTCTCTGATCTGCTCTTTTTTGTGGAACATTGGAGACTTTTTTCTTCTTTGGGGCCTCAAATTAAACCGGGTTTAGGTGGGCTTTGGTGGAAGTGCTAACATAGCAATGTAGCCACAAACAGACACGTCCTGTTTTATAAGAGTCACAAGCTACAAAGATTGGGAACCACTGTATTAATCTTTAATACTGTTCTGGACATTATGCAAATAAATGTTATCGTGTAAAAAGAGTCTACTAGTCAGTTCAGCTTGGCTATTAGTACAAACACACACACACACACACACACACACACACACTTACAGCTGTGTTAATTCATCCACATTATATTCATCATCATTATTGACAAACAAGACAAAGCATCAAGCTATTTCTGCTCAAAAGCATGTACGCATCATGTCAGCCCCCACACACACACACACACACACACACACACACACTACCTCCTTGTTAACTGTATTAGTGCCAGAGCTTATCAGTGCAGTGGGACCACACACCACAAAAGGCTGAAATTCATTACAGTCGTAGGAGGGCCTTGACAAGCTGTCAGCATGTTCGAAAAAAGATTCTTCCAATCCCCCTCCCCTCTCTCGGTCTTCTGAGCTATCTGTTTTATTACACACTTACACACACACACATACACACTTGGGAATGTCTCATTGTCTACATCTTAATTTCAAGGATAGTTTGCACTGTCACGCGCAGACACAAACGGCTACATTTATACCATCATACAAACATGGAATACTCACTTCTGAATCTTAATTTCATGGATAGTTTACAGTGACTCTCTCTATTGCACACACACACACACACACACACACACACACACACACACACATTATACTGGGATAGCGGTGAATGGAGAGCAGGCCCTGAGGTGCAGTTCAATGACATACTCTGTATTTCCAATTTATGTTGACATCACTATGTTTCTCTTGGTTGCCATCACACACACACACACACACACACACACACACACACACACACACACACACACACACACCTTTTTCTGTCGTCTCTTTCTCACTAACACAAATTCACACACACACACACACACACACACACACACGCAATACATGCTCTGCATTTTAATATAAAGTGTAGTTTGCTGCTATGGCTGTAGTTACATCGATGTGAAAACATTTTCGGATGATAAAAGAGATTATTGTTGCCATAAAACCATACAAAAACTATAAAATCCTGGATGCTTTCACAACCTTTATGTGAGTATATTTTTCAATCTGGTTGAACAACGAAATAGCAGCGTAAATAAAAGGAGAATGATCCTACTTCAGTGCTGTTTCAGTCTTCAAGGACAGAAAAGGGCAAATTACTCTGGAAAATCTTTTCTTTAACATAATTACTATAATCTGCCAAACCTAAATTAAACAGACCAGCGTGTGAATGCCTCTCTGACATGAGTGTGGAGTATGTGTGTGTGTGTGTGTGTGTGTGTGTGTGTGTGTGTGTGTGTGTGCTGCAGTGTTTGATAGAGAATTACAATTTCGGTATGTTCCTGTGGTGTGTAATTGCATGTGTGTGCGTGTCTGTGTCTGTGTGTCTGTGTGTGTGTGTGTGTGTGTGTGTGTGTGTGTGTGTGTGAATGAGAAGCACAGGACACTCGGTTTGTCTCCAGTTATTAAACTAACCAATTACAGGGCCCACTCATCACGTTTACGTCCCAAACAAAGGAAGAGTTGATCTATTATTAATGTACTGTTCCGCTGTGTAATTCACCCACAGTTTCGGTCTCACACTCATACGTTTACACATGAATGCTTACATGCACACTAAACACACACACACATACACACACGCACACACACACAATTTGCGCTCCGTTAGCTTATGATAGCGAAACTCTCTGGTGCCACCAGTACAAATGATGAATATGATTTGCCAGCAGTCACAGTTGAGCAACTTTTCAGTGACAGGTAGTCAAATTTCTGGATCGTCAAAATCTCTCTCCTCCTGCTATGTTTTACACTCCTTCCTTTCCTTGACTTTCACTCAGTGCATTTCTAATCAGACCTGTCTTCCTGCATTAATCAGAGCAAACCTCAGCATGCAAGCAGGCATCTGCTGTCTCTCTGGTGTGGGTTATGTCTTGTAGTGCAAACGTGGACGAAGATCTACAGTAGTTGCACTGATTCTGTCCATCCAGCTTTGAAGAATCTGTTCTATAGACTGCTTCCAGGCAATGTTTCCCTGACAGGTGGGTAGGATGAGGCTGCTGATATTTTCTTATTGTCAACAATTCCCATGACAAAAAAAATTCCACTAACAAGTATTGTCTGTGTATCAAAAGCCTGATATGGTTTATTCCCTTTGTGCAATCGACCTGTAACAGTTTAACTTATTTAATGTGGCAATTTGTGCCAGCCTTCTTTGATCAATTTTAATGTGATTTATTACAATAATAAGAATAAGTGAGCCACATTGATGAAGGTGACATGATATTTAATTTAATTTGAGTTTCCTGCTGCTGTAAAAACGAAAGTGTATTCATCTGTTGCTCAAAATAGTCCAACAAATAAACTAATATTTCAACAAATGTTCAAACTCCTATTATTCTAAACTATTTTCAACCTCTTTTTAAAGATAAAAATGTCTTCAATAGAACAAGTGGCTCAGAGAAAAGTATTACTGACCAGGTTATTAAGTATAAAGAATATTGTGAAACAAACTATCACGTCTTTTCATGGGATTTGTTAACATGAACAAATATTGCTTGGCTTGAATTCCTTCACATATTGCATTAAAACAACACTAGGGGGATGCTTTGGAGTGGCACCATGTCAGCCATGCTAACGGCTCTCTAAGGCTATTTATTAGGCACAATGGCGCTTTGAGCTAAATGTTAATGTTGGCATGCTAACTTGCTCACAGTGAAAAACATGTCGATGTTAAGCATGTATAAAGGTACCATGGTGCTATGTTCACCATCTGATATTTTACTAAAAACCACAGATTTCAACCCGCTGGTGGTGCTAGAGGTAAAGGCAGGGGATCAACAAAGGCAGTAGGATTCAACCTCTAGGTACCCTGTATGTTGTATTTAATGTTATGTTGAAAATGTAATTGCAATCCATCCAATAGTAAAGATATTTCAGTCTGAACCAAAGTGGTGGACTGACTGGTGGACCAACAAGGCCATCCTCAGAGCCATGCTGCTAGCACGGCTAAAAATAAGGATACATACCTTGATCTTGATCAGTTATCAAAGTAGGATGTGGAAAATAATCACTCTCGTCTGTGAGGCAGTGAGTCTTTCAAGTAACACCACAGTATAAAGAGAAACCCTTTTAAGACTGGAGTCTCTAAGATCTAGATACCAGCATCAAATTTCACACACTGCAAAATTTAAAAGATGAAAATAGATGATCAAAACAAAATGGAACTCAGCCAACAGTCTGTCTTTAGACCAAAGGCTCCTAAACTTTTTGGCTGATCATGTGACCCCTTATTAAAGTTTATGGCCTCAGTGTTGACCTGAGCTGTGAGCAGTTCAAACAAAGATTGATTTTTTTCCCCTCTCATGGGCAGAGAGCAGGGATCAGGGATGTGGCTGCTGGGCAATGAGCAGAAACAAACAGGAAATTGATCTGTATGTTTGTCAACTTAATCTATAAATGATGAGAAGATAAATATCAAAGTTGTGATTCTCTGTGGTAACCATACACTGTTTTCTGTGATAGAAATGGTCTCATAAAGCCTGGGTATACACAGTATGGACTGACAATTACCTGTGTTTTTATTTTTGCTTATTTATTGATGGGCTTTGAGATTTCATAAATCTTAAAAATGAAATGTCATTCCTTTAGAATCAGTAAAGCAAGCCAGGTCTGTTGTCAGGACTGTGTCACAGGAGCAGACACTTGTTCATTAGTTACGCTGCTATTTTTGGCTGTAGATATTTTCCAACTGCCCACCACCTCTTACTGACTGTGAAAAGAGAGGATGCATTTATTTAGTTTTGCTCTAAGTTTCATTTGAGATTCTAGCCAAACTAGTGACATGTCTCCAGGGATTACACACACATTGGTCCTAACTATCAGCAATTAGATGGATTACTATGATACACTTGTAGAAGCCTCAAGGTGCCATCAAAAGGTTGAAAACTGTGGTTATATAGCTGTATTGGATGGACTGCCGTGAAACTTGGCACTGTATTCATGTCGCTGCTTTAGAGATACCTTCATTTGTCTTCTAACACCACCAGGTCAACATCTCTATTTGTGCAATACCACTACTCTGTGTTCAGTGCTACTTGGCAAATGTCACCATGCTAAGCTAAGATAATAATTATGGTAATAACTACATGTTCAATACCAATACCTGTTAAACATCAGCATGCATTTCACTCAAAGCACCTTTATGACTAATTACAGCCTCACTGAGCTGCTTGCATGGATGTAGACTGTTAGTCTCCTTACTTGTTACTCCATGTGTATTGTACTATTCTCCTGCACAGAACTAACTGACTTTTATTTTTTACCAATTAACCTTAGTGCTACTCTACAACTGTCACTTTCACACTCAAGCAAAGAGGCTATCAGTCAACTAAACGCTATTGTCAAAACAGAAGGTTAAGTTTGAGTTTAAGATTTAAAATCATGTTTACCAGCTAGCTTAGAGATGATTAAGTGTGTATGTGTTGACGGTGTGGGAAGGTGTTTGCCGAGCTAATGATATCAAGGTCAAAATATTTTAGCTTAAGCTTTAACAGTAGAACGGTAATTATTAAACACAATATGAATACATACAAAAACTTGTGATGCCACTGACCAGCAAGACATGCTCTCCAGCAGTCGCTGGTTAATAATCAGCTTGGTTGTTGAAGGTTAAGCGGTATAAAGGTTTGGTCGATCATCACCTGCTCTTGTGTTGTTTAATAATAAATTATTTCTTTATGAGGTAGGCATGGTGGTGGTATGGACCATGATAACCTTAACAACAGACCACAGTAAGGAAGACCATGGGGTAAACTCTTTGCACTTATAAGAGAATGTGTATTATTGATTTATGTATTGATTTAACTCTACTGTCTGTCTGACTGAAAGGTTTCCAGTAGAAGCTATAGTTGTTGTATAGTACAGTAGTATCACATGGACTAGATAATTTATTTAAGTGAAAGTTCAGACAAGTTATGAAGGTCAACGATACATGTATACACACGCAGATACATACATGCAAATAAATATTTATATATGTAGAGTGTTGAGCCTCTGCGGTTTTCAGATAAGGTTTAGAGAGCCTTGTCTCCAAGCGTTTGTTCAAAATAGGTCATCTTATTCTGCGACTCTGAGCAAGCACGCCTGCTTCTTTTCCTGCCCTGATTTCAACAACATAAACAACTGACGGGAAGTTTCCCCTCTCCCTCTCTCTATCTATCTCTTTAAAGCAGAGCTGCTCATCAGTGTAACCCTGTGAGGTTAAGTAAATAAGTCTATTTTATGCAGAGCAGGAGACAGAGGAATGGTAGTTCTCAAAGTGCTTGTATTTCGGTATCCTAACTTGTGTCAAGTTGGATTTGTTTGGTACTGTGACTTTCTGGCGCCACCTGCCAACACGTACACACAAGCACACATACATTCACAACACACACACACATAGACCTTGCCTCCATGTTTCAGCTTCCTTTAGTTGCTCAGCAGGGGACTGTCAAACTGAGCTCGGTACCATTTCTTTACTGCGCTGCTCTATCATGCAGGATATCTCTCCTGACACAGAGCTGTCATGGCCTTCAGAGCTTAAAGATGGCAATGCAAAGGAGCAAAAAGTGGAACAGTAAAAACATGCCCCTCATTTATATCAGCGAATGTATGCTGGTGTCTGCATGTATCAATATTTATGTGCATGTCTACGTGGGTGAGCGAATGCTTGTATGTGTGGAGATATGGCTTTAGATAATTCATGGTTTTAAAAAGGAAATCACAATTGCCTAGTTTCGCTATGATGTCATTACTGCTGTGATTAGCCCGAAGCTTTAGCAGCATCTTTGGTGGTTACTATTTCAAAAACACTGTGGAGTATTTGATCATGGTAAATCACAAGGAACACCCATGATGTTGCTCCTGCGGTTATTTCTGTTGACTGAATACAACAAAAATGGATGTTATCAGTTGTAAAGTAGAAGTCAGAAAATGCTATTTCAGAGGACAGTCTGAAAATTAAGGTAATGCATTGAAACGGTATCATATAGGTAGTTAATCATGTTGTAACCACACTGCAGGCTGCTCCCGATCATATCCACTCCCAATAACCCACCCACCTGCCCCACTAATGAGCCAAAATTATACTAAATAAATAAAATTACATTAAAAACATAAACAAAACAAGTCTCTTTTTAAATTTGGTTTTCATGGTGATTAAACACAAAACATATAAGATTAGAATTAGTGATCTTAAAGTGGACCTACAACTGTCACTTCCAGATCTATGCTTTTATTGACTAGACAACCCCCAATGTCCATGCTGTTCTGGTTGGCCAGCTTTCTGGAAGCCTGCTGAGGTGCAGCATGTATCAGAGTACTGTTTGGTTACTACTAATGGAAACCTTTCCTGCTTTACCGCTTCAAAGTAAAAGATTAAAATAAAAGACTACATAACAAGAGACTTTTACTGTGAAAAAATGATAGGAAATTAACTGTTTCCTCACCAAATTAGTGGAGTTTTGTTAGCTGCACTATAAACCAGTCAGCATATGGTGACATTTGGATCCATTTGTCAGATCACTTAGAAATGATGGAGGGAGGAATATTACAAGCAGAAACAGTGACAGTGATGATGATATTTGATGAAGAGCTGCAGACTACAGCACATCTCTAACAGGTAAACAATTTATTTTTACTTTGGCCTGTTGTGCAATGGAAAAACACTCACAGTGTGCCAGCTTAACTCAAGTCATGGCTCGGCCTGATTACTCCCTAAACAGTGGGAAAATTCCATAACGTTAGCCGACCAAAGCAGAAAACCTGTGTGCTGTGTGTGAAGCAGATGACCAAACTAAGAAATCTGTCACGAGCTGATGTCATCTCGGGCCGACAGTTGAAAAAACTATTGGAAACCGAGTGTTCAGAGGAGTCTGAAGCCAGTGCTTTTTGCTGACAAGTATTACGTCTAGTTAGGTTTTCCTCATTATCTGACACTTTGGCTACGTTTAATGTGAACATTGTTACATTATATGGCTGAAAACAAGGAAAAACATAATAGGTCCCCCTTAAAGAGGTGCTGGCTGGTTGAATCTGTTACCTTTGGACAGAGCTAACTGTTTCCCCTGTTTCCAGTCTCTGTGCTAAGCTAAGCCACTGGGCCACTGGTTGGCTATGGCATCATTTTTTCCATATAAATCTTTGGCAGAAAGCGAATAAGCCTATAAACCAAAATGTTAAACTATTACTTTAAGAGTTTAGCATAATTACTGTATATTTTTTGCACATTTTATGACCTTCATCAGCGGATAAAATTTGCTCAGTTTTCTGAAATTCCTCTCTTTTGACAAATGTTACAAATGAAGTATCTGCAATGCAAATGAGCAAAATGTAATTGCTGAGGAAGGCCATGGAGTGCAACTGAAAGCTCTGTAAATTTTAAATCTAATAAGTGGCACATGTTCTCCACTGAGCTTCCAGATGACAGACAATACACACATATACATACTATATATCATGGTAGAAAATTGTATCCATATTGATTTTACTTTCAAGATCTGGTTATTTCTTTGTTTTCTTGTGTGTATGACAAATGACACACAGTGCAGAAAACAGTACGAGAGGGAGAGAGAGGGGGCGACAGATTGTTGATGACCAGAAAGAAAAGAAGAGGTGAAGACACATGGACACGCTGAGGGGGGAGAACTATGAACTCCCCTCGGCTCTCAGGTTCCTGCTGACACTGATAAATACCTGAGGAATAGGACGCAGTCGAGAGCTTGGCTACGCCGTCATTAACCTTGTAAAACCTCAGCTTGCGCAGGTGATTAACGACACCCCATTATGTGCTATTAAACAGCGGCAGAGGAGGGTCTTTTCTCCCGTACCAAAACAGCACAACACTGCCAAGGAAATATGGCTTTTTAAAGAAACTTTACCTGCACCTTAAAACATTTTCCCACTGGGACTAGAACATAGGAAAATCAGTCCTTTGCATTATATATCGACCAAGCATGAATATCACATGTTGCAGAATGACCCACTGTGGCCTACTATCCTCTGACTGCTGCTTCTTTGCGTGCCCACTTACATGTTTCCCCTCCCTGTCTTGTTCAATGGTCTGTTATTGTTTACAATAGAAATCAGTGGAGTCCCCAAAGAGGGCTCAGTGATAAGCAAAATACTCTGACACAGAAAGAAAAGCTTTTACCATATGAAAAGGCAGGGACGAGAGAAAAAGAAAGAGAAGAACGAAGAGAGGAAAGGGAAACGGATAAAGCGAGAAAAGATAGAGGTGCTGGGACGGGGCGGAGGTGCAGGGAGAGGAAGATGTGTGTATGTGTGAGAGAGAGAGAGAGAGGGAAGAGAGAGACTGGGGCGGGCGGGAAGGGAAGATAAAGGCAGAGCTATATTCCCTGATGTGGCTTCTGTGTGTTGGCTCTTCGCAGCTCCTGCTCTAAGGATTACTGCATTTACACTTCAGCTTAAAAATAGCCCCCGTGATAATTTATTTAGCTGGAGCACGCCATCCGCCATTGTGTTCCCAGAGAATTTTTTTTTTTTTTTTTGTCGTCTGACTGTCTATGAGATTCCTGCTTTCTCTCACTGTCCCCCCCCCCTTTTAGCTATGATATTCACTTCCTTTTCATATATCTTTCTCTTAATCTCTCATTCCTTAAGAACCTCACCTTCTCTGAAAAACCATCACAAATAAACACAGTGGCTGCATTTGCCTGATCAAACCTGGCCACTGGTCATATTCCTATCATAATATTGTTAGTGCTACTAATTTGGCAGCATGAATCTTTGAAACCTTTTGAGATCATACTGGAAATTGTAAATGTATATGACCATAATCACCTGTTTGCATATCCATACCCCTTTCTGCTTCACCAGTCTTAAACCTCAATGAAAAAGAAACATGGTAAATAAGAAGCACACATTCACAGATTGTCTAAAGTCTGCAAATGGCAAGCAGAGCAGTCATCTTCATGCACAACTGTGACTGTTTTAGCTCCTGTATTATCATCAATTAATCACAGTCAAGGCAGATGGCTTCTCACCAAGAGCCCGGTTCTGTTCGAGGTTTCTTCCTGTTAAAGAGTTTTTCCTTGCTGCTGTTGCCAAGTTCTTGCTGATGGAGGAACATGTAGAGTCTCTGTGAATAAAAGAGTACGGTCTAAACCTACTTTATGTGAAAAGTGCCATGAGATAACTTCTGTTGTGTATGACGCAATATAAATAAAATTGATTTGACTTGACAGTAAGCCGTTATCGTCAGTGGTAAATGAAACATGATGAAACGCCATAATTGCTCATACAGAGCAGACTTTACAAAGTGCCTCAAGTTTGCCTCAAAACAACAGTGACATCCCCTTATGAACATTTTAAGATGTTTTGCTGGCTATAATCATTCCTCTCTGTAATACCATGGCCATTAAAAGATTCCTTCCAAATGCGCTTTCACTGCAAGTGATGTGGGATAAAATCTACAGTCCTGGTTCTGTGCAAAAATGTGCTCAAGTGTATCTAATCAAGTGGATACCTTCCAAAGTTACAAATAAATCCCTCTTTTTGTTAGTATTCTTCTATTTCAACTCAACAGGGAATCACAAAGAGGGTTTTTTCCCCCTGAAAAGACTGTAACATTGGAAGCTATCCACTTGACTCAACTAGGTCTGTTGACTGTTGAAGCCTCACATTAATTTTTTTTCCCTAACATCTTTTTATTTCAGAAGAGTGTGCAATAACCAGCATCAATTTGGGCAAGCATACAACAGCTCACAGAGTATCCTCATATCCTCCCATCCCTTCCCTCCAGCCCAATACACCCAACCAAAAAGACAAAAAAAAGTATATTTGAGTATATTTCCTGAAACCACACTTTATATACTTCAGCATACCTTTATATTCAGTACACTAAAGCAGTGTTACATTAGAACCACTCAAGTTTTACAGTGTGTTAAAAGTTGTATTCAAGATGTGCTTAAATATAATGAAATCATACTATAGATGTGGGTTTTGATTACTTTTGCCGACCAAAGTAGTACACTTGAGTTTTGTTTAAGTATACTTAGATTACACTTACAGCAACTCAGTGACCACCAAACAATATATGTAATGAAAAACCAAATTCATTGCAATATACCCTCAGTATAAAATACTTTCAGTATAAAATAATACTTGTTTTTGACTTGAACACATGCCCCGAAAGCACATGAACTTCAGATATACTTTTGCATTTTTGCACAGAGCATGGACTGTTGATTTAGTCCTCCGTCACACATTTAGAGCATATCAAGATTGATTATTTTAACAGCCAGAACAAACAGGATGAGTGATTACAGCAAACAAAACATATGCCAATATTATATTTTGGCCCCTGAGTGTTGTTTTAAGACAGACTTGAAGAATTGCACACCTGTCCTCTAAAGATTCAGGAGAAAATTGCCCCCATATTTTCTTAAAACCACAGTGTGTGTTTAACAAGCTTATTCTGAGCATGTTATCCCATTTTCGATGTGTAGTTGCTTGAAAATTCTCCATGTCGTGTAACTGAAGCCACCAGACATGGGAGAAATTAGTGTTACCATGACACTCCTGATTCTAGGACAAGCTCTTAAGCCAATGATATACTGCTCAAGTGAAGAAAGCGAGTCTATTACAACAGTGCTATCCAATTTGCCCTTGGGATACGCCTGTTGAGTCTACTTTGAGCGTACTTGAAGGAAACGGTCCCACTCAAGTTGCTCAGCTGATACGGTGGCCTATCAAGACTCGAACAGGGCATGTTCAAAGTCAACAGCACTTAAACATAAGATATGAGAGGCCTTCAAAGAGCAAAGACAAAAAGGCTTGGTTGCTATTTTTGAACAGGCAAGTGCTTCAGTAGCTGAGGTTAAAGGGGATCATCAGTCTTCATGGCACGGCAAATCTCATTTTCTACGGAAATGTGATGACTCGACAATAAGGAGGACAGCAGTGATGTAAACGGTGGGAGCGAGGAAGCGAGAGGCTCACAGCGAGGGGAAGAATTGCAATGTATTCCACTCAGCGTTTTCACTTTGCTGTCTGTCTCTCCGTCTCACTTTCTGTGTCTCTCACCAGAGCTTCGGGTGAATAATGATGACCTCACATGGCGCCAACTCTTGTTTCCCTTTGTGAGAGTAGTAATGGGAACTTATCTTTCTCTATCAGGTTTCTGTTCTTCTGCCAGCTGTGGTAAGAAGGTGGCACTGCATATTGCCTTCGGTTCAAACTCTGAAATGATTCATCACAAAGTTAAAAGATAGAGAGACGGAGGGGATGCCTTTAAGAGTCAGTATGTGCTTTGTAAACCAGCTAAATTATGATTTTTTAAAATGTTTTAAATAACATGAAGTAAATTTGAAATTGATCATACACTTAACCCTGCTCCCCTTAGTTACTGTTGCTACCCAGGTTAAGCTTTCCATCTTTTCACAGCACACATATAGCTTACAGGCATGTTCACCACTCATATTTCTCAGTATTGTTTTAATCTATTAGTAGTTAATTTTAAGCAGAAGCAGACATATTTGAGTAGACTTATTTTTGTTCATAATAAATTAAACATTATTGACCCACTCAACCTCTCTCTGGCCTTGTTTAATGCTGCAATAACTTTACTAACCTTGCTCTACGTAGGCCAGCTGTATAACTTTACACTGACAGATCCTGTGTAACACCCAATGAATTCATTAAATTAGACAAATGACCACTACGTACCTGTCAAGTTAACATGACTAACATCCGTATAGGGTCAGTGAGTGAAATCTGTGAACAACTCCACTGCCCACACACACACACACACACATGAAAGAAGACAACACACAAGAGCATGGGTATGTTTTAGAGAAGCAAACTTGGAAAGACACATAATTGGAGAGGGAGCTGGGGTTAGAGCGTGAAGAAACACACTGTTTAACACATTTTTTACACCTTTTTTTCTTGTGTTTGAGGTTTTGGAAAAGCAAAAAAAAAAAAAAAGAAGCCCCACGCATACCGCTTCAACATGTGGAGAAAGTCAAAGCCTGACAGGAGGGATGTCATGAATATTTTAATGAAACATGAGGAAAAATCTGAAGAAAGCTATAACTTGGAGGAACAACGAGAGATAGAAATGAGGGTGGGTGTTGCTATTACATCTCCGGTAGAATAACAAGACAAAGGACTCTGGAATGACGCCATAGTTGCATATTTCTGTTGGACAGGTAACTAAGTAAATGACTTTGACTTTTAAGACTAAATATCTACTATGTTGAAGTATTAAGAGAACATTTATTTAGGATATTTATGAGCCAATGGCAAGAAGAATTGTCTAAGAAAATCACTTACTGCACCTTTAAGCCTCCTTTATTCAATGTGATTGCAAATCTTTACATTTGCAATCATTACGCCAGTTTTATAAAACAATAAAATGACTTGTGTGGAATTATCATAAGCATCCAGTCCGTCCCTGAAGGCACCATTGCCACTGATGGCATCATTATCCTCTTTTACACATTGACAACTTAAAGAAGTAGGTTTCAGCATCTGGATACTATTGAACATATCTAACCTGTGTAAGAGATGGATTAAAGAAGAGATGAAACCCTCACAATTATTTATGGAGAGAAGCTATGTGTGCTAAGTACATGAATAAAAGTGCAATAAAGCCTTCCTCCCAGCCACGTAACCAATCACCATGAAAAGAAAATTTAATTTTCATCTCTTCTGAAACCTTTTGGAAAAAAAACTTTAATTCCTCTTAAGTGGCTCTGGGATTTAAAGTTTAGACTAATTTGCTTGTCTGGTAATTAAATAAGAAATCAATTCTACAAACAATTAGTTCCGCCCGTGCATGAGCGCTAGTAGTACTCGTTAGTGTGACTTTGAGTATTTGTTTGTGAGCTTCTGTGTACACAGTATTTTCAAGTGTACAGGCACATTTCTGAGTGTTTGCTCTGCGGGTGTGAAAGATATGCGTCTTTGAGGCTGATTGCAAAGTTTTTGTTTTTTGGAAATCAGAAGAGCAGAAAAAATGTTTGGAGCTCTTGCAATGCATGAATACCAGTAATTTCTTACACAAAGCAGGAATAATGCAGAAACGACAGAATGGTATCGGTATTCATAATTACAGAAATGAGCTAAACTGAGATAGTGAGCTCTTGAGCTGATGAGAACCACTCAACACTGTCTGCTGTTGCTTAAACATTATGATTACCATTATGAAGATGTTCAAATCTCACAGAGCAAGAAAGCAGAAGACCTTAATGTGCAGCGTTATCAAGAAGACATTCTTCAGTTCAATGTAAGATGTTGGCTGCAATAAGAACATTCAGGGTTGTTTTTTTAGCTGAAAATACATTTGATGCTTTGAAACTGATAAAATTAATTTATTGTAAATTTGCTAATATTTTGGGGTTAAAGAAAAGTTTGTACCGTAAACTTACTGTTGGTGATGTTCAACGCTTTCTGTGGGTTATTTTGTGCATGGTACATTTTGGCGTAACTACTCTCCTTAACTGCCTTATCTAATTCGACTTTGGCTATTGAATAGATTTCCCAGAATGCATCTGAACAACCCCTGCAGAGCAGGAGTGAACTTGTTGTATTCAATTTGTGTGGGAGGGGAGTGCAATACAATGATAGCGACAGAATAGTAACTGTGGAGCGAGTATCTCCAGGCAAAAAAGAGGGCATTATTTCCTTTACTCAATAGACATCATGTTTGTGGCTGCAGTGCCACAAGACATGTTGTCTATTGTCAACGGGGAAATTAGTCTATCTGCGTTTATGTATTGTTCTCCCTGTAAGATTGTTGAGCATCAGCAAAAAATGTTTAGTCAACAAAAACCTATTTGCCCCTAAAGTTGCATTAATCACAGTGGATAAAACGACCCAATCCTATAGTTGTGCCTCTGTCTAACTGTCCAGCATCAGATGGCAGACAGTTAGTGACTAGCTGGTGAACATAGAGGAGCATTTAGCAGCTAACCGTCAGGAGTTGGTAGAGACCAAAAGCACAGTGAATATTGGACTTCAATTAGCCATTTGTACAGAAACATGACTCCAAATGTTAATGTTTCATCCATGTCTGCTGCATACATATTCAAAAATGCAGCCGCTTGCTAGCAAGTTGGTATTAATAATTTAAATTGATTATATGTTTTCATATTAAGAATAATAATGTGTTTTCAGCTTGTTATGCTCGTCCCAAGCAGCTGAAACATAAATTCATGCAGGTTTAGGTTCTGAGTAATGGAAATCAAATTAGAGGTCTTGGTGATAATTCAGTATTTGTAATCATCATCATATTTCATATATTGTAATTAGAAGGTAAACATATATTATTCAAGTTGTTGTTTTACATAAGTAAACACTTTTGTATGATGTTTTTAATACCAGTGAGACAAAACGTATTGAATTTAACAGAAATTTGAATCATTTTATATCAGATTATGGCCCCAAAAAGTTTTTATTTGAATACAATAAAATAGATTTCAACCAACCCTGAATGACACATTTTATGATTCATATTTTTCCTTAATATGAATTTGAAGTTATAATTGTTCTTTTCTTCCTTTTGATTAACAGTACTGACTACACTGTGTGTGACCATGAAATTAGACTAATAATTAAGAGGCAAAAAAAAAGGCAACAATGGAACAACAGCCTTCAGTCAAATGTTTCATTTATTCATTGCTTTATTTCTATTTCTATTTTATATTTCATATCTGTTAAAAACTACTGCAAAGTCTGTAGCAAACTCTTAATTCATCACTATAGAGCAGTTAGCTTTCATATAGTGTAAGGCAGTGCACCGTCTTCATGTGCTGACGCTGAAAATCTTCCCACCAGTCCCTCACATCCTCGCTGCTTCAAAGCAAATCACCTGGAGTGATGGTGTATTCTGTACGCGCCGCTTGCCCCTGCTGACTCCGTAGCATTAAACATGTATTTACCAGCTGGGGGTCTGAATACATGACGAGGCTCCTGGATTCCCAGCGGGACCATACCTGCCACAGTTACACCACATCGCCCTTGAGCTAGACACCTTAACCTTAGCACAGCACACAGTCGAGTACGCATTGCATCAAGCCGGCTGTGTGTAAATGGATATAATGTTGGTGTCAGGGTGTGTAGGTCCCAGTGGATACAGAGGGGGCATCTGCAGGCAATGGTGGAGCCATATGATGAATATTAATCATCATATGTGCTGCAGATCTGGGCAGAGGCTTGGTCAGAGAAAAATGACAACTGTTCCAAAAAGGAAAAAAAAGGCTAACATGAACACAACATCAGACTTAATATTGAAGTGAAATGAAATTCAGTCCAATTTACCAGACCATTTCAACCTCTGGTTTTAAATAAAGAGTTTGATTTGATCTGATTTATGCTTTGATTTGATTTTCTAACTTCCTGTGTCTTTATCTTATACAACATGTCCCTTCTCCTCTGTTTCAGTAGTCCTTATATTCCATTAGAATACAATACCCATGAGTATATCATTGATTTACAGATGTTCATTGGGGCTTATGACTGGAGAGACTATTTATACATCTGAGCAAAATTCATGTGCACTATTGTAACAGTCCATACAGGTTACATATGTATTGCTTCAAGAACAGTTAAAGTTAGGGTTAGGGTTAGGATTTTGTGTTTTGTAGCTTTAGGAAAGAGCTGTGCACATGTTCATATATCCAAAAACTAACTGATGCCCTAGAAAACACATTTGACCCATTAAAAGCTGAGGCATTTTATTTTAAATGGGTTAGTGGAAGGCTGCAGAAGTTGTCCTCTATAGACAAATCAGGACTGTAATAGAACTGATTACTGTAGTGTGTAGTAAGTGAGAAACTGTACTGAAGTGGTCCTACATTATTCCTGCTACTTTTGCATGGAAGAAGCCAGGCACGGATCGATATCATATTCCATTTATCCTCCGTGCCACAGGTAGGGTTTTTTATGTAAATGTATAGCTGCAGTCAAGTTGTGTGGCGCAGTCTAGTGCTGTAGGAGTAAAATCGACTGCTTGTGCCAAACTACTTCAATGTAATGCGTGGCAACCGTTTTTATTTTAAACCAAGACTGGTTTTTCTACGAAGTGAAAGTGAAGAGAGAGAACATTTGCACAAATGATGACTAATTGTTAAAGCCTGCTTCGCGCACGCCCTGCAAATAAACGTGTCACCTGTTTTCACCGCCTACTTGACACTGAGTAATCACACAGTAACAGACATCTGCCATGTTACTGGATGGCAGCGTTGCCTCCTACAGTCTTTGCAGCCAATTGATGGGGAGGAATTGAGTGTCACAGGAAGTACAGAAGGATAAGGACTGACCCCTTTAACACCATGGCAGGCATCAGATGCTGCAAAAAGATTTTTATGCAAACAATTGAATAAATGATGTAATGTATCTTAGCCGCTGATGAGATATCAGTGAGCCATCCTTCTATTTTTTCACCTAGTTAAGAGACACAGAAAAACAATATTACTCATATTTCTTGTCTTGGCTGTAAATGTTATTGTTGTAAAATGTCAGGTAAAAGCCCTCGCAGCCTCACAGGAGAACACCTGCTATGGACACAAATAATGCACTAAATGTTTGCCAAGTAGAAGGAGGAGGAGAGTGAGGAGGCTCTGGAGAGAAAACAACATCAGGACAGAGAAACAGTGCGAAACAGTGATACAGATGGAAGGAAGGGAGGAGAGGAAGGACCAAGAGACACGGGGAGGGTGGGGATGTGAAAGAAAGTAAAGATGGGACGACTGAGGCAACATGGGAGGTGTACAAAGCATTAGAACAAGAGAATGGCATTTGATTTAGATAATGTGGGTGCCAGATGGTTAGGGTAAAATTAAATAACAAACAGACACCAAACACATAAAGAGAATCAAAGGAAAGTATTTTAGTGTCTATTTAATGCATGCTTCTGTGTCTTGTTGCAGCAAACCCCTCCCATCTGGTACTTTATGTAACTTAAAATAAACACTGAATAATTTACAAATGCTATTTGACCCAGGTTTGCAGGAGAGTAAGCTATATCAATTGGGTCAGATGAAATTCAGGTACGCTAGATACGAGCCAGTACTCTAATGAAGGGCTATTATATATCCTCCTGTTAACAACCCTGGCTTTTCTGCTCCTCCAATTGGAAGGCCGAAACTGCGGGAAGCTGACTGAAGTACTGACAAAAATGCAAATCAATTTTTTCTCAAGCACCTACTGTATGATAATCAGTCCCTCTACAAGAAATGAGATGATTTGACCAAACCTGAGGAAGCTTAATTGCTAACCTGAGGAGAAAGATGACTAAATTATAGGGGCGCACAACTGTGTGAGGAGATCCAAGTGAAACAGGTCAAAGGAGATTTTTAAAATTTATTTTAAATCAAATCTGCATAAACTTTAAAGACGTATCTCTTTTGGCAGCTTGGGGGCAGTAGAGCGAGTGGTAACAAGTGGACTACCTACACTCTCCTTTTAGCTCTTGTCTGGTCTCCACCAACTCTTGAGGGAATCTGTTTAGCAGCTAAATGATCCATTATCTTCACCAGCTACTTTACAACAGCAATTTGCGTACAGTTGCTGAAAACCAGGTTGATGTGAGTGGTGAGGCTGAATCCAAACAGTAGAAGTGCAGGCTGTAAGGTCAAAACAATGAGCTGAAGGACCATACAACATAAGGCAAAGCTGAGGGGAACTGCAACATCTGGTAATGCCTCCTTATCTTTAATGTGCATTTTCTTTTGCTTGTTTCGGGTTAGTGTTTCCTCTCTATTCATTCTAAAATTTCACACTATCATTAATATCACTGGGCTACTAATGATTTTTACCTGCACACTGTGAGCGTGATAACACCTTATGTTACCGTGGAAATGTTTTTTGTCATCGACTACTTCATCAAATCCCAGAATCCTCCCTTTCCCCATCCTTCAAAGGAAATCTATGTGAAAGGTATTATTAAAGGTGCTATTAAAGTAGTGTTAAGTAGTGTACTTTAAGGAATAGGGCTGTGGGTGAGCAATTGCAGAGATCGAATGGCGGAAAAGTGACAGTGAACATGACTGGAGCAAAGGAAAAGGTTAGTAGTATGTTGTCAATCTGGCAGTAAATGTACAATGGAAGCTACAGTGTGTTAGTTAACAATTGCTGCAGTTTCTCAAGACCAAGAAAAGTACTGTCTGTTGTTTCCCCAACTGCTAGAACATTAAAGGGTTAGCACTGATGTCAGCAACAGTGGGTTAACCAGACTCACTTACCACCAGCTATTCTCATTTTAGTGCCAGTCTCAGCTGGTCCTAAATGGAGAAGTGTCAAGCTGCTGAGTCTCTCCTGAGTTTTGGTCAGCAACCCCCCACCAACCCAACCCACTTTCCCCTGCCACCCAAAAGCATTCAACCTAGAGTAAACACTGCTTCATGTTATTACGTTAAAATATAAAAATGTAAATGTGTAACACCAAGCTGTAAAGCTCTTTTGGAATTCAAAACATCTTCATAATCATATCCGCAACACAAAATGAAATCGTTGTGTTTCTGCCTCTTAAAAAATTCCACTAGGATGAAGGTGGAAGTGAGTAAACAATATGAATTAGCCTAAGAATTTTAATGGTGAGTTGCAGAATTATGATTTAATTAAAACAGCATAAACAAACAAATCTAATTTGAATATTATAAAGGTGCTTTAATGCTGCGGTGGCATATAATTATACCTTGTTTAATTGCATTTACCAGAAAGAGAGAAATTGAAGCATTTGGGGATAAGTAGAGATCCCTCTGTATATAAATTTGCATGTGTGTTTGTATTTTTGTGTTAATATGCAAATGTAAGCATAAGTGTGCATGTGTGTGTGCGACTGGGAGCCATGAGGTAGTGTATCAAAGGCAGCGAGCTAACAACACTGAAGTATTGCTTGAATGCCTCTTTAAATGAATCATCTGTCTCACTGAGAAAAGCACAAGGCACTTAAGCAAAATCTACTTGACCTGCTCTGAGCACAGACAGAAGTAAAGACAACTGTGTGCTAAACCCACTTTCATTAAACAAAAGGATTTGATTCTTCATTACCAGCAGGGGAGAAAATGAGTTTGTCATGGATCACAGGTCGCAAAGCAAAACAGGTGGCAATAACCAAACCATCACACACCTAACTCTGACAACCAAATTAATCAGAACAACTCCAGAAATCAAACATACATGATCCTGCAAGCACAAGTCCATCGCTGGCAAGCTAACTGTGATTCAGCCTGTTAGTCAGTCAGTCTGAGGGAGTTGACGGACAAATAAGCATTACAACCCTCGCCTCTTTATTCTTTATCTCCTTGTTCTGTGTAAGAAATTGCGTTCCTGTGATTGATGGCTGAACGTAAGCCTTCATTTGTAGGAGGTGAGAAGACAATGCGGAGTTACAATGCGTGACAAAACAGAAACAAAAGGAAGAGGAGATATAGATAGAAGATGGCGGGGACAGAAGAGATGTGAAGATCCATTGTTAATCCTTGGCTGCTGACATCAGTGCAGTGAGTTGAATACTGCATACATGGTGCTTTTTATACAGCTGCAAAATTACAGATGTTTACTACTGTACTGTACAATCTGTCAAGAGAAGCTCAAATTTCAAGGAGGACGCTATTGCGCTGAGGCTTTATTTGTTGCCATGGTAATGAATGACAAAATCATCATTCACAACGTTTTAGTCTATGTACATGTATAGAAGAAGTAGTAGTTGTACTGTATGTGTATATTTTCTTTTGAGGCTTTCTTTTTTAGGGCTTTTCACTGCCACAGATGAAACAAGTGTCACTGCTCTAAGAGATAAAAGCCTTATAACTCCTACAAATGGAGAAATGAACTTGAGAAAGGAGAAGTCTGGTTTGGCTTATCCGTTCAATATCATCATTCGCCATCTTCCCCTTCAGCGCTCCCCATCCTCTCTTAACCTCCCTCAAATGCTCTTTTGCAGTTCTTGCTTTTTCCTTTTAATAAACACTTCTTTCTTCCTATTTCCCCTTCAGTCTTGTTTGTAACCACACACCAACTGCTATGTCATCATCTTATTTCCTTACCCCCTCTCTCTCTGTTGTTGTCTCTTGTTTCCTCTTCAAGCTTCCACCTTTTGTCCCTGGGGTCTGCAGTGTGTTTAAGACGAGTAGCTGGCAGGTAATTACTGTCACAGCCTAAAGATCTTAATCAAGGTGCAGATGTGATAGAGTCACAAGCCTCTGTGACTGTTTAAGGACAATTTACAGCACACTTCTTGCTACACTGAAATAGAATCAACTATGTACTCTTTCCCAGAAGTGCACACATTTGTTTGTGCTTTTTGTGCAGGAGAGTATAGTCTTTAACACACACACACATACAAACACACACACACACACGCAATCATATGCACTCTGCTCCAACCCACAATTACAGAAACAGCCACTTTAGGCAATTTGGAAGCAGCTATGATAAAATAAGATGTTTACATCATCAGGACGGCACTGCGCTCGGAGGAGAAAAGAAGAGAGGAAATTAGTGTCGTTCGTCACATGTCAAGATTAAGGAGCTCTGACTTGAGTAAACTCTTTATTTTTATGTGATACTGATGGCGCCTTCTTTGGGTTTACTTACAGCATATTATCCTGTGTAAACAAGTGAAGTGGGGGAATACTCAGTAGCTGTATGCTAAGGAAAAAGGTTGATTTTTACATGACAACTCAGCAAATAGTGAGTGAAAAAAAAAGAAAGTTCATCTCTGTGCAGCAGTGTGGAAAACTGCTGGATTGTCACCAACCCTTTTTTTTACAGCTGCAGTAAAACTTTATCTACTGTATAAGCGATTGTAAATAATGTCTGTTTCCTCAGAGTATATGAAGTGATATGTGTAGATCAAGAGATACACAGTATATGTCTTGCTTCTTGGTCATTTTTCTCCTTTAAGACCATTAAGTAACAGTTTTTCCCCCCAAAGCACTTTTAAGCCAAAATGGGTGCAAAGTCCTTAAAATGCTGAGAAACAAATAAAAGATAAAATCTATAATTCCTCAACTACTAAGCAAACTGAGAAAGTTCATATACTGTAATATGATCAAAAGCCCATGAACAGCTACTTAATGGACCTTGAGGTGAGAATCTTTTGTCAGCTATTTTCTTCATTATTGTCTTATTTTCTGTCTATTCTTCTTTATTCTTGCTCTGTAAAGTACTAGTAACTGAAGTGAAACAAATAAACTTGTTTCTTATTGATGTTGTACAGATATGTGCATTATCTTTATATCTTTAAAACATATGTGAAGACCCATCTCTTCTTCTTGGCCTTTCAGTTACCTTCATGAAGTCATGCATGACCACACTTTGTGTTGTCATTTTATCTGATATTCTATCTTATTTGTGACTGTGCTTTTATCTTTTATCATGTAGTTTTGATTGTGTCATCAATCAAATATCAAATTCTCATCTCTCTGTAAAGCACTTGGGTCAGCATCTGTTGTTTTAAATGTGCTCTTTAAATAAATTGACTTGTTATGTGATCATGCAAAAATTTATTATAACTGCAAATCAGTCAGTTAGCGTTCCCCCTCTCTGTTGCTGAAAACACATATTTAGTGTCCTTCAATGACTGTAAACTATATAGGAACTAAAACGAATCCTTACAACAGCTGATGATTACTTTCCCTTTAAAGAAAACCCTCTAAACCTGGGTCAAAACTGCAGCGCCTTGAGACTTATTCCACTTATGTCTTTGTGCACGGCCGTAAACATTTAGATTTAGTTTATGACCCCAGGAGAGAAATAGACCCAGTGCTGCTGCCATGCAAGAGTCATACAAGCTCTCAGCCTAAGTACATTTATTCCCCAGGAGGTTGTGAGCTGATGTCGCACGACAGCGACATTCTGTACACTCTCTGAGGAATACGCCAGTAAAGATGAGATGCCACTATGATTAATAACCATAAAAATATATGCACACATTCGACTTGAGGTAGCAACAATATGGACGCCGTGAAGCGAACAATGACAAAGTTTCGCAATTTCTCTTCAGTTCAGTCATGCACATCGTAGGATAGCCATTTTCTATAAAATGTAATTTTCAGTAGGAGCATATATAGGTATTTCAGGAGTCCTAGTAATCATGCAGACCTTCTTCCAAAATACAACTACAATCAGAGTGGATTCAGAAAAGTGTGCAAGTGACTCAGTGTTTGTGTGTGTGCATCTATTTGCAGGCGTATACGAGTGTGTGTGGTGCCTGCCTGCCTCTTCCCCTACTATTTTCCATCAGGCTGTGTGCTGTCAAGCGATGCTGTATAGCGTGGAACCATTCAATCAGTCTCAGGGAATAGAGTGTGTGTCTGCAGCATGGCGGATGGCCACCACTCTCCTCCCAGGAGCCAGTTCAATTTAATTGAAGCTCCACTGAAACACAAGCCCGAGCAGTACAGTAGCTCACACAACGCTGTTATCTCCAGCATCTATGTCTCCCATACAAATGGAATTAGTAGATGGACAGCCACCGGCCTGCAGAGCTGCAGTGTGACATAGACACATAAAGAAATATATGCGTGCACACACACACACACATGCACACACACACACACACACGCGCACACACACTCATAAAAAAACTCTTGCTGTCTTTCAAACAAATAAATACACCAACAAAACAAGGAGCACATACACAGCAGCAGAGACAAGCATGCTAACACACAAAGAAGCGGAGACAAAAACAAAAACAGTGTGATAAAGTGGCTGTGGCTCTCCATCAAACCAGAAATCTCATATTGGTCTACTGTATATTGGCCCGAGCTACTAGAGAAAGGAGAGAAAAATGGAGGGGCAGTGAGAGAAGGAGATGATGGAAAATGTGAGGATCAATGGGAAAAGAGTGAGTGATGAGAATGAGAGTGGAGAGCAGGCATGGAGGAAAGGCAAGGGCGGGAAAAAAATGTTTGGGAGAAGAAAAGGAGGAGCAAATTGAGGAAGGTACGAAGTGAAGAAAAAAGAGCAGAGGGTGACTGTGTGGGTAGAATGAACAGTTCCTCTCTTTGTGGTTTTCAGGCTTCCTCGTTCAAAGTGCTTTGAGGCTGAAGGTTAAGAGCTAATCATTGTGTAAATCTGCTAACCCTGGAAGCAAGGTGTGATGATTTCTTACACAGTATAAATAATTGAATAAATAAACAAGCCAACTGTCAGGAGGCAGCTTAAACCACATCTGTGACTTCCTCTTCCTCTCACCTACACATGCTTCAACAAGGGCATCTGAGGAGTAGATAAAAGATGCCTGTCAATATTTGCTTGGTCACACATCTGACAAATGGCTGGATGTAACAATGTCAGTTAAACTGCAGCTGCTATGGATCTGTGCCAGCAGGGGTTGCTACTAGCAACTGAACACCCGACTGAAACCAACTGCTGGGGATGCAGTAATTAAGGGATCCTATGGGAACAGAGTATATGCTGTATATAAAGAAGGACGACATGACAGCTTTCCAGAAGTGAAGCCAAAATATCTTGATCGCCTCGTAGTGGCTGGTTGCAATACAGGTCATAAACCTCGCCCCTTTCGTGTTAGCAGAGGGGACTCCCTAAAAACTTGGTATTTCACTTGGTTTTACAGGATGTAGTAGTGCACGCTTCAGCAATTTCATGAGTTTTCCATGGTTGCTATTTTTTAATTTGCACCATCCAGTAATGCTAACATTAAAATGTCATAACATGTGCCCCATATCATGTGTCTTTTACTGGCTAGCTAGCTGTTAATGAGTTAGCTTCACATTAACAAGTTTCCTTTGTAAACAAGCCTCACATGTGGAGTATTTAGTAATGTTTGCCCTATGATGCTATTAAGAATTAAGTCACTTTGGTCAGTTGCTAACATTAAATTGGTTGACCCTAACGTTAAATTAAATAATGCTAATGTCACCAGTTTGCAACCCAAGGATGTGAATGTGATTCTCTCCAAAATGTGCCATTTGTTGTGTCACTTAAACATAGTGCCGAATGTGAATTCACCTTTATGTATGTATATTCCACTTGCCTTTTTGACTTTGAGTTTTTTAAATTCAATAACTTGGGGGGGACAGAGCCTTCTCCGCTGCCGCCCCCACCCTCTGGAATTCACTCCCCAAACCCATCAGAGACTGTACAGACCCCCATACCTTCAAATCACTCCTAAAAACACACCTTTTTATCCTCTTTTCATTTTATGTCTTTTTTTAACCTTCTACATTGTTTGGTGTCGTGTTGAGCACTTGTAAAAGCGTGTTATAAATAAAATGTATTATTATTATTAATAAATGGACTGTATTTTTGTCTTGTGACTCATATATGGGTGAAATGCTGCAGCGGCATTAGAGAGAGAGAGACATGCACGTACTTACACACACACACACACACACACACACACAAAGTGAAGTCTTCATTCAGACCCACCATTCATTATGATTATGGCTTATTTAGTCATGACTCAGACTATTTAACGATATTAAAATAATCAACTACTTGAAATTCAATCAAACATTTCAGTATACTTTTTAGGGTTGCAACAAAAACATATTTTCATTATATATTAATTGGAAGGTTATTATTGGTTTTGACTGTAAAATAGTCCAAAGTGTCATCTTCTAATACCTTGTTTTGTTAGACTAGTCAACAGAACAGTCCTAAACCAAAAACTATTCAAGTTACAATGATGATTTTGGCTGTGTTCCTCTCATTTATATGATTATATATTTAATATCTTCAGGTTTTAGAGTGTCAGGTAAACAAAGCAAGACCTCACCTTGGGGCTCTGGAAGTAATGAGATTTTTTTCACTATTGTCTGACATATTACAGATGAAACACTACATAATTGAATCAAAAATAATACTCATTTAATTGATTTAAAAAAATAGTTGTAGCTCATAGAATACTTGGTTTGATGAAAAATGCAGATAAAGGACTGATTTAGATAAACAGTAAATATTTTTTTTTGACAAAATAGAGCACACCACATCATTTTCCACTGATATCAACACCAAGGTTTATCAGTATGTGCAGCCTTTTTGCTGATATCTGACCAGCTCCAGTTGATTTGTAATGCCTTTTGATTTCACACTAACAAATGCAATACAAAGAAGCACTGAATTATCAATTATTAATTAGCCTCCAGACCCTCTGGCATTTCCCTTGTTTCACACCACGATCTGAGCTTCTGCAAGCCAAGGTCACATGATACCACCAAGCACTAGTAACATTTCAATGGTGTGCTTCATCACCCTTCCCCCAATTTAAAACTTCACATCATTCGCTAATGTATTCTCACTATTAAGACCTGCATAATGAGCAGCAGGACACTGTTTAGCATGCAGTAAACACCTGCCTGGCCCCCAAATCATATTTCACTCTTGCTCGTTGTCAGCAACTCTCACTGAGGATGGTGTAGGAGTTGCGGTGTAGAGGACAGCGGGAGCAAGAGGGGAGATTTGTATTCTGCTAATCCTCCGGTACAGTGCTGCTGAGGGTAATGGAGGTTAACAGGACTTTCACTTAAACACACGCTGTGCTCCCTTGCTCTCAGTGAGTTTCTTGGAGGCCAGAGGAAGGTGCGCCTCCAGATACAAACCCCTCCATCAACCTGGTCACCCGAGACGGCCATGGCTCTCTGATGGGGTTATGAAGGCGGAAGGGGTGGACGGGAGGAGTGAAGACGATGATGAGTGAAGTTGCAGTGATGGTAAAAGGGCGTATGTGGTCACGGCAAGCCATCTAATTGTGTTATGACTGTGTGCACTTTTGTAAAATACACTAGAGGAAGTACACAATACTTAAGCACATAGCTATTCTTATTCACTTGCTAAGTACATTACCTCAGAGTGCAAATACCACAAAACTGTACACGAGAACTTTACTTGAGAACAACTTTGTGGGTCTTGAACTTTTCATTTTATGACACTTCTACTCCATTATGTAATATATATGGAATATATTGTACTTTTCACATTATCTGACAAACGAATTGATGAATTACTTTGCAGAAATTATTTTCTATATTAAACATAATGTACGATCTTCATCAAGATCAATAAAACTTACATTAACTCAAATAGCTAGTTAAATTTATACATCACATGAAAAAGTAAATTCTGCATAGACACTTCAATGTTTGATTATTACATAGATATTGCCATTAAAACTTCTGTACTCCAGTGAATGTTAAATACAGTATGTTTTTTGTAACAGAGCATTTCTACGATCTGACTATCTCTTCCACCACTGCTCCCATGTATTCTTCTTGGATTTCTCCTCTTATCCAAGTACTATATATATTTACACAGTGAGGTACCTGTTAATTACTTATTCATCCTGCCATCCATTTATTGCATAGCCTTTCTTGTCCATATAGGAGCATACACTGGCAAGAGGGGGGTGTCACAAAGAAAACACATTTACTCCATAACTAAAGGCTAGTTAGCTAGATGTTTTTTTGCATAAATAGCACATGACAAATCATATACATGCATTTACTTCATGCTTATATAAATTATAACAACACACACGGTTTTCCAAAGTGCAAATTGTAGGAACGGCAGACTAAAAGCAAGATATATCAAAATTAATACACTCCTCTGCTGCATCTACATGTGTAAATTATTAATTCTGAATGTATAGAACATCCTCGCCTTAAATCATATATTAGTCTTACATTTGTAGATTCCATTTACAGATCATGCAGCAGATTTACATTATGCAACCACTGAGTGGGAAAAAGATTTGACCTGAGGCTTGCAGTTCAGCCATAAGGCCCATAAAGAGAATATTATCTCTAAGAGAACATGAAGTTCCACTGCTGTCGCTAATGCCATCGCCTTTATTACTTTTACACACAATGTGTTCAAGCTCTCAATACAGTTGAGCTTCTTATGTGTTTCTTATGATGGTTATGATAGGAAGACAGTAAAAGATCATTATGGTATCCGTGTTAATAAGTGCTTTAAGCTGAAGTTTTATGGCACTGTATTGCAGGGAAACGGAGGGTTTCTGACAGTGTATTGTAAGCCCCCCGCCAGGCCTAAGCATTGGGGATTTTTAAATGAAATGTATTTCAAGTTTGTTAGTTCTCATGTTTTCTAAACTCTAATGTGTTATACAAGTAGTGTAGCTCCTTTAAAGAATAGCTAAGTGCATAACAAGTGTGCAGTAGAGGGACAGAAAGAGAGAGAGAGAGAGAGAGAGAGAGAGAGAGAGAGAGTGTGTGTGTGACAGTGAGGCTGAGAGCAGGAGAGTTTTGGCCCAAAACTAGTGCTGAGACCAAAGAAGACATGAGAGCAGCAGTGGATAAAACCAAGCATGAAGGAGAGGAAGAAGGTGATAACTTTCAAATCCATGGTGTCCAGCGCATGTGGGAAGGAAGGCAGAACAGCGAGCATGAATACCACTCTTCAACTGGAGGACCAAGGTGCAGGTCCCAGTGTTTGCTACTACTTATTTTTGGTGTAGGTACACGTCTATATTTTAGTCATGCTAATATATGACACAAATAAGTTCACCTTTTCTAATATTCTCTTAACCTCTTTCTTGTTAGAGTGCTGTGATTCATAAATTGCTATTCATTTTCTTTTTTATCATTATTCACTGGTGACTCCAGGAAGGCTAGCAACTGCTTTGTAGAGGCTTATGAGGCTTTAAATAAAGAGACAAGAATGAATGTTGCAAATGACAGTTTGCAGAGCAACAACATACGCAGGTCAGGCCTGTCAAGCTTTGAATTGCTTTACATGCCAAAGCTGCCACTTCTCACCGTTGTGGTGCGAGACACCTGCTTTCAGGCACTGTTTCATGCTCTCATGATGCCCAAACAAATCTCACATTGAATAAAAGGAAACTACAAAGCAGATCATGGAGGCTATCAGGATGTAGGGTAGCAGCTCTAGCTCCACAACCCCAGTAATGTAACCTGAGTACGTAACCCAACGAGCAACTATCATGGCTCTATTAGAATGAAATGACAGTCTTCTGCTACATTTTTCTCTTATCATGCTAGGATTAGCTAGAGCTGTGCTGGGTTTTTATTTTCATGATCGTCAACTGGTGGGTGCCTTGGAAATTCAGCTTTAGCTTCAGGCTTTTAGCATGATAGCATGAAATATATTACCTTTTAAATGATTCTCACTTTTAAACAAATAAGCTAGAATCTTTAAAAAGTCAGGCAAAGATGTTGTTTTCAACCAACTAATGGAACTAACGTTAGCTTAATTAACTAAAGCTAATATAATCTACAAGCAACAGTTGTCATTCAACCAACACATCCTGATAATCAAACGACAGTATATAGGTCTAAAATTCAGGTTTGCAAAAAAATAATGATTTTTTATGATGTGATGGCGGTGTGGTGAAGCTATACTTACATTTAGGCACAAAAACATGACATTGGTGGTTGGAAATGGTAAATGAACAGTGGTCTCCTGCAGCAGCAAATTCCACCATCTATCTAGCCAAGTAATCAACCTGCGTCCTCTTAGGAAAATCAACTTAAAGTCACCTTATAATGACGTCATCTGAATTGTGTCACTTCCCCAGGTCATAAATACTACAGCTGCTAGATGGCGTAAATGTAACTATAAGCTGTTTTTGACTGTGTTTTTTCTTGTGAGGAAGGTCTGCATTGGACAGATTCCAGCTTGTATTTTCTTTTTATTGTGTTAGGATTAACTAGCTGTGACTTTATTTTCATGTTTCTATTACCAGTACCTTACACTTACAGCACTATGAGGGGTCTCAGTCTCTTTTTACAGTATGTAGTGAGGTTGTAAGAACGTCTTTGCATCAGTACCCCTCAAACAATCTTAAAACGTTCCCTGGTAATTAAACGGATTCTCATTTGGCAACAGCAAGAGAAAGGAGTAAACCGTGTCTGAGGTCTTGATTGCTATGACCGTGTAAAGGTAGAGTGAGAACGATAGCAGGCCACACATCCTCAAGGAGCCCTCAGGAGAAAATGAGAAATTGTAAGACTCTTTAATTTCGCATGGGCTGTAGACATTCATTAAAATGAAAGCAATGTCAAAAGAACAACGTAATTGATATGACTCAGGCAGAAAGCATCAGGTGGGCTTCAAAGACATATATATATTTAGAAAAAAGGTTCACTGAAAAGGCTTAAACCCCCGGACCTCCCCGCAACTGGTCTGCATGTAAATGCACATCAAAAACACAATATGTTCTACCCATATCAATGTTTTATTGATATGACCTTAAATCTTAAATGTACTGTATCCCCCTCCTCTGCCTTATCTCCACAGGATGTAAAATAGACAAAGAACAAGCATCTCACATGAATGGCATGATATTTCAAAAAGACTGAACTGACTCCCCGTATAGAGCATTTTATTCTTGCTTACTGCCACCAAGAATGCTGACACCACCTGAATTCTGCAGGTATTCTTCCATGTGCTTCATCTTCTTCTCTACTCTACCTTTTTCTATCTGTGCTCTGGTAAAACCCTTAAGGTGCAGAAAAGTACTACTACATACCACGATACCCCAAAAGATAACTCGACTACAAGAGAAAAACATGCCGATTATCTGGTAGGTAAGGTAACATTACATTCAACTGACTTTTTTAAATTACTACCATGTTTCATACAGTTATATAAGTAGGAAAATGGGGACATTGACCCTCGTTCAACATGACATGACTAATTCAGTCAATAGTCCTAAAATGATGGCCATTTTCAGGTGAAGCATCCCAGGCGGAGATGATTTTGGCTGTTTTGATTTAATACAGTTCATTTACTTTACATCTGTGAGTCTATTTTTATTAATTAGATACACAAAACTACACAAACTACAGAAAGTGTTCAAAGAATTGTGTAATTACTATTTTTTGTCTCTGCAGCCAGAACATTTTTCATGTTGCTTGCAACCAGAAACAGTTGGCAATTTCATTTCTTTGCTATAATTTATAGAATTTATTTTATCTTCATAATGTTTACTTTAAAAGGTGTAGCGACCAAACTATCTGTCATGTACATACTGTTTTCTGAATATTTCTCAATAAGGTCTTCAATTGTAAATGACAAAGGTATATCTGGTTGAGATAGGGATATCACATCATGAAAAAGACAACAAGACAAAGTGCCTTCATATAAAAATGTGTATTTTATAATTTGGTTATACAAAATATACGTTATGTGACTTTTTAAATCAAGAATGAATATTTATGCTAGTCACATTCTGTAGTTTTATTTATGAGAGAAACAAATATATGTTCTCAATTCAAAATATTCCTCCTTACATTCAAGCCATCAGATGTTCAAGGGTCCAAGCTGAACCTTTCCTGAATTTTATAAAACATTTCAAGGATGAGACAGACTTTTTTCTGTAAGTGTGAGGTTTACTTATTTTTTTGAACCCGTTCCTCTTTCCTCTATCAAGGTCAACCATGAACTTTTTCAGAGGTGGCGTGAAGACAAACATTTTCACCCTTTCAAAAATACAACCTCCACCTCAGAAAAAAATGATGAGTACTTCAGTCACCTTCTATATGTTGTTCTCTCCCGGACGTGGGAGAGTCAACATATTCTTACAGTGTTTGCCCGCTCTGCCTTGCTGCATAGCCTCACTTTTTCAATAAGTCAGTGATAATGCCATTTTTGGTACTTTTATATAAAATCAGACTCTAGCTGGGAAGACGCATTCCACAGAAACAGCAAGGGATCTGCGCTCAATATCTTTGTCAGATAGTATTGTAATTGTGTGGGGCTAAGGTGGCAGGAGCAGCAACTTGGTTTGGATATTGCCTGGTTAGATTTCCCTTGAGCTTGATGCAGTGTAAGTAGTCTCTCCAGGTCTGTCTCTCTCTCTCTCACATTTGTCTGTCCCTTCCTCACTCTTTACCTGTCTTTCTGACTCTTTCATTCAACACTGTGGCAACAAAACGAGTCCTCCCTCCCACTATCACAGTTCAGTCAACCAACTCACACGGAGTATATTATTATTTAAATGTAGAATATGTACAGCATTGGTGTTTAGCCTCTAGACTCTGACCTTGTCTCTTCCCACAAAGAAGTATTTATCTCAAACAGCAGTGAATGGAGAGCGGCAATACTAACTCCCCCGCCATGGCAAAGCAGTCTCAAAGCCTACAGGTGGATTCTAGGGTAGAGGTGGGGTTATTTAAAAACACTATGTAAACGGCAGCAACAGCATTGGGAAATGGAAGCAAGCAAGAATGTGAGCAGTGTAGCAAAGTGTGAGAGGAGCACTGACAGGTTAAATATGCTGCCATGGTTATAAGGGTGCGTTGGATATATGTCAGAGTAACAGGAGTATGGCATAAGTGTTAGTTTGGGCTGCCTCAACTAGCTCAAGGCATCGCTTCATATCAAGTGGAACATTTTAAACACAAGCAAACAGATTCATTTAATCGCTTCTGCTTTAGAAAGGAACACAGGAAATACATTTACTCATTTGTTACACACACAAGCTCTCATATCTATATACATAAATACATAAAGACATGAATTCTTGGTCATGATTAAAAGAAACCAATGACAACTATTGGTACTGCAGATGGGATGCAAACTGCAGTAGGTCAAAGTTGCTCACTGAAGATGAAAGTGCAGGAGAAGTTGAGTATTTGGCATGTGACTTGTGTATTATCAGGGCAAGAGATAAAACCATGAGAATCGTGACAGTTGTCATCTTTTGTTTGAGACTATGAACTTTAAGTGATGCTTCAGGGTGACTTTGGCAAGTATTTAGTCTTTTGTTCTAAGTGCAAACCAACATTTCAAATAAAAAATAGAAAGAAAAACTGACTCCTGAATCTTATACTAACTCACAATTCAATGTTTATGCTTTAAGTCTATTTTATTTGTATGTTTATAACTATACTGTGTTTTTTTTAACTTTGTGTTGTTTTTCTATATAATATCTGCTTTACATGTTAAATATGTATTGTTTTGGTGAGATAAAGGCCTTTTGTTCACTCTGGTTATTTCATTACTATATACTGAAATAATGATTGATGGAGATGAAATGCAAACCATAATGTCCAGCATCAATGTCAGATAGTTTGTACAGCCGACTATTAACCCTGACTTCTTCTTCCCACAAGGTTTTGTTCAGCTATTACAGTGTCATTCTACTTCCACCTTTTCTTCTTCTCAGAAATTACAGCCATATTTGAACTGCCACAAGAGGTCAGTATTCAGAAAAACATTAAGAAAGGTTAAGAAAGGGTTCACAGATAACTACACACTAGGGCTTGGGCGATATGGAAAAAATCCTATATCACAATATTTTTTACCGAATAACTCAATATTGATATTGTAACAGTATTGGTGCCTTCACAAAATATTTGCACAATGAGATTTTTGATAATCACCAGTAATTTGGATATAATGACAAAGTGGGTAAAGGCAAATAATAGAACAGCGAGAACAGTCTTGTAAGCCTTTAAAACCAGGAAAAGACGACACTTCTGCCGTATCACGATATTATGATATCCAACCTCTGAGATAATATGTAGTCTCATATCACGATATATTGCCCAGCCCTACTACACACTGTAAAAAATAATCAATGTAGCCATCATACTGCAGCGTCACCCACTGGGTTGTGGACTCCCGTTTTGAAGCCTCAAGTTTGCGTTTTCCGCCATCTTGGATTTTTGAAACCAAAAGCGATTGCATTTAGACGAGAGGGTTGAGCTGAACCCAACGTTAGCAGCTAGTTTGGTTAGCAGTGTGCATTTACAGTCTATGGTTAGCTGTGATAATACTACTGCTAATTTATCAGAAAAAACTAAACATCGGATTTCTCACAGGGTCTTCAAGTACAACCAAATGCTGAATCAGGTGTTTTTAAAGAATTACAATGTTTGATTTTACTTTCATGAAGTGAAAAATAACTCACTATGACTACACCAATATGTGAACCTGGGATTATACCATAGTTACGTTAACTAATCAATGTCGTCACTGCAGTAGCAACTTGACTGTGAAGGTACCAGCCTGTCACTTAAAGCAGCCACACCCTTAATTATGCATAACCTTTTAAGCCGTAATAACATTTAAACAGGTGAGTTGTACAGTTGCCATAAATGGGAAAATTAGCCATAGAGACCAAAACTGTCTTTGTATAATACTGCAAACATTTATATTTCTGCTGTTAAGTTGTCTATTTTAACATGGAGGTCTATGGGGTTTAACTCGCTTTTGGAGCCAGCCCCAAGTGGCCATTCGAGGAACTACAGGTTTTGGCACTTTTGCATTGGCTTCATTTTTCAGCCCTGAAGGTTGCTGCTTGCAAATAAGCAATACTGTAATTTTTCTAATGAGGACAGTCTAGCATTACACACATCACACAAGTACTCCCACTATAACAGGCCAACAGTGACATTTCTAGTTGAACCAGTTAGATCCCATGGTGACATGAAACTGCAGGAGAGTATTGGCAGAGATAAACAAGAACAGGGTTAAAAAAAAGAAAAGGAGGATATGTTCAGTGTGTGAAGGTTATGAAGCAGGCAGAGGTAATCTGTTTCTGGGATGATAATGTGAGCACTGTAACCACTTTAATCAATCCCTTCTCACACCTTGCTATCTCACTTTCTTTGTGTGTTTGCCGGTGGTTCTCTTTTCCTTTGCTCTATCTCCCTTCCTTCTAGTCTCCTCTCTCTCTCTCTCTGTCTCTGCTTGTCTGCTCATTTACACTTGGCTGGAAACCGAACGACTGGGCCTTAATTTTCCTGCTGCTGCTGCCCTGGACGAGCTGGTTTGAGACACAGGGCCATTTTAGGAAATAGGATTAAGGGGGAAAAAGTTCAAAAGTACAGGGGAGGAATAAGACAGCAAGTGACAGCCAGAGAGAGAGCAAGCACGGAAAAGGGGATTATGAAAAAGAGATGGAATGTGTGGGAAGGAGTTGGACACGTCATCTTATGTTCTTTTGCAGAAGGTGAAAAATGTTGAGCAGAGATGGTAGAGGCAGACAGATTGGCCTTCTCTGTATATGGTCTGGGCTGTAAATATGGAGGTTATGAATAAATAAATGTTGTTGGCTGGTAGTCAGAATTAAACTTTGCGGCTGCATACTTCCATTTTGACAGAGGCTGGATATTTAAAAAGGTCACTTGTTGATGGACCTCGGTTTTAATTGACAAAGTGCTAATTTACAAAGGGCTGCCGGCAAGGAAAATATAGCTAATGCATCTTTACAGTATCTATAAAAGGTTGTGTGCGATGGTTGCAGTTTAAAGAGTAAGTCTGCACACAGGGCAGTGTGTATGCACATGCATGAGTGCACAAATAAATGACTGCCTCCTGTCATAAAATGGTCCATTGTGATGAACTTTGACGCATCTGTCTGACATTTGCCCAGCGTTCCCATGTGATGGTAAACAAGGATGGATAGTATCCAGAGCTGAACATAATAATAGCTGATGACTATCATCTTTCTTGGTGTTGTGTGAAAGATGTGTCTTCTTGTTGTGCTATTTGTCACACTATTGTGTTGTGGAAGGGAAGGGTGCTGAAAACATCAATCTAATCCATCAATAATGAGAGAAACTCTCAAGAACAAAAGAAATATGAATGTCTTGGCCTGTAAATTGTGTCTAGATGACTATCAAAATTGAAAGTTACACAATATCATTAAATGGATAGGGGCCTCATTAGAAATATCCATTCAAGTATAGAAATAATCAAAGTAAACACACTCAAAACAATAATTGTATCATTCCCTCTGCACAGATGAGAACTAAATAAGAAACATTAATTTGAATTAGTTGTCAAATATCAGTAACCACGTCTGTCTATCTGTCTATCTGTCTGTCTGTCAGTGATCACTTCAACACTCAAAATTGATTTTTGCAACTGATATTCATGAGGGTTCCTGCTTCCTGATTCTCCTCCATTGCTTCAGAAAAAATCAATATGTTGGTTGGATATAACTAAGTCAACTTTTTCTCTTTGCCTTCCTCCGTTCTTCCCACCCTTCTTTCCTGCCCTTATCAAACACAGATTGGCACAGACCCAAGAGTTAACATCATCATATCCGTTTTCTTATGCACATTTGTTATCCACTGTGTGGTAGCAGAAAAGCCAGGGTGTGTATACAGCAGGCCAATGATAATATCCTATGCAGCTACCATCATTAGATAAGCAATTGTTCTGACACTGGACATTTTAATTTTGAATGACAATAAACCTCCTTGTAAGTCCCACCTTTTAATAACTTGGCAAATTATGACTGAGAGAATCATAACCAGCTCCTCAGTCCAATACCTTAATTACACCAGCCTTGTTTCTCCATCGTCTGTTAGAAACACGCTCCCAGAGGACACACACATGAGAGGCGAAATGAAGTCTATGACTAGACGGGATTCAGTTGGTGTGTTTGAAGAGCCTAAGAATAGCAGCAGCAATGTAAAATACGGTGGTTTGTAAGGCCCCTGTTTATCAGATGTGAATGTCATTAAATTTAAGTATTCACATACATAAATTTACAGCATACTGTCAGGAGACATAAAATTCACGAGGGATTCTCAGAAGAAGAAACATTGCCAGAGAGGGAAACCAGAGGCAACGTGCTGATTTAGATCTTGAAATGTCTCCATTTAGCACTGCATGAGAATGAGGACCCATGCGATATTCCTCTGAACTTTTACATCACATTTAGTTCAATCATTCCCAAACAAAACTGTCCTTCAAGAGTACCATGGATTCTGTCATTTTTCCCTTATCTTTTGAAACCTCTTTGTCCATACAACATAGGTAGTCCATACAAAAGAAAGTGGAAAAGGGTGCTTTGAAATCTAAAAGCTGTGTATTTAGCCATATTGTATTTTGATGAAAACGTGAATATACTGCACACATAAATGGACAGAGGAGTTAGTTATAATAATTGGTTTCCAACCCACTGAGTTACTTTGTGGAATAAGTATTAATTGCCTTTATAAGGAGACTCATTTGATAGCCTAAAAGGAGATTAGTGTTTGATACTTAAAACATGGGTTTTCTTTTAAAGGCTCCATCTGTTATCCAATTTTAAAGCTGCTCTAATAAATATCTTTTTATTACCAATGGATCAAAAGACTATGGGCCCCATCTTATGCCCAGCACACAGCAGCCCAAAGTACGATGCATGTGTCTTTGCTAGTTTAAGACCGACGCAGTTGTCATTTTCTCGTACAGCGTCCATGTTGTTTAAATAGCAAATGCATCTGCACCCGTCTGTGCACCCTCAAAATGAGGTGTGGTTGGCGCATTGCTATTTTGAGGCAGAGGAAAGCAATTGCGTGACTGACCAACAAAAACAAGGTCTGAAGTCAATGGTGCATATTTCACATTATTTTAAGGGTGTTTTATCAAGATTTTAACAGGCGGCTGGCACAATGCGCTAATCGCAGTAATACCACTACTGTGTATTTGTGTTAGCTATCATTCCTGCTATGTTGACGAGACTTAATTAGTTATTCATGTTTTCGTTGAAAATATAGGTTGTACACATGGGAGTAAAACTGGCCTATATGCATAATCATGACTGGTTGAGAAACACACAAAACTTTTATCTATAAGTAAAGGTATTTAATTATAAACAGCACGCCGATATAGCTGAATTTATTTAGACAGAAATACTAAAGGGGCCTTTAAAGTAAATCTATATTTAGACAAAATGTAAATTACTGCTCCCCCTCTGAGAGGCTTGGTATGACTGCATGAATAAGATGCTGAAGAAAACCAGGCCAGTGATCCAAGACTAACACTCTTATTCTGGGAAACTGAATGCATAGTCCTATGGGCCCACGGCCCAAATGAGTATGCAGAGATCAACAATGTGCTCAGCAGAGCAAACAGTGACTCACTCACACCTACATGTCAGTTACCTTTGTTCTGACACGTTTTGTGCAGTTCATATGTGACAGGGAAGCAAGGTAGTGTTGTTACAGTACAACCTTTAACTCCACAAGGGTTAGCAAGTATGATATAGGCATAAAGCAGACGAGATGAAGCAGTGAAGTTTGTGCAGATGATTTAGCAAACAGTGCATCTCATAACCCGATCAATATGAAACTAGCACAGGTCAAAATGTTGTCAGGAGATATTTATACAATGGGCACTTTCCTCTAAGCAGAGCAGCGGAGAAACACTAAACTCCACCTGTTCTGTTAATTCCCATAAACACTATTGTGGGAACAGGAAGCTAGCAAGTGATGTGGTTAATAGTGAAGCCGTGATATCCTGAAGGCTCTTTACAGTGATTATGTGTACTGTACTTTGATAATGCAGACATTTGTTCCTTTTCCAATTGCCCTCTCAAGTACTACTGCAGTAGTAAACACAAGATCCAGAACGTCTCATAAAAGATCACAGAGTGGCTACATCCTAAAAACAGTGATATTTTCTCCACTGCTAACTGGCTAAATAGAAATCTGTAGTGTGTTTGACAGAGTTAAACAGACAGCATTAAAGAGTTAAAGGCACTCAAAAGTGAACTAATTCCAAGTCAATGTGTGGTAATGGGCAAATAAAGCTCTAAAGCAAAAACAGGAGTTCTTGCGAATGTTGTCAGGCTCCAGGGTGGAATCACAAAGATGGAAAAAAAAAAAAAAAGAGAATGAAGCTAGAGCACCAGTGTAATATTTCAACTGATGATTTAATGTGTACATAATGAAAAATAATATATCCCTCATAAATATCTGCTGGGTAGATTTGGTGTCATGTGCCCCAAGTGTGCACTGTATCATGATATTGCCGTGCCAGGGTAGTAAATGGCTGGCATAGCTGAGCATGGCTGCCTCATTCTACTTCTTATGGTTTCTCTGCGCCCATTTTATAGTGGCAGCACTTAAAACACTGACATGCCATAATTCTTCACTTTCTGCAGCCAAAAGCTGTAACATTGATAGTCGAGAAAAGGTGGAGACGGAGAGGCGTGATAGGAGGGGGACTTGAGAAAAGTGTAAAAAAGAGGAAGTATAATGTGTAAAGAATTAAGGAGGGAACGAAGGGAGTGTGCATATATATATACACGTGTATTGTACATTTGTTTTACATCCAAATGCTTTTGTTATGAGTCATTGCCTCAGGCGGAACAAATTACTGTAAATGGAACTATTAGTGAAACATGGAGGGTGAAAGGAGGAATTCAAATTAAAGTGTTGCTCGCTAGCCACTTACTTCCTCCATCTGCATAATTACCGTTAGGACACCGAGTATTTGTGTATGTGTGTGTGTGTGTGTGTGTGTTTGTGTTTATGTTTGTGTGTTAATCCAACTGAGTATCAGAGGTCACAGAGGTTTCCTTTCATTTGTCAAGGTTATAAACACCAACAATGTTTTTCCCCCCAAAGTCAGCATACACACCGCAAGCTGTTTTAATTACAAAAGAGCACTCATGTACATAGCAAATGAGCAAAATGAGCAAAATGAGCAGAGCTGGTACCTCTGCACAAGCCAGTCCAAACTGGTTAGTGACTTGTTCATCCGCTCACACATGCATAGGGTTTAAGTTGAAAATTACACCTGTGCTAAAGCTGTCACAGGTGGCTATATCATTAGATGGCGGCTCATTAAAGAGTCACTGGGTATGTAAATGTGGATGCGTGGCTATATATTGCTGTGTGTGCATGTTTGTGTGTGTGTGTGTGCAGGTCTGGAGTGAGTTTGTGCAACACTGTGATGATTTCAATCAAAGTTAAATGACTCTTGTTTCAGCAGACAAATTGACCTCCGATTCTTTCACAGCCTCTCACCTATATGTCTAAAATAGAAAATATGGTACAGTGACACGGTAGAAGTTTGACATTCACAACACATTCAATGAAAAGTAACACATATAGCATGTAGAGGAGCAGCTATAGCTTTGGAGATTTATAAATCTATTTTCTGTAAGGAATATGAAAAATAATGCATGATGTGTGCTGCTGTGAGACAGAGTGCTGCATGCTCAGTCAACCTTTCCTTAATAAATGAAGGTTAAAAAATATGCACACACATATATAGCGTTACCCGTGCCTGCTCTCTTCACTCATACACACCCTTATATTCAAGACACACTCCAACAAACACACACAGGCACACTGTTCAGTCAAAGCTGCAGCGTATGCATTGTGAGCTTATGGAAGTGGAACGAGCTCAAGAAAGGAGGGAAAAGAGGAGTATACTTTATATCAAGAGGAGCATAAATTTTTCTCTGCATCCGCTGCACTGACATCTTTATGCTCCACTGGTTTGACATCTAAAGTCAATCACTCCAGTGGAAAATCTTGTGATTGATAGCAACAGAGAACCTATAGTAACTGTTGCTGATATTATTAGTCTATTACTTGATTAGTTGATCAAAAGTCAACAAATCAATATTGATATATTTGTAAATGGAATATTCTGGGGCTTTAGATAGTTGGTCATACCATACAAACAATTTGAAGCCCTGGGCTCTAAATTACAATTATACATAATACGCTATTTTCTTCTACTTTATCGACTGAGCTAATAATTAATCATTAAAAAGGAGTTCAAACAGTTAGGAATATAAAAGTTAGTTGCAAAAGAAAACAACTCCTAATTTTGGTACAGTTTGGATCAAAATAGTGTCCTCCTTTTTATTTTAATAGATAGAGCATGACGGTTTATTTATTAGAAGATCTTTTTTTCTCAACTAAAACCCTTATTAGTGACAGTCCTTAAAGAAACAGTGAGAAGGCCTTCCAATCCCATCTACTGTATGTGCCTCATCGTTAAGCTTAACTCTGATGTACTGCAACCATGTTTTCATTTTTATTTTCAGAATGAGCAATATGTCAGGCTTTAATGTCAGGTCAGAGTTATGAAGCTGCAGTAAAAACTAAATATCCACATGAGGGATTATACATTTACCACTACATCACTGCTACATACATACATGCTGCTATTTAGCATCGGCAAACTGTCTTCGAAAGACCACAGGATACGTACATCAATCGTGTAGTAAACTTCATTATTTACTATTTCCTAATAAACAGGAATGTAGCCGCGCATGGTTCTAAACTGAGTGAAACAATAAATCAAGGAGTCAGCCAGCAGTGGGAAACAATAGGTGTCCCTCATTAGCTGCAGCAGTAGTAAGAGGCTGGCAGACTGGTGCTGCATCAGGGCCAGGCCATCCTAGGGTCAGTCTGGATGATAATCAAAAGCTATAATTATATTAGGAATATCCCTCAAGGGCAGTGACTGGCCAGGGCAAAGGATCACTGACCAATATCACAGACAGGAACATGGAAGGCATACAGATACAGTACAAGACAAGAAGAGAGAAACAAACAAACAAGAAACAAGGAAGGGAAGGGAATAAAGTAAACATGGAAAGAAACTCAAGAAAGTACAGATCGTAGAACCGCTGCTAGATAAAAGTACAGCTCTTGTAACTATGATACAGAAATGTGGGAGGATTAGAATGACAAAAGTTGAAAGACAACGAAAGACAGGAGACGTTGACATGTAAATAAATAGATAAAACAGACTGAATAGAAAATCAAGACAGACGGAGAGATGAGGAGGACTCCAGTTTGGCATTCGTGGCTGGTGTATGAATGAGGGGGTGGGGGGTAATGGGGTGGAGGGAGATCAATCATGTGGAATAGCAAAATAACCTTTCAACAAACTGGCTTTAATCTTCTGACAAAGCAACAAACTGGTCCTGATGTGAAACTTCTCCCTGAGGAGCAGGGGCCCCTATACCTCTAATAACTCCCCTCTGTGAACAAGCTAAATCTTTAATGGATAGAAAGTTCAGCCCAAACTCCTCTCCTGTAGCACGCACGTATAACATGCTTGGGCAAGAGGCCTGGGAGGATTAACAGAAAAGGCAACCTGTTCTGAGGAGAGCTTATAGAGAAGATTTTGACTGTGTGGAAGCATGTTGTTCCAGATATTATTTTCTACATATAAGCACATTTACACCTATGCAGCACAAAACCCCCAAAGTGCAGACACTCCCAAGTATCATCAACACAGAGGAAAAATGGATATGTGCAGAGAATTATATCATGAGCTATTTGCAAAAAAAAAAAAAAAGCCCCATTTATATTTCATCCCTCTGGCAACCCTTGCCTCTAAATATTTATTAAGTAATTAAATAAAAGTTAAAAAGCCTCTGAAGCTCGAGGTCCTGTGGTGGTGTTGTGGATAAAAAGCACAGCTCACTTAAAATTAATTCTGTTTAAAAACCCAAATTTAAACCAATGCTGTTTCAGATACATTTGGGGCATAAAGCTCCCCTAAAACTGAGTTAAATATCATGGGGTCAATGAATGCTTTATGGGATGTTAATGCTGATACTAGAGGGTGCCTTGCACTCATAAATAACCTATAAAATTATAACCTGTAATGTCAAAAACAAATATTATCCCAATGTCATTTATTCATATATGCCAAACACCTTCCAGTCAGAGAACCTTTGAAATGTGTGGATTTATGCAACGGTTTGGCTTCAAACAAGATTAATGGTTTACAACCACGTTAGTTGCTCTGTGGGGTTATACTTAGGAACAGTGGTGATTTGAGCTAAATGCTAATGTAAGCATGCCAACATGTACACAGTGGCACTGTTACCATGCTGATGTTTAGCAGGTATAATTGTTGCCATGTTTACCATCTTGGTTTAGTGTGTTAGCATGATAACAATTGATAATTACTGTAGCACTGAATACAAAGTGCAACTGAGGCTCAAAGTCAGAATTAGATTTGCAGGTATTTTGTTTTAAACTGTATTGGACAAAGTAAAGTCAAGTTATCGCAAAAGTTAGTACTATTCATCCTGTGGTGAACATAAAAAAAACATTATTAACTCTTATGGTAATCCATCCAACATTAGTATACATTGTCTGGGAACCATAAATGCCTGTAAAAACTTTGGGAAATGTTGATGAATAAGTTCAACTTTTTACCTGCTGATGTGCTCAACAAAAAGTCAGGCTATCACTACAATCATGAGGATTCATCCACTGACCATCAGGGATTTCAGTACCAAGTTTCATAGCAATCTATCCAATTATTGTTTTGATATTTCAGTTTGGACCAAAGTGGTGGACTGACAGACACTGCCATCCCTTCAACCGTGCTGCTAGCATGGCTAAAAGTGATACAAGCAAGAAAATCTGTAGGCTAGGTAGGTGTTGTAAACGGTTACAATAGCTTCAGGGTCAGCAGTCAAATTACTACATATTGTTCTGTTGAAATCACATGTTCAATTTCTTCACGTCAACCATCAAACTACTAAAAATAGACGAGGTCTTGTACCTTCATATACCGAAACCTGCTGAACTATAACAGATAACCTCCACTTTGCTTATTCAATATTCAGCTCTTTCCATTTGTTATTCTAATTTGTCTCATATATATTGCTGTATATTTTGTTTCAGACCGCTCTGTATGCTCTCCTGAAAGGCCCATTTTCCATCAGGGTCAATAAATCATTCAGGAGTCAGGACACAGTGTTATTTCTCTGTCATGTTTAATTGCTTTCATCATAACCCGACACACGATGGGCACAACACTGAGCAATGTGCTGCACCTGTGCTAAGGCTTTACTTTATAATAACAAGCATCGCTACCCATAAATTTCACCCATCACTCGTTAAAAACAAACCATTAATAATATATATCTTTTTCAGTTTTTATGTTTCTAAGTCTCACACTTGGCATCAAGACAAGAAGAGAATCACTTTTAATTACTGACAGATCAAAAAAAAAGCAACAAGAGGGAAATACATGGATTGGTTGACATTTTGGCAGCCAATCAAGCATAAAAAGACTAATGGCACCAGTTATAACTGACATGGGGTGGGTTGATCAGTGTTCTCATGCAAGGCTTGCTCTTGATGTTTTTTTTGTTTTAAACAAATTGTGTTTTATAGTGAGTCACTGCCATGTATGCCTTTATGGAGATTGGTAAAGGGAGGGCTATTAGAGTGTACAAGAGTACAATCACATTGATTAGAGCAGAAGTACTCCATTTGCTGGGTGAACCAGGAGTGGGCAGTTAATTTTTGCTTATAATTTGACTGTAGAGAAACAGATCAAAGCACAGGCTATTTACAGACAGTGTATTGTGTAAATGTATTCTACACTGTGTATAGCCACAAAGCAAACCGATCAAGTTAAGCTGAATGGCTGAGAAATACATTCGGGTAGAAAATGTTATATTCAAGACATCATCTGCAGTATTTTATTTGCTTACATATCTCCACAAAAAAGTGTGAAATGCTTTTCTTACTGTTAAGTCTTTCATTGATCCATGTTTTAGAGCGATTAGTGGACAAATTACTGTATTGTTTCACAACAGTGGGTAGTTGCTTAGAGCTCTTTTTCAAATAGTGTGTGTGTCACTTTTGTGGTAATAACAATTTAAACCCAAAGTCATTAACAGCTCCCCATCAATCATGTCTGCCCTCAAAGTGAGAGATGTTAGAATAATAATGGATGATCAGGTGTGGTGCTGTGCCGTTTCTAAGTACGCCACCATAAATCCTTGATACACAAACCATGATCCCAGACTGGCGTAATATACATCATTTCCTTTTATGTACCTACTCGTTGCACCCCATTTCCCTCAAAATGTCCTTGGTATCCCTCTCTCTTTTTACTCAACATCCTTCTCTCACTCTCCTTTATGCTCGTCTTTATGCGTCTATGGTACTGTACGTCTTGAGGTGATTCAAAGAGTAAATATTCTTTTTATGTCTGTCATTCTTCCTCTTGGCTTAGCTGACTATGTCTGCTCCATGCACACATAAACTGACAGCAATAATTTGCAAGTACCCTAATCACTAGGATACTGAACTTTTGATTAGCGGAGTTATACTCGGAAAGTGTTGACTCATGGAATTTGAAGCATTTTGCATAACATATAATTGCCAGCTCATACTATGTAAAGTGTATCACGAAAAAATAGTTTCCTTGCTGTATTAAAAGGTTTGAATGAAAGACCAGAGCATTTAAAAAGGGATATTTCCAGGTTTATATTGTGAGGCTCGCCTGGAATACATTTGTTCAGCTCATATTTTTTTAACTTTGACCATGTTTAGCATAGACGTCTGACTTAATAACAGTATACAAAATAACAGAAAATCACAAGAAAAAGCTTGGTATATCCCCTTTAAGTTGATTCAACCTACAGATGCAACATACATGAGGTCTAAGTAACACCCTGGACCATTAATAATTAAGCAATCTTTATATAGAGTACTTTAAACTCTATATGTACATTGAAATATTGAAAAGCATTGAAAAAAAAAAACATTGAAAATGCATCTGATAGTAAACACAGACAGTTAATGTATCCGGATGCTGCCACAGCTGCATGCAACAGTGCCACTGGCTGTGGTTGTGCAAATTATAAATATAGGCTAATTAATTCATGTAACATCTGTGGTTCTCCTTCAGAGCCCATAAACACAGACGTACAAAACAGAATCCCTTATTTATCCATAGGAAAAAATAAGTAGAAGTCCTCAAACTAATTCAAATAAAATAGTAAACAAACAACAATCATATTTTTAGCCTGGAGATGCTTTCAGAAAATGTTCTCACATGTTTACATTTGTTTTAAAATTAGCTTCAAATGTCCTGCCATACATCTGAGCCCCTATTGTGCAACTAAAACTTCTATAATTGTAATGCAAGCAATTTTATTCTAAGTACAAAGGAAGCTAGGAACTTCCAACACTGCGGATCAAACCTATTAATATTAATAAAATGTAAGTAGCAGGGAACATTAACACATTATGTTAATCCATTAACTGATAGGTTTACCACCACATTACCTCAAAACTGCATAACGGTTGCCCTGACAACAAACAACTTCTTGACTGCCATTTTTCTCTTCTCCATTATACGTACATGCAGTAAGTCTGGAGCCAGAGCTTGGGCACATTTATGGGGTAATGGCTAGTCTCAAAGTACGGTAAGTGTCCTATGGCTATTGATCCAGGTTAGTAAGATCAGGAGCGAATGCTGGGAAGCTGAAGGCGTGTACTCAGTTGTACGGTCTGTCCATGCTGTCTGGGCTCCTGGATGTCCGGAGGTGGTCAGAGAGGCTGGAGACGGCACCAGACTGAGTGGAACCAGCCGTGCTGCCAGGCGTCCAATAGAATGACTTTTTAATGGCATCTCATTTCACTATAAACTAATGAATGTGGCTCTGCCCAGTGAAACCTAACCCACTGCCTCTGGTTTAAAAAGGCATAAAACAGAACACTATTGAGCGTTTGGGTTTCATCGACCAGTGGGGTCCTCTTTGTTATATAAAGTTCAGGTTGTGATTTCACACCAACATACCATTTATAGAGTTCAGTTCTGCAAAATGAATGAACTCCATTAAGTTTAAATGACAGTTTCAAGAGTCTGCCGAGACTTGTGATGAGAGATCACTTCAGTACAAATAGTATATTGATGGCTAAGTTCTCTGCAAATTTTCCTTTATAACAGTCACATTACAGGGTGCAAGCTAAACAAATGCTTCAAACCCTGCTGGACATCTGGTGTCCAAGGTCCCTCTGGAGACTCTGGCAAAAAAGCAGAACATCTCATGTGATATCAGTAGACCTATCAAAGCAATCTGTTTTCCTCTGCCATGAGTCAGAGGCCAGAACACTGAGTATATACACACACACCATATCACATATGACTAGAGCGCTGGTGCTGTGCCTCAGGCTATTCAACTTGTGCACCTTCTTGAGTTTTTCCTCTGCCTCTCTGTTTATCTTTGTTGGTTATCCCTCTTTATATTTTTCCATTTTCTCTTATTGTTTGAATTCTAGCGGTGCCCCCTTTCTTCCCCTCAGCTTCATTAAGAGATCTGCACATTGTGTTCATACCCGACTGCATCCTCCTCTAGTGTCCTTGAGAGCCAAAGCTGGAGATACAAGCCTTGGTTTGTTGTATTCATGCACACCATGCTTCTCCCTGGGTAAAACTAGATGAAATGTGCTTCGCCTAACCTTGATGATGCTCAGCTCCCTCTCTGCTCTGCTCTTTTTCCAACAGAAAATAAGAAAATGGCCGACTGGCAGTTCAGTGTGGAGCGTTTGGAGTGAGTCTGTAATTGGGGGCCCTGAGTGAGGGGTGTCTTTACTGCATGTCAAGGAGAATTATAGCTTGAGATAATAAAACATATTTCTGAGGGGAGGGGTATTCTTTTCAATACGCCACATTAACCATCCTTATTTTCTTTTTCTTTCATTCCTCTCGTCCTTGCTTCCATTCTCCCTCTAACCTTATTACCAAAAAAACACAAAAAACAACTGGACTCCATTTAGTGACTCAATGAATGCCATACCAGCTATGGGGTGTCTACTTTACCGTCATTATCAAGGCCAGTTTCAATTCATGCCTTAATGAAAGGAGCCTTTGCTTTCACAACAGGGGACGCAATTACTCCCTGTATTTCATAACATTATTACCATCTGAGGTGTGTAGCTATATTGTGCATGTCTGCGTTTAGGCTTTGAGACCCTCAGAGACTCACAGCGTTAATGAGCAAGGTTAGGGCGCACTGTGTCGTCTGAGCAGTGAAGCCATTTGCTCCAAAATGACATTTCCTTTGTGAGTATGAGCCCATATTAGTTCCTAATGTGAAGTGTCACCCAAGGCATCTACATTGTATTCATATTCAAAGAAGAGTAAAAAGAAAACTGACTTTAGTCAGTGTGATAATACCATACACCTTATAAATCTATATGGATAAGGAAAAAAAAAAACATTATTCACTTGGTCAGACACAGGTATTCACTTTGTCTTCACCTTAATCACATCTTTCAGGCACTGAGCCACAGATGGAGTCTCTGAGGGAGGAATCTCGCTGACAGGAAATTATGAAAAAGAATTAATTTGACCTTCCCTTGCAGCAAGAAAAAGAAAGTAAGAGGTGGGGGAAAGAAAAAGAGCAGAGGAGATAGTGTAGAGGGGAGAGAGTCAAGGGAGGTTTAAGGAGGAAGGGCCTCCAAAGAGGGCAAGATCCTGAGGAGAGAACTCGGATAATGAGAGCTCTCAGCTCCCCACACACTGAAGGACGACATCTGATTCACTGAAAGGCCCAGAGGAAGGACAGTAGTCACCCAGAGCTCCTTAAGTCTTCAGAGTGAACAGATTCAATAAAGACTTTGGAGTAAAGATAGTATATAATATGACACACTGGAAAGTTTGCTCAGAAAATGTGTGCTGCTGGCTTTCGGTAACAATCCCTTTCATCTTAGCATTGTCTGGTCGCAGTGACCAAACACTGACTTGGTGCTCAGTTGGCAAACAGATTAGATGCAGTATAGATAATTAAAGTGTTCACAGTTTGAAGGTAAATGGGATCTGATGCTCTCATGTATGCTCATAGCAATTTTCATAAGTGAAAGTATATTGGATATTCAAACAAGTCCTCCATATTAAATTACAAAACACACTGTCTTATTTTGCACTTCAGAATTACATATATGTATGTATGTTTCCCTAAAACTGTTACAAATCTATGCTTAACATTAAATAAATAAATATGTTTTTTGACATGACAACACAATGGTTAAGGTTTGGCTACCGTTCAGCAAAAAAAGAGACTTGGTTAAGTTTAGAGAAAATCATGTTTTGGATTAAAATCATCCTTTCAAAAGGAGGATTTAGCTGTGATTGATTTTTTGACCACTTGGGGGCAGCACAACAAACTCTAAACACAGTATTATCTTATTTTCGATAAAGTTGGTATGGTGAACATGTTAGCAAACGTTTTTACAAATCAAGCACATACAGAGCAACACTAGCATTCATCTGGACTGTCAATGTGTTGGATTGTAAGTTCAACATTCACACTTTTAGCTCTGTTTAGGTCTCCACCAACTCCTGAGGGAAATAATAATCTTATAGCTGCTAAAAGCTCTACTGTAGGTACAGTGTAGTTGTAAAATAAGAAATAGCTGAACAGCTTTCTGAAAAAAGTTGGGGGCTGTTGGGGGCTGTGAAACCAAGAACATTAGCTGAGGAGATGTTTGTAGGTTTATCACTATGAGTGATACCTCTCACATTACATGTAGTCACTGTTAAAATAAAAATATCAAGTCAGTCTATAGTGAGTCTATGTATGCATCTTTAAAAGTACATGTAATTGTAACAGCCAAAAATTAAGAACCTATATCAAGATATGAAGTGTAAATGTATCCAAAGTGTAGATGAATATATGTAACTATATGGTGATTATGTGGTATATTTTATGGTAAGCTATTCAAACCCATCCCACATATGCACACAGGGCATCGCTTACTCTGTCCTCAGGCCTGTCAGCATTAAAAAGTTATTGATTTGGCTGCTTGTTATTCCACAATCATCAGACTGTAAAATGAAGTGTTAATCTACTAGCTGGGGAACGCGTGGAACCCACGAGTGTGCAATTCTCCACTTTATTTGTGCTGAGCTCGGTAAAGTTTCTCGTCACCCAAGATATTCAAGTCAGCAAACTTAACATGTTGAACTAGTTAAAAAGCATGGAATAAAAACAGAGGAGGACATCCTGTTCAGTCAAGATCTCTGACTGAAGAGATTTCCTCTATGAAGCCATGAAGCGGAGAGAGATAATTCATTAAGGTGCCTGGAGCAAAGGAACCGAGGTCTACTAAAGCACAACAGGAAAGCTTCCTTCATTTACTGCCCTGGAGCCACAGTTCTCTACAAAAGATGTTATTGAACTTTTTCACCCTGGGACCAGAATAATAAATTTAAACTATTGTCTGAGATTCAGGCTCAGAAAAATGACTGCAGTTCTTGTTAAGTATAGCCTATTTTAATCTAGAACAACACTTAAACTATGTCACAAGACTTATGTTCCCCATGAAGACTGATATGTTCACTTATGGACTCATTTTGGAATTTTATATTTTCTATGTCTCAGTGGAAAAATCAGACATTCAAAATAGTTCTTAAACATTAAGCATGTAGTTAGAAATTGAGTGGATTGAAGAGTACAAACTTCCTCAGGTTGACAATAAAAAAAAGGCACAAATGCTCAAAGTTAGACTGTAAAGCATCTATGTCTAATTTCTTCTGAAGTTGTCTTCGTCGTCTCTTTTTAAATGAGACTCTGTTACAGTAAATGAAGCATAAACAGCAAGCCTGTGTCTACATTCACAGATTAGCACTATGTACTCAGAAAACCACTTTCATAGAGCTCTGTCAGCTGTGTAATTCAAGTTTCTTTTAAGAGTGATGATTTCACAAGCCAGTAATAGCATATTTACTGGCATAGGGCTGTTATTGAAAACTCAGAAATGGTTATAAGCATGAAATTGAATACAGAAAAAGAGTAAAATGGGTTTGTTTTTGTTGGGGGGTTTTTTTGTTTTGAGGTGGGGAGGAATGCGAGAATGCTCAACGGCTTTCAATCTTTGTATCAGAGGTAATTCAGAGAGATTAAGAGCAGTCGCTGGAGGCTTTTTACATCCATGTATTTGAATGGTTAAATGCCACTATCAAGAAAACAACCTAATTAATCATAAGATTCTCATTCCCTCTTTTCACTGTTACGTGGTTTGACTTCTTAAGCTGTCAGAGGGGTTAATCTGGAGCCACAATTCACTTTAGTTTGCCTGAAAGAAAGAAAGACAGATACTCACCACACCTTGCCCTTTACATTTTGTCTCAGGTACAGAAAGATCTTTATTTGTTTCTATGGACACAGACGTTAAGGCTAAATATACACATCTATCTCAGAAGAGGACAACACTACTGACAAACTAAACCTCTATCATAAAATCACCTCATAAAACTCTATTTACACTATTTACTTTTCATATTCTACTTGACTGTTGACTTTTTTTTCCTGTGGATGTTATCTTTAGTTTTGATTTCCATTATTCTGAATGGCAGAGTAAGACAGCTGAACTTTGACAAATACATATTTTTTGTCATTAACTGTCAAAGAAACAGGTTTTATTTGAGACGGTGAGGAATGAGAGTTTCCAGAAGGTTTTTTGAGTGACAACCGTATAAATCCAATATTACCAACTTTCACATTCACAGTTCAGCTAAAGGAGGATATGCCCTTTCCTTGGTGAGTTGAGGATATTTGAATTTTGAAGGTGTGAGTTAGGTGTACAAATGGTAATGATGTAGAATACAAGGATATATTGTTGTATTTACTCTGAAATTGGAAGGTTGAGGATAGAGAGACACATCTCACCACGGAGGAGGACAAATTCATATTTTATTTTATTTCTTCATTTCATGCCATTTCATTTTGGAGAAAAACAGTTTACACCTTACAGCAATGATATTTTTATCTATGTGAACCCAGCAGTCAATAAATAAGCCTGTCGCGGATGTTCCTGTAGATGTGATATAAATATGCTGTGTGCTGTATGTGTATTTTAGGTAATTAAAAGTAACATTCTTCCACATACTTTCAGTTTATTTTCATTAGATCAAAACCAATGTATTAAAAAAAAACACCTCTTCATTAAACTGGGGAGGTTTGTAACAAAAGCAGCTGCGTTGAATATTGCATTATATGAATACCATTGTCAAGAACATGAACAGCATGTTTCGTTTCATGTTTTTGCTGTTGTACAAATAAGACATGCAACTTAAACTTAATTGACAATGTTTTTTAGTCACATGGGGAAAAGATGCAAACCAGATGAGCTTTGTAATGTTCCATTGACTTCAGTTTTGACAGATGTTTAATTATTATTACCTGTGCTATTGACGTCGTGCAAGAATATCATTGCCCAGTTTGACCTCGTGTTTCAACCAGGCGGGGAGTTCTGGTCCTCTGAAATGAGGCCAACGCGGAAGTAACTTAGAGCTGCATTCTATCAAAAGGCCACCAGGGGGCGACCGTTTTGGTGTCAAAAGGACTTCCGTATCTATACAAGTCAATGGAGAATTCACCAACTTCTCACTTGATTTCTAACCTCAGTAAACGTTTTCAAAATGTGTTTATGGTCTCAATCGCTAGTTTAAAGCCTTCTTCAATGCAGTATGATGCTCATTTGTGACATTTTGGCCTTCCTGATTTTATATATGACGATAAAGCAGGGTTTGCATTGGGGTGTGGCTACGTCGTGATTGAAAGGGTTGATTGACCAATGTCCTCGAGATCCAGCCCTCACAACCAATCGCAACCTCCCCACTCTTGTGCATGCCGGGAAAAAAGAACACGGATTCTACTTATATGGGCATGAGGCAGTGCCATGGGCTTCCGAGCAGCAGTCCACAAACCAATGGGTGACGTCACGGATGTTACGTCCATTTCTTTTATACAGTCTATGGTTTCAACCTTATTCTTTTCCTCACTGTAAAATCGTGCTAACCTGAATTGTGATAACCTTGCTAGTGTGAAAGCTCTTGTTTGTTTATTGTTACAACATTAATCAGATTCATTAAATTGTAGTACAACGCCACATTTTCTCTCCTGGCCATTTGCTCTAACCCTGCAATGCCATCATACTCCCCAAGGAGCTCCACCACCAGTTTGGGAGCCACTCCATTAAACTATCTTGCTCTGCACCCTACAATCTAGTCAAAAGGGCCTCCATCAGGCCGTCCTTTTGACACTGAGGCTGTTGTTTGGGTATCACTTTCTATTTGGAGTGCCTCAGTCCGTCTCTGTTGACTGTAAGCAATAAGCGATGAGCCTCCACTCTCCGCTGTCCCCATAGCAAAGAGAGAGAAAGGGGAAATCTAATTATTTCCCTCCCATGGCCCAGCAAGCCTTAAAGGTTAATCACTGTCCGTCTAGCTAATTCTGTCTGGGTACACTGCAGTAATTACAACACCTCGCTCTCTCTCGCCTGCTCTCTCAGCTTTTTCCCTATTGTGTACCTTGCTCGCTCCAGCGCTCTCCTCTGCACCCTTTCTCTTTATAGATGTCTCTCTCTTTCTATCATATTCATCTTTTCATATAGATGGTAGACCTCTCTGGCTCTTCTTTTTCTGTCTCTAAACATGCACCTACAGTATATAGTATGAATTTAAAATAATACCTAGGAGCTTTACTTTGGTTGTAAAAATAAGCAGGTCTTTATTTGAAAGAGGCTTATATTGCAGACAAGCCTTATATCCCACAGTTTTTACAGTTAGTATATTTTTAACAGTTTTTCCTCCATGTTTACCTAACCTGATAATCAATCTGAACTGCTCTTTGGTTTCACTTCAATCAGTCAACCTGACATCGTGTTCATGTTAACTGATTAACTGTTTGTTTTGTTCTCACCGATCAGTAGCAAATGACAGTATCTGTCCCACCAATGTAATTTTTGGTCTACCACAGCTGTGGTAACTGATGTTAAGAGCATCTTAGAGCATCAGCTACCACAGCTGTGGTCGACTAACCTCTGTAGTAGCTGATGCTAGCAGCATCATCTAATACAGCTGCATCACCACACCACACCATTTTTATGATCTTAAAGACATATGCTGATTCAAGAGTTATCTCTGTAAGTCGACTAACAACAGCCATATTGATGTTATCCATGCTTGTTGCTATTTTTCTTGGACATGGCTAGGTAGCTACCCAACCATTAAGGAAGACAACCACAATCACCATTCAATATCATATATTAATTGGAAAGCTGTGAGTTGTCAATTTTTTTCTCCAACAACTACACTAGAACTCCAGGAATCACTGAATAAGTTGTAAAGGTGGCACTAAGATTATGTGTATCCGCTTTCTTGATATGAATGCCATAACATCTCTATACTATAGTCTATAGTTGTGCCATTATCACCACTCTGCTGCTTCGAGATTTTCTTTTCAACAGCAATAATGTTAATTTAAGTAACATCTACTTTACCATTTTTTCAATCATTGTTAAGCTACTGCAAATAAAACTTAACACTTCCTACACAGATGTTGCATGTTAAAAGCCTTCCAGTGACTCCAAGGCCAGTCCTTTCCTGGCGGGTTTTTCATGCGAAACATTTACAAGGTCTTTTATTTCTTCAGCGACTGGCTTCTAAAATAAAATGTAAACTAGCTGTGGATGAAACTCGGTGGCCCCTGATCTCTGGCCTCTTTCTTTTTTCTTCGCTGCCTTTTTATGATGGTGACTTTGGTATTATCATGTGTACTTTTTATTAGTGATGGTTGTTTTTAATTAATATTTTCATGTCTCTGTTATTAACTGTTGTTTTGTGTGTCTTTGACAGTAGATTAATAGTGATTGAAGTTTTTTGTTGATTGAAAAAACAGCAAACTAAAGACCATTGGAATTAATTAGTAAAATAAATGATAGCAATTCATACCAGCAGATCATTAAGTATGACATGACTATGATGTGTGACTGATAGACTTATTGCTGTGGTAATGTACATTTTGCTGAATATACAATGTAAGCCATTATTTCAAGTAATTATTATAATTATTATTATTATTACTATTAAAAGCATTTTGCCTTTATTAGTGACTAGATATTAACTGTTCAGATGTAATTTGAAACTCAGCAATTGTTTGAATACCAGTGTTTATTTGAGAGTTTAGGATAGATATAGATATTGCTTCTTAGAGATATAATTATAAGTCACATGTATATATAGATATTCCACAGATATTGAGATGTATTTGTCTTCTGTCAGATCTTGGAAAGGGGACGGTTTCCTTTTCTCACCTCCTCTCTTTCACACTCTTCGCTCTTCTTTTTTTCTATCTTCTCGCCACCTCTCTCTCTCTCTCTCTCTCTCTCTCTCTCCCGCTCTTCTCTCTCATCCTACCTTCTTGTCACTTACTGTATCCGTTTTCTACTCTCTCCCCCATTCTTCTCACCATTCCTCCTTCTCTCTGTCCCTCCACCCACCCTCATCTCATCACCACCTCTCCCTCTCAGTATGGCTCAGTTTCCAACTGGTTACAGCTGTATTTCCCTCTAGCAACAGCTCGAGGAAGTGTGCCCTAGGCCCCGAAATACTCAAAATAAAAACTAGTTCTTCTCCTTCCAATTTCTCACTCTCTGCCAAAACAATCTTCAGAAGCGACAGCTTAAGAGACTTACAATACTTCTGTTTCATCTTCCCGCTTTTCTTACTATTACACTTTTTGAAATTCTGTCAACGCATGTGATGTTACTGGCTGGTAAATACAAGAAACTTCAAACAATAGTCACATTAAAGCAGAAAACAACCACACAAAAAAACTAGCATCATGCAAAACAATATGTACACCAGATTATCTGTTAACACTTTCCCATAAGGGTACACAAATTAATATTAGGTAATGGACTACTAAGCATTTACTGACTGTTAATTAACATGTAAACAATTGTCTAGTAATCATTTACTGATGTGGAGAATCATTTCATTTTTATGAGAAATACATTTCTTTACTGATTCCAAATGAAGTAAAATATTGGTGGAATACTACTAAGTAAGAAAAAACCTTAGACAATAGGGTTGTGAAATTGAATTTAGAGGAATTGGATGAGATCTTATTTGAAAGAAGACTGTATGATGATTCATCTGATTTATTCTGTACTGTACATGCAGATTGGTTTTTGATGACCCTGGATTTCTACCTTGGGGTTAACACTTTGCTGGAACTTGATGGCGAGCCAGTGCCAGTGATGAAACATCCTGAGGGAAATCGGTTTGGCCAACCGCTTTGGATCTCATTGTACAGGATTGACACAATGGATTTGCTGAAAATTGCCACATAAGGAATAATCATTGCATACCAATCTATCCTACCCAAATAGAGAGACATTTAAGGGAAAAAAAGAAACACTAGAGACATTTTATTTTATTTTATTTCATTTTATTTTTAGTTATGAGCTGTCTTCTTTGTGGGTTGTTTTTTTTCCTTTAGTTTTTGTAAACTGTGAGAGAAACACTGTAACTGTAATTAACCTGCCAACTTGATGTCTTTGTGTTTACTCCTCAGATCCCAAGTAAACAAAATAGCATCTTAGCCTAAGTTAAATACAAGTGCTACAGTAGGGAGTTGAGTCTCTTTGAACCCAGTTTCAAATTCTAGTATAATAATCAGTGTAATAGCATGTTTATTTTATGACCCTTACATCACAAGCAACCTTTTTTAGTACAATGTAACTTACTATTTTAACAGTTCTCCTGTTTCAGCGTACATGGGAAAGGACACCATCCATTTTAATGAAAGGATGTGGTAAGGCTTTCTTTTATGGTACAGTTATAGTTTAGTGTAATGTCTTTGTAAATTTGCAGAACATATATGGTAAAATATATGGTCTACATTTTAAGAGATCCCCTCCACTCAAAAACATGTTTTTATAGTTGGCTCCTCTTGGAAATAACAAGCACCTGGCATGTCTGTGAGAAAATGTTTTAGTCATTATTTTCACAGAACTATTATCGGAAAATGTATTTTAACATGAAGCATGAAGTCATCTTTTTAAACTTGGATGGATTTATGTTGATAACAGATGGGCGGTGATGATGAATTGATGTTTCACTAATGTTGTGAAAGATGTAGCTGTGGGTCGTTTAAAATTTACAGGGGTCACAAAGAGCATCATTAAATGGTTAATTATGGTTAAATAATGCTTATTCAGCATCCTTATGCATTTATGGAGTGCACTTGTGGGATACATGTTCAACTTTAGAATAAAGGTCACAAAGAGCCAGTTATGGTTAAGAAATGCTTATACAGTACAGTATAAAATGCAAAATCATTTATAAGTTAGGCTATAAATTAAAGAATGTCTACATGAAGATAAAGGAACAATCACACTCCATGGTCTTCTACATAAAAACCATGGAGTGTGTCCACAGTTGCCTAATGCTTATTACTGTATTAACTAATGTGACTAGCATCTTCATAAACTATTAAATAATATATAAATTTGAGAACACTATTAGTAAATGATTAGTAGACACATTGGTTAACTGTAGAGTGTTACCAATTTTCTAAAATAATGTTTTCAAGGTGGTTCCCATTACATCTTCTCTTCCAAATTCTGTATATCTGCCAAATTTGGGCATTTTCTCTCCCTCTGTCCTCTCTCCCTGCAGGCCCAGGCTCCACTAACAGGCTGCCTCCTGCTGAGGCCAGCGGCCTGACACTGCTGAGGCTGGTGGGCTGTCTCTTCCCATATCATCAATACAGAGGCGAAAACAACAGAGGATAGGAGAAGGATGAGAGAAGAGTAGAAGAGCTGGAAAGATGACAACAAACAAAATGCGCTGAAGGAAGGAGATGGGAGGCTGGAGACTATCCCTTAGCAAAGTGTCAGCACTTGGCTAATCTTTCTCCTTTGCACTTTCCTTTCTTTCTGTTTTTCACTGCTAGGGGACCAAAACAGCAGCAGGGGATAGAAGCTTCTTTATTACACTCTAAATGTTTTCCAAGAATTTTGTGGAGTGACAAGAATCCCTAGAATATGTTTTTCGGGCCCTGCAGCAAAGCCGTATTTGAGAGTCTATGGGCAGACGGGTGCTGATGGAAGCAGTGGTGATGCGGGGCGCTGCCAGTAGCAGTAATGGAGGAGGGCAGCTGCTAGAATTGCTGAGGAAGACACATGGGAATCTGAGCATCATAGGATGAAAAGGAGAAAGCAAAGAGAGGATGGAAAACAACAGTGCCTGGCTGTTGTGATCAAACGTGCTACAGATTATGCTTTGTAAAAGTGAGAAATGCAATGTGTAGAAAGCAAAGAAATTAGGTTAAAGTGAGAAACTGCAGGGTGCCACAGTGTGTGTTGGAAAAGATGATGAAGGAAGTATAAAGCTGATAAAGATTTTCTGCTTTGAATCAGATAATACATGTGTTATAAATGTATTGTATGAAATGCTAATTATGTCATTTACATAATGTAAATTACATGCAGCATAATTGAAAATAAATGTTACTGCAGACATCTCAATTGTTTTTCATACAATATAAAACTAAATAAGGGGTACTTATGCAAACCAGTTTTATGAGTATATTGTAGTTTTTGTGAATACATGGTCACCTTTGTCTTACTGTGATTTGGTTTTATACTAATCATGCAAAATGTGATGTATGACATGACTGAACACTAAAACTGTTGTATTAGCAAATTATAAATTGCTTGAAAATGTATTGCTTGAAAAATGATGAAGGTATTGTTTCTTCTGTCAACGGTCCAACACTAATTATCCTTGTGCTTGTTTTGGAGTGAACTAGCACCTACACTTCTTGTTGAGATGAGCGCCTTGCATTGGTAAAGGGTTCTCGAATACAAGTCTTAATAATTAACAAATTTCCACTGCATCAAAGATTGAGTAGCAGTGCATTACATGATGATATTTCAGTACAAAAACTACAGAACTATGTACATCAACTGTATTTCTGTATTAACGATACAAATGACACCATCATTGTGTAAGCAAGTCCTTAAACTTGAACTCATCCTCCTCTTCTAAGCGTGTAGGAGAACCGATGGTGGCTGTGAAACTCGCTAAAAACATGAAAGGCCCTCTCTAGAGCCAGTGTTTGTTTTGTCCATTCTGGGCTACTGTAGAAACATAGTGGGGCAACATGGATGCCCCCAAGGCAGAAGACCCGCTCCCTTTGTAGATATAAAGGGGCTCATTCTAAGGTAACGAATGCCACCAAATTCTACACACTGCTCCTTTAAATGCGTGTTGTCAACAAGCCATGTTACTTTTTCAACAGGAGCGCCGACAACATTGCAAACTGTGGCGATTGGTGGTTATGTCACACAAAAGTGGTCCAGGTTGTGGTTAAATTTTGTTCAGTCTGAAGTCTTGAGTATGTATGCTCTATAGATTTAGAGTTATCATAAAATGTGATGTTAGACAACCTTACAGTTTACCACAGATTAGGTAATCTGTGACTCATCTGTGACTAAATGACACCAAGAAGTAACAACAGACTTCAAAACTGTGGAGTTCTTTAACATGATATCAGCTATCTGCACACTCATATTTACCAATTAAACTGGTCTGTGATCATTTTACACCAAACGATATCAAAGGAGAACATTTGTGTTTGACTCTTTTCGTTGCATAATCATTTTTGATTCATCATTTCCTGCAGGCCTCAAAAAATACAGTGATTGCCATGAGTACAGATGGCATGCACATAAATGCAGCACAGTAAATGATTTGAATATTTATCGAAATGTAAGATGTCAGTCTCCTTGTGAATAATTTTTACCCGGGAGCTACAGTACAAGCTTGTGTGAGTACATCTTGTATGTGATTCACATTATTATGGTGAAATATGTACAGTAATTTTACACAAGCGTCAATATGTTCTGCTGAAAGGTTTACCTTGTGTGAGAAGTTGAAGGGTCCTGACTTCCTCCCGCACACGGAGCTGCAGGACCTGCTGCAGGATGTGCTGCCTCTGGGCTTCCTGCATGATACCCATTCTCTCCAGCTTCCTGTCTGTCAATCTCATCAGAGCCCGCCCTAAAACAGAAAAAGGAAACAAGCTTGTAGTTGAGGGACAGAAGGAGTAGGATGCCAGTGGGAATCCAATATGCACAGCTTGAGACACTTTAAAAGAGTACAAATAAAGCATTTGTGTCAGTTGAAGAACTGAGCGAGGAAACACACGAGCAAACAAATACGGTGAGATGATCACAGCCGCACAATTCATGGGTTGCATGTTGATAACAGAGCATAAAATGTTGAAGCTTTCCAAGTCTGCAACATTGTTTCGGAGACAAAAACTATTTTAAGACTCGTTCCTCTATTATGTGACTGTCAATTAGTCTGCAAACTGCTATTAAGTGCGGCACACGTATTACATAAATATCAGGGTTGTACATCCCCTGAGCGAGAATCCCTCACAGCTCCTTCCTTAATTGCAAATCCTTGTATAAAATCCATAATTTAATCATCCAATCAGTTTCTATGAAGGGGATTTGGGCTGCTGATAAAATGCAAGTAGAATATGGTGTAATTATTAATGCTTGTTAGGAGTGCCTTTGTTACATGTGGGATGGTAAGCAGATAGGATGATAATGCAGGGTAATTACTAGGAATTATGTTGGACCCCGACAGCTCCCTTTGCTCTTTTGTCCTGATGACTGCCGGGACAGAAATTTGCTCTGATTGGTTGACAGCTGGGGCAAAGATCAGTCCTTATAGGCCCGTGGAAGTTAGCCTCACACATTCTTTCGCCTCTTTTCATCCCTTCTGTGTCTGTTTAGATCATTGAATACACTCACAAACTAACAAAATATGAAACTTCATTCCCAATAGTGCAAAAAATGAAATTGGTTTACTTCCTCTCACTCAATGTCCTTGCTAAAAAGAATACAGAAAAAGGCCAACTTCATCATTTCATGCCTCCTGACTTCTTCAGAAGATCTATTGTAGATTGTTAGGGCATGCTGAGTCCCACACTACCACTTTGTTACCATAGTACAAAAGGGAGTACTTGGGAAAGCTAAGTACCCTAACATGTTAGCTGACTGTGTTAGTCCAATCTTGTCCCACCTTAACAAAAGAAGCTCTTTGCTCGACGCTGTGGCCAGATGGGGGTAAAATGCCAAACATAGTTAAGGCGCTCCAATGCAAAATGGCGCTGAAAGTACCCATTACATAAACACTGGGGAGTTAAGTACAGTCATGAAGGCTCAGAAGTGAGAACAGCATATTAAATAGGAAGATGCAAAGACGAAGATTAGTGAGATGGAAAGAGAAAGTGGACTAATGAATCAAAGGCGGGGTGGAGGGGGGGGGGGGGGGCAGAAAGTTGGGGAGAAGAGGGAGATGTACAAATTGACAGAAAGAAAAAAAAATAGATGTGAACATAAAGCATACGCTGTTATGAGTCTATAATATTGAGCAACCGTCATTTGGCAACTCATCATGTAACCAAAGATAGATCGGCATGGCAACAGAGGTTCACTCTTTCTCTGGTTCAGTAATGTCTATCTTAAATAACACATACAAGAGATACAACAGAGCAGTTGAAGGAGATAACAGATGGTTAACAGCATCTTTGCTAATCTTTGTATTACAAAACAACTTGGTGTACATGGTTTCCTTAATCCCTGTGTTTTATTATTATAATGGATTTGATAACAGTTACAAAATCAACCAGTTTTTTTCCATTTTAATATTTTTTTTCTTCAATTCCCTGCCTTTCAATCACATTTGATTGGTAGAGCACCTTTTGTACAGGTTAGTGAGTGCAATTCAAAGTGCTTTACACATGACTGACAAGCCGATAATAAGACAAAAAGTTAAAATGTGAGATTGAGAATATGGGAACATGTTTAAAAAGATTTTTAAAAAATGTATTGTAACTGATACAATCAAATAAAAACAAAAAATTATACGAAGCATGAATTTATTTACTTTGCTTAAATACTTACTACTTACTCAAGTCATCAATTAAATATGTACATTTATAGGCAACTCTTATCAAAGTAGGAGTACATAAAAAGTTGATAAATCAATATTAAATATGTTTACAGAGCTGTTAAAGAGGAATCAGGCCTCCAGGACCCTCAAAAAGAACATTAAGGTTAATGAAACCTTCTAGTTATGCTTCAGAATTATTCATTAAAAGCATTTAGCATGAATATTTAATTCACTAAATATGTTTTCCTGTGGAGGTTTTAAATATATATATAATAAATCAGGCCTGATGTCTCTGAACAAGTGTCTTAAGAGTACCAATGTGGGCAGGTGGAGTGTTACGTATGCCTGAAATATGTGAAACTACAGACAAACTGCCAGTTCTCAGTTTTGAATGCCAATGCGGTGCGCTCCTTCAGGTCAGCACGGCAGTATCAGCAGGGCGGAACAGCTTCTGTAAGGAGTCCAAGCTTTCACTCTCTTGCCCTGCAGTTCTGAGTCATTGGTTTCGACAATCCTACCAAGCCTCAGCTGGGAATTTTTCAAACCACAATTAATACACCGAGCAGTGTAGCATGGCCACGAGGAGAGGAGGAGGAGGAGGTGGTGGTGGTGCAGGAGGCAGAGGATAGGACAGAGGAAGAAATTGGTCAAGAAGAAATAAATGAGGTAAGAGAGGCAGAGATGCTGGAAGACAAGTTGAGTGTCTGGGAAAACAAAATGGTACATAAATAGTGGATATATTGCAAAAAAAAATATTGCAAATATAGAGGCGAAATATGAGAAAAGAACAAGACTGTGCTGTTTAGTGAGTGGTACAAACTAAATATTACAAGTTATACTACTAAATACATTGTTTGGTCATGTAGACATCACTCCAAACATAGAGACGCATTTTCTAATTGGGTGTCCCATTGGCAATAAACACCATTTGTAAATGTTTTGCTTTCCAAAACATTTACAAATCCTTGATAAGAAAAAAAAGTGTAACAATGTGATACCACTATAGTTAAGGTCTGGTTAGGTTTAGGCCCAGAAACTACTTAAGATCATAATTTGAGTAAAAATGATCACTTTGTTGAGGTTAGAAAACCAAGTTATGTGGGTTAGAGTTACTACTTCTTATACTCGCAATTGGAAAAGTGACACTCGTGGTTGGAAACAGGAAACAAATGGTCTCCTGCAGCAAAGTAAACTCCTGGCTTAATGCCTCCATCCAGCCTTACTCCTTCGAATGAAGAAATGTGTCAATACACTCACCAGCAACTTCATTAGGAACACTCCAGTACACCACCACCCACTATGACCTCAATAATAAACATAAAGTAGAAATATCACCTTTCTGACAATGTCAACAAAAACTGAAAATGTATCCGCTTTGTAAAAGTAGAATTTATAGCAGAGCTGTTGCATTGGATTATAGATTAGATTGCACAGGTGTTTCTAATAAAGTGGCTGGTGCGAGTATTGTGCCACTGCCCATGATAATAATTTCTACAGCTGGTAAGACACCTGCGACACAAAAGTAGCTATTGGTTGTTTTTGGGTGGCTGACAATACAAACCTACTGCGTTGTTTTTATGTTTGGAGGACAGAGTCAAATATTATGTCAGCATGGTTAATTGGTTAATTGTACAAGATTATAGTGCTATGATAGAGTATTGTTTCAGTTCATTTGGTAGGCCAACACAAAAAGATGATGGTAAATTGTTTTTTAACACATGGCAAAAAATCATTACTGTTGTACCCTCCTCTGTTAGGGAGAGGAATCTGGTTCTGGATGTATGTACAATCATTGGCTTCTGTTTGAAGACAACGAAGAACGTTTTCATGTACAGTATTTATTCAATCCCTCTTGATTACTCTTGTTCTGTGGTTTTGTCACTACAATCTTCTTTGCTTATCGATTGGATTCAAATTTCAGTCTATCCTCTGACACCTAACAGGGCCCTATCTTATTCATTTCACACATTCTCACTCACTACGGTTTGGCAAGTTTTGAGCAAATTTCTACAATTTGGGCAACTTAAAATGTAACTCAGCATGTGTTTCCATGATCAACCAAATGATCAAATACTAATAGTTAATGTAGTTAAGTTAATGGCAAGGCAAGGCAAGGCAAGGCAAGGCAAGGCAAGGCAGTTTTATTTATATAGCACATTTCATACACAATGGCAACTCAATGTGCTTTACATAAAACATTAAAACATACAATTAACCCCCCCCCCCCCCCCGCTCCCATAATAAAAACAAAGTACAGAAAAATAGAAAGACATAAATAAAATGCTAGAGTAGAACATTAAATATAAGATTGCAGAATAAAATAATAATTAGCTTTAAAAATCATTATCACTAATGAATAATATGATTACTGTAATTGAGCACCAATAACTATGACTATAACTATTACAATGTATTTCTGCTAAAGACTGCACCACAGACAGCTTCAAACATGTTTCATTTTTTAAATCTCTAGTCAGCTGTGATGGACTGACGGGTCCCCTTTGACCAAATATAAGCATGTTCAGCCAATGAAAACACTGGTTCACCATGTGTTATTTTTCTATCATGTTCCATCATCATGTCTATAACAGAATAACACTACAAACCTGACTGCAAACTGTAGCCTCTCACTTGTGACACTGTTTAGTTTGTGATCTATCTAACTCTGATCAATATTTATTTATTACCCGCATTGAAAAGGTGAAATTATAACCTTCTTTGGTTAGTCTAAGTGCATGGCATTTCCACTGAACGGTAGCTCAATGTGACCGTACCAAGATGGCATTTGTGTTTTTAAATAAACTAATTTATTTCCTGTGATGTACCCTGTGGTGCTTTTATCAGCTGCCATGGTGATAAAGAGTGGAGTGACATGCAAACAGGGCCCCCTGTCTGAGCTCCAAGCAGGGAGTTTGTGGCTGTGTGCATCCCTGACTCTAATAACTCTTTATTTTTTAGGCTTTCTGGCGGAGAGGTGACATTTCCCAATGAGTGGCAGTGTGACATGAAAGCCTCTACCACAGTGTCAAGGTATAATAGAAATATCAGTATTTTCATTCATAATCACAACCTCACTTTTTTCATATGCCAACTTTTTGCATCAGCCAAGTTTCAGGTCATTTTAAGGTAAACATTTAAACCAACCTACATTCTTTCTGTGCATACTGAAATGCTGCATCTTTACCCAGCCTTGTTCTTTCTCTCAAGCTTCTTTGCCTCCTTCCTCTCCTATCTCACTGCTTCTCCACTGTCATTTACCTACTCAGATAGCTTCTTGACTACCACACTTATCTGTCCCCCAGGAATAAGGTAAATAATGTCCTCCTGTCTTTCTTTAGTGGCTCCAAACTGCTTCTGCTGCTTTCACTGTACTGTGAATATTTCTTTACTTCACCTATTTGTTTGATTCTGGCAGTTACCTGTAGCTCTGATTCATTTCCACTGGCTGTATTTTATGGGACAAAAGCTATATTGGAATCATACTGAAAAAATGTACGATCAGCTCCATTGTACATATTTTTGATGCAATGCACAAACTCAAAAATGGGCACACGTGTATACACGAACATTTTACAGAAATACACTGATGTGCGTACACACAAACACATTGTCCCTTGGAATTAGATTAATGAGTGGTGTGTAAGCAGCAGTGTTGGGCTGAAGCAGATTAATCTACAGCTACAGCCTGGCACAGTCAACCACGGCTTTGATGAATGGGAGCTTAAAGTGCATCAGTACACACACACACACACACACACACAAACACACACACACACCCGCGTGCAAACACACACAAATATGGTATGTATTTTGTCACGTGCATGCACACACAGACACTGATCTTGCAAGTCCATCTCATTTTTCCATGCAAGGCTAAAATGCCACGCTAATTATGGTTGTGTGTGGTGCAGCCATGGGTAAGGACAGGACAGCTACAAAGGCAGCAAAATAACCCTCCTCTCCCTTTAAGTTCAAAAATTGTACTTTTCAACCCTGACATGTTTTGGCAGCTGTGCTAGAAGCTGGCGATATGGGGAAAGAATGTATTCTATGACTACTTCTCCTCAGGTAAATCTTCCACACCGGTCACACATATTTCTCAAATCTCCTGCGCAGCTGTGCGCCAATATGTGTGTCCTCTAGGGATGAATGTCACTGAGCTGCATCTGGCAAACTGCACTCCAAACCTGCGCTACACTCTGTCTAGAACAGAATAACAAGTGATTTGAATGTTGAATGCTGGGTAGTAAGTATATTTCTGGCTGCCATATGCAATAGGAACACCCTCAAGGATAAAATAATAGCATTGGATTCACCTGGCTGATGATGGCAAATTATGGAAAGTTGCAGCACTGGGCATGTTTTGCACTGGCACAACTTGAAGTCCTTAAAGTAAATGGTGACTGATTGTCTCAGTCACTGAGCTGCTTGTGGCCCCGCAGCTAAAAGGCTACTGCAGCCACTGTGCACCTGTGATCCAGTGCTGATGCTATTCCTGACTCCAGGAGAAGAGGCCAGTTATGATCCTAAAGAGAACATGGTTCATTGTGTGTAATGAAGCTAGTTCAGCCAAAGAGAGAGAGCATGAATAGAGAGAGAACACACAAATACACACCAGATAATAAGCTGTCTCAGTCCTCCACTTGTCACAGCAGCAGTAGCCTCATGCTGATTTCACCACTACTGATCTATTTCAGTTTGCTGATCATTATACAGCTCCTCTGTTGGTTAGCCACTGCTAACAACCTGTAGACGGCTCACTGGGACTCCTAACGCCGTGGAATCGGTATAGATTACTATGGAGCTAAGTAGCTGTGTTGAGTTAAACACATGACTATGGATTTCCATGGTCATTATGTAATTTCAAGACATGATATCCTTTCACAGGTAGGAGATCACAATTATGTATTTCAGACACTCGTTGTGTGCCACCGACCTTTATGATGGCTTGGGCTATGATTAGAGTAACCTGCCTTGATTTTGTCAGGCAAACCAGACTTTCATTTTCAGTCACTGCTGCAAAATATGGCACTCACTGGTAAAATAAGAAGAAGGTTTATGAGATAATTCAGTCTTTTATCAATGTCAATCATGTTATCATACAACACATTTCACAGAAAGTCATAATTAAAAAGGAATGCACAACACTGCAGAAACGTCAAGATTCACACTCTAAAAGCACTAGAGCCCATATTTCTCATATTGCAACTTCATAATATATTTCTCTACGCCCTCCATGCTTTGTAAATGTATACACCTTTCAAACTCCACACCTCCTGTTTGTAGCACAAGCCACCTGTAACTAATTTGTAGTCTTCAAGTCCTCTCATTGAAGAGTGCACCTACTTTGATGCATAGAAAAGATGTAAATGCAAATGATACATCAAGCTCCAAAATCACTGGATCCTACACTTCCCATAATGCAACACAACAACATCTTTTGTTAGATTTCTGCTGCCTACTTAAATGCTCACACCCGTAGCCGAAATAATAAGCCAACAAATAATGAATCATCTCAACCTTTATATAACCTACAATGCAGTTTAAATAAAGTTGGTTGTCATGCAGGAAGTCCTACAATGTTTTGAAAGACTCACCAAGCCTAATGTCTCTGCTCTATGTGGTAACGAGCAGCAACAAGAACTGCAAAAGGTGAAAGAAAAGTGTAAAACTGTACGGTCGTAGACTTACTTAGCCTGAGTGCCACTGCTGAATCATATTGGTGGAAAACAGGTGAAACATATTCACCACAGTGTGAGATGATTACCGTGACTGAGACCATATGAGATTACCATGACTCATATGATCACATCATGCATGGCTTTAATATAGGTTGTCTTTCTATGATCATTACACTGGGGACATGAAGTGTTATGATTTAAATATCAAGAGTCTGTTTTTCTCTTTTTTTGGCAGTTCCAGGCTTTTAATCTGTCTTTTAAAAAATAAGGGAACAGTATAAACAGAAGAACACAGTCATTTTATCTGTTCACTCTCAACATGTTAACATGTGTTCTTTGCTGTTTTCTTTTGAGTCTAACATTATTTAAGTAAAATGTGAAGCAGACTGTAAGTGGGCTTTCACAGTTGTGCTGTTGGCATATAGAATTTGTCTTAGTTTTTGTTTACGCCTGAAGAATCAGGATCATGTTGCCTTACACATAGTGAGTTGTAGTACGACAAACTGATTCCCAGTAACCTCTCCTCCAAGGGAAGAGAAATATCCATTTCTTTCTGTGTTTTATGGGGAAGTTACAAAATACACACATAGCTTGTTAAATATACCTGTACAAATACTTAAATGATGTTATTTGTTGATTTTTTAACAGGATGATTTGATGTAGGTGTTCTCAATTGCGTAGCAAGGTCACGTTTAAGTGCATAAAGCCCCACTTTGATATTGTACTTTGTTACTAGGAAAGTGGTACAGGTTTTACATTCTAACTCTGTTTGAAGGTAAATGAGTTGAGTTGTGCAATATGGGAAGTCCCATGTGGATTTGGTAAAACATTTTGGAATATAAATGTCCTTTACAATTATACATCATACATTCCCAGGTTATTTTTGTGGGTTTATGGTTATTAAATATGCATTTACCCGGGTTTATTTCATGTTTTGCCAGATTTTACTTTCATTGTTCTTCTTTTAAATAATTTTTGTATTAAAAACTGAACCAAACAGTGAAAGCACAAGAGCTGCTATCTAAAAAGGACTCCATAGTTTAAACACTCTGTTAAAATGACCTCTTGCAAATGTCAACAATGAAATTAAAGCTACATGAACCCCTGAAGTAATTGTGTCCTGTCTAATATCTAATTCCACGGGTAACACTAAAAGTGTATATAGTGCTATAAGCTGAAGCACACTTCTTCACATGGCTGCTCTAAGGCATTTCACTCCCTATCTCTGAAGATTCATTTCAAAATTCTCCATATGGAAAAGCAAGGGCGACATTTTCAAAACATGAATTTGGCGGAATAGTAATTATTTTTATATTGCACATCACTATATAATCACCTTGCCAATGGCATCATTAACCATGATTCCTTCTGTCTGTGGATCAAATTGCCCCCCAGACAGCTCATCAACAGCGAACTGTTCAGATTTCCCTTTTGGAAATGACATAAAACAATAGCCACCAATGGAGCCGTTTCGTGGCTTGTGAATTGATGTGCAGCCATGTTAGTCCCTTTGACTCGTTTACTGTATGCTTGTTCCTCTATTACACAGCGGTGTTTTTATGACAGCCGTCTGTGGTGCCTGTAGAATTCATTGTCTCATCACTCAAGTGCTGTTTAGGCCTGTCCGTGGGTGTCTGGTTTAAAATAGCCTTTGTCACCTTTCATCCTTTTCTGCAGCTCATCAAATATACATTTTGTACCCAGCGTGAGACCTTCCAGTGGACGAGGAGATCACGGCCAGAGCGACGTGGGCTACCGTTATTTTGTGGAAAGATGAAAGTGGAAAGATGATGGATCCGGGAACCAGAGGGGGTAGAACACAGACCTTTGAAAGAACTGAAGTCGTATAGGGTGAGCTGATAGATACAGGCCACCCTTCATTAAACCACTAATATTACAGGCTATTAATTATTCAGAATAGTGCCTTATGACGCCATACATCAATGTATGTTAGGAAGCCGGTTATTCATTTATCCTAGTATTCCTGTGTGAGGAAAAACAGCCGAACCGATGGATGGTGGGAGCAGAAATCTTTGCATGCTCAGGTCCCAATTCACACGTCACTGCTGTCTCTGTTTTTTATCAAACCTACAGTGTCTCCAAATTAGCTGACTGGCTGCCGGGATGACTGGATACCTATCCTGCCAGCCTCTACAGCTGCGTCTAATTCCCGTCTTTGTATGCCTCTAGAGAGCCTCTGAATTTCCACACTCTGATGTAATGGTCTTCTCTGACAGAAAATATAACTTAATAGTGACTCACCCTTTATTTCCTCTTCCACCCTCTTTCTTTTGATTACCCGTGTCACCACACCTTTTGTGCTGATTACATCTGAGGTATCGGAAATTGTGTGTTTAACTCATTTATCGTGCAGAGCTATTCTCTCACATAAAGAATTTCGTCATTGTAATTACAATGGATTAGGGACTAATATCTAATTATGCCTTAATATGCTTTAATGCATTTTTAATGACAGCTGGGTGTTAAAGTCAAATTCGACGGCTGCCTCTGTTGAGGGTGGGAGCTGAAGATTGAGGGAGGCAAAGAGTTTCTTGGCAGTATAGGCTGGAGGGAGGATGGGAAACATTGATTTCTTTGGCGGAGGTTACAGGAGCCTAGCAGGGAGGCAGCTGCTGCATACTGAAGTCATTCAACGTTAAAATGTTGCACCAGCCCTGATACGCAGTAAAATGCATTTCCCTCGCCGCTGTTTTATGTCAAAGGAGGGAGGACACAAATGCCTGTTTGAATTATGATCTGGAATAGAGACGGTTTATTGATTTGCTACTTTATGAAGGGATGACTACATTGCCAAGACAAGTAAGATTGAGTACCGCTGGCAGCCGAAAAGAGGTTTGAGTATTCTGTTATGGATGGATTGGACAGAAAATACAGTAAAGAAAGGCTACGGTCTGGAGAATCCAATGCTCCGCAAAGCAAAAATCTGGCTTATTCATGTAGACGCACACACAAACACACACATACACACACATACACACACACATTTCCAATTTTCAAGGGTCACAGCCAGTGTATGACAAGCACGCTGAGCAAATAGATATTCTCAGATGCGGGCCTGCATGCACTTATAGATGTATTCACACTCACTGTTTGTTTGTGTACACAATTGTTTTCCATAACAATATTCCATTCATCATTTGTTTCCCCCCTTGTTTATTCTAACAGAGTGCAGGAACAGAAAAATATCTTCATAATATTTCAAAGATTGATTGGGATGCAAATTGCCTTGTGAGCCCAATTGGTGTGGCTTGTCCTGTTTTAATTGGGTTCTGTTAATTAATGCTCGATGTGAAGACAAAGTGGATTACTTGCAGGTTTTTGCGCATGTCATTATCTCCTAATTGTGCCAGTAGGAAAGCGTGTGTGACTGTGTATTGTATGTGCATGAGTGTGCATAAATATTCACTTAACTCTTTCCTAACTTGTATGATCCTGCAAAAATCATTACACCTCAATAACAAACACAGGTCATTAAGTTAATACGTTATTAAGAAGCTAATTTTTAATGTTTTAATCACTGAAAAACTAATAAGAGAAAATATAATTTATTTACAGGTTATAACTGAATGCACTGGGCTTGTCAGGTAACGCTGAGGTGTTTAATTTTAAAGTTAGATTAATTCTATTTAATTATCTATGGACCTTGTGAGAATTTTTAACCAAATGAGTGACTAGAGTGCAGTTAACACGATTTCTCTTTTAAGTAATAACAAACACTGCATGGATTTGATAAGAGGAGTGTTTTCAGTGGTAACTTCTGTCCTTAAACAAAAAAAATCTCTGAAATCTGAATTAGTACTGCAAATAATATTAATAAGAACATAAGAACCAAATTAATAAACTCTAAAAAACAAACAACTTGTTTTTCACAAGTGATTTGGCACCACATCAGTGCTTGTCCCTAGAAAGAAAGGAAAACAAAACTAAATTCTCTACTTGGAGATGGACCCAAAATGTAGCAGCGGTTCAGCGAGCATGCAATGAACTGTGGGTTTCCTCCAGATCCCTACGCTACTGATGAGATATATGTGCAACTTGAAGTGCAAAACAGCAAGATTCAGATTTCCAGACCATTTAACAAAGGATGCTAAATCTCCAATCTCTCCATGCAAACATATAACAGTCAAAATCCATCAAAGGGTAAAACAGGAGCGTGAGTCGTAAGTCATTATGCCACTCATCATGACCGCCAAGCGATTTATCCTGCCAGCCAGTCACTGAATTGAGGAGGTCCTCAATGGCAACAAATAAACATATTAATGTGATCAGTCGTGCTCTGAGAGGTAGAGTGCACGGCAATTAACGGTCGTCTGTTGCTATGCGGACCGGAGTGTCGTTAGCACAGGGGTGACCTTGAAGAGCCTCGTTAGGGAAATGATTGACGTGACAACTGTTGTCAGTGGCAACGCTGACAGTGGGACAGGAGGGATGGACAGACTGGTGGGCCGGGTGGCAAGACTGCAGGTGGCAGTGGGAGCAGAGCACACCTGGGATGTTATGAATGAGATCTGGCTTCTTCAAGATGAGAAGTGACAAAATAACAACAGAGCACTTGCTGTGGTACACTCTTCTTCTTACGCAATGCGTCAGATTCAAATGTGTTGCCATTTTGATAAGATAATTATTTTTGTGCACAAATCTGACATGACAAATTTGCCAATAGTGTCATTTTCACCTTCACATAAAAAAGACAAAAGTAAACACTAGTGTGCAATGCTGCAGCTGTGCTTGCATGGAAAAAACAAACAGACAGTTTGATTGAGGAACGCATGATGACCATCTTGCATGACAGCCACTGTTCAGGCCAGTGTGGGTGTCAAATCGTACCTGTGATGTCGTGTTGTTTGAAGGAGTCGCTGTAGATCTGGTGCTGATTGGGACAGTGTTTCTTCAGCCATTTGCACACATCCTGTTGGGTCCACAAGGCCACCGGCTTGGACAGCTTCACATATCCTGGCTGTTCCAGAGACAAACAAAATAAAACATTTTAATAACTGTTACACAGGCTGTATTTTCATTTTAGAATCAATGAACTGTGACATTTTTTACAGGGTTAATACACTGTGGCTCCATTGATGTATATATATATATATATATATATTTTAATAAAACACTGGTGCACTGTGAGTGAACTATCACTACGTTTTGGTCATAGCATATGATTTAAAGACTGCAATAACTATCCAATAAAATACTGTACACTGTTATTGCTTTCCACTGATTGGCCAAGGTGCTAGTATGTGAGTCCTGTATACAGCTTGGCCTTCCATCTGACTGACTCCGTCATAGACTATTTACTGGTTGCTATGTAACATTTTCCCTGAAGGATCAATAATGTATTAATATTTTAAAGTCAACAGAAGACATACAATGCTAGGAAAGTCAATAATGAGACATTCATAAAATCTTAAGATACCCTGGGAAGTTTTCACTGAAGACAAATCACAAAAGACAATTTCCAGATGTGGAATAACCAAAGTATTAGATGAAGATTTTGAACTGATGAGTTGCTAGATGTGAAGTTGATGGATCACCAACATTATTACAATTCATCTCTAAGGGGGACATAAATATCCGTACAAAATTCCAGAGAATCTCTCCAATAAATGACATTTCACTTAAAATCACAAATATAACCTCATGGTGGTACTGGAATAAAACTCAGGCGGTCACCCAAATCATTGAGTTTTATTGTCTGGGAACGATTAATGTTTGTACAAAATGTCATGGCCATAAATCAAACCATTTGATGTTGGGATATTATGTTCTGTACCAAAGTAGTGGACCAGCCAACCTATAGACCATAGAGTCACAACTCCAGTGTGGCTTTTGGTCGACCCCATTTTCCTTCCAAATAAGGAGTTCTCCAAAAACACACACCACTATCTTACTAAAAACACCATCTGGTGCACACTTGAGTTAATCTGCATTACCTGCTTAAGCTAAATTGTGCCAACAGGGCAGGTATGACAGTCATGTAAACTTAGTAAAATGTTGCAACAGTAGTCTGACTAAGTATGAGTCCAAGAGCCGGGAAGAGCAGCAGGTGAGCAAACTGTCAATCACAGCTGTCAATCAACGCCTGCAGAGCAGCAATCAAAGCCAACTATAACATTTCAAATCTCAGTCAAGATAATTGCCAAAATGACCACCTGCACAGTCATTAGAGGGCCTTAATGTAGTGATTAAGACAATAATGACTTGTTAAAAAAAAGTATTCCTAGAGAAAAGTTGACGCTTTTTAAATGCCAGTCAGTTGGAGGCAGAACCTAGCGGCCATTGGTGGTATTGCACTTTGAAATACTTCTGCACTGGGTTCAAACTCAAGATGTGGTAGTTGCCATTTAGTTGTAATCAGTGTGGGATGAGAGTGAAGCTTTAATCCAACTGCAAGGTTAGGCAACATCACAATGCTTGTAACAGACTGGTCAACACACACACACACACACACACACACACACACACACACACACACACACACACACACACACAGTACTCTGGTTAAAAGATACCATTTTAGTTTAAATACTTCAATAACAGGCAGCGTGGTAGCCTGCCAGAGGATCACTCTTGAAAGTGCTGGCAATGCTTTTGATTTTGATTGAGGGGCTACTAAAATTACAAACAGAGAGAGGCGATTAAAATTTCACATCCACTCCCTTCCACTTCAGCCTGCTCTCTGGCCGTGTGGTGAGGCATAGCAATGGAAACCCTTCTCTTCTCCACCCAAAGAACGAAGAATAACAGGTGCTGGCAGCATTTCCTCTGCTTTCTCTTGCTTTCTCCTACCCACCCCCCCAACTCTCATCTCTCCCCCGTATTCAATCCCGCTCGGTCCCTGTCAGATCTGTCACATTGTCTTTCTCACTTGCTCTCCCCACATACTGTAGCTCTCATCTTTCACATCTCTCCCTTTCTCACCTGTTTCTTATTATATGGTACTACGTTGCTCTCTCCGCTACGCCTCTCCACTGCTCCTTCCCACACACTCTATATCTAGCATTCTAGAGAGAAAGAGAAATTGGGGGGAGATGTACATGCTGGTTTAGGCATATGGTGTGCATCCCCTGCAGGTAGGCGAAGTGACAGACAGCCAAACCGAGAAGGTAGGCAGGTAAGCTAGGCCACTGCTCTTAATGCAATTGCTTGGCAGCTGGCGTGGATGGTGAATCTGCAGGGAGGAGGGGAAAGGGGGAGTGGTATCGAAGGAAGAAACCACATTAACCATTAAACACAACTCAACTCAATGCTAATTAACCCCGACTAGGAGCCTGAGGCGACAAAAGAGAGAGGGAGGCCAAAATGGAGAAAGAGTGAGGGACAGAGTGAAAGCAAGAGGGAGAGTGTGTGTGTGTGTGTGTGTTTTGGGAGTATGTGAGTAAGGGGAGTTTGGGAGAGTATAACTAGCAGGAGAAAAAGGAGAGGAGTCTGGGAGTATGGAGGACGGCTGGACTGACAGATGAAGTGGAGGAATAAAGAGGGAGAGTAGAAAAAGCTCCATAGTGGACTCAGCAGAGTTTGACACAAGAGACTCTCTCATTTTCCATGAACCCATTTGTGAGTCAATGGCCATCTGTGTTTTACATTCTGCACTGATTTAGCCCATAGTTGTGTTCTTGGGGCCGGTACAATAGGTGAGCCGGTGCCTTCCTGCCTGCCAGCCAGTCAGCAGAGCCAAAGGGCGGGGAGGAAACAGCAGAGAGAAGAAAACAGGAGTACAATCATGCTCAAAGAGCTGTGTTCAAGAGACTCTGGGCCAATTAGAGATTTGAGTGACAGCACAAGGGTGAGAGAAGAAGCCCGCATTATTTCTAAGTGGAATACATCTGGGAACAGGCATGCACACATATGAACACGCACGTACATGAGACACACACACATGCATGGCTATATATACTGTATATCCACATGTGGAGTATAGTACAGGCGCACAAACACGCCTACCCTGTGAAAAATATATGAATACAATGTACACACACATGCAGCACAGCCATACAAATACAAAAATATTAAATTGCCATGTGTGCCAACATGCGTTCATGCGCTGTCCTTGGCTTTAATTGATAACTGAAAGCCCAGTGCAGCTCCTGGTATTCTTCACGTTACCTTAGCAACAGAGCAAGGACAACTTCAAAAATTAAAAGATGAGGAATAAAGCCTTGGGAAAACGCACAACCCTAACATGAATTGGAGTCTGGAATAAACATCCACACATTAATGACCACAGTGGAAAACTATTACAGACATAATGAACCATGTAATCGCGCTAACACTGATAAGCATTTAAAGATCCAATATGAATGTACTCAGCTAAATTAATCAAGAGGCAATCACATGCCCCTCTTTGTGGCAGCAGTATAGGAATACAAAGAGAGCTGGGAATTAGAAAGCACTGAAAAGCATTCCAGAGACAAAGACCATGTGGCTGTGGGAGCAAATTTGGTAGTGGTGTCATTTACATAGTCAGAGACACTTACTTTATGTTTTCAATTAATTTTGTGAGGAAATATTAGGGAAAACTAATGCAGTTTTTTATTAGTAATAAAGGGAACTTTAATTAGCTGCTCTTTTGAATATTGTGCATAATTTCCCTACTGGAGTCAAGTATAATTTGAGTGAAGCAGCAGGTTTCCGAAAGAAAACTGCTGTGAAACAATGTATCAGGGGTGTGAAAGTGGGAATATAGGAGAGAAATTTGCGAGAAATGAAGAGAGGAAATATGCATTTACCTCTTAAACTTAAACCATCAAACATGATCCAGATTCAGATAGTTGGAGGTCATAGAATAATATCCTATATTATTAACTATGTAGCATATACTGTATTTTGTACTCTCTATGCTTTTGAATTCTTTTTTTGAAACTATTATTTTTATCATCGATTAATCTAACAGCTATTTTCCAGATTCATCCATTAAGTTTTTTGTCTGTAAAGTGTCAAACGTAGACAAAATATTTAAATATGGCTGTTATAATTTCTCACAGTCCAAGGTGAATATTTGTCTTTTTTTGTCCAAAATCCAAAGATATTCAGTTTATTATCAGGCATGACAAACAAAAGTATCATATTCTTACATTTGAGAAGCTGAAACCTACAAAAAAAAAAAGATTAAAACAATGAATCGATAATCAAAAGAGTTGCTGATTAATCGACTAATCATTTAGTCGGCTAATTGTTGCAGCCCCTGTAAATTAAGCTCTGAGCTGTCCCTATGTTTAAATTCAAATACACATATTGCACAAAAACTTACTTTTTTTGTTTATTTTGTTTATTTTTAAAAGTACCAAGGAAACTGCAAGGTTGCATTAGACTTTGTTATTTTGCTTTCCTTGATAGTACACCAGTAAGATTCACTGTTACATACTACCCTCTAGTGCCACAGCTGAACACTGCACCTGCTTTTAAGTGTGACTGGACAGAAAAGACCTGAGAGGAGGAGGACCACTGTCATTAGTGCCATGCTGACTGAGTGAATGGCTGTTTGAGACACAGAGCCCTGTCGTCTGCCCTATCTGAACCACACAGCTAATTAACAGCTCTGGCATGCTCTCTCTTACGTTTCCTTCCTTCTTTTCTTCCTGCCTCGCTCTATTTCTCTCAGCCAGAGCTGGCAAGAGATGAAAATTCCCTGTATTAATTAATCTGTTACATACAGGAATGGGGATGAAACCGAGATATATGTGTGTGTGTGTGTGTGCGTGTGTGTGTGTATGCATGGACAGGGTGGAGTGGAGTCCAGAGAGCTGTGGATGGCTGACAGAGAATAACACGCTATGCTGGATAAATTAATAAGCCTTCATAAGGAGCCTCTGTTTGAAATTGGATTTACAGGCAGAGCCAACTTTACTCAAGCACATCAAAGAAAGTACACAAGAGTCCGACCCCATCACAGTCCCTGACCTTGGGATTCGGCAGGGTCCATAAAGCATACCAGAGCGTGTTAACACCAAACAAGAAGATTCACCTTGGGCTTGATATTGATTATGACTGAGATGAGCTGATTTACTATGGATGTTAAAGCCATCCACTGAGTCTAAGTGGCTGTTTTATGCCTCATGTTTAATCTATGGCTAAACCTTGGTGCAGGATTGAGCTTTAATATAATATTTAAAAACTAACACTGCTGATGTGATGAACTGAGATGACCTGCAATATATCTTCCAAAGGTAGACATTAAGGTCTGGATTTATTAAGTCTTCACATGTATTCAGTGTTAACCGAGGGATCATTAAACCAGGTGCTTATAGTCTTCATTAGAACCAGGTGAATGAGCTCTAATGTATGATTTTCCAATGACAACACAGTCCTTTGCATATGTTTGACATAATAACAAGAGTATCTTCATTTAAGTCAGCAATCCTGCAAAAAAAAATTGTGTTTTTCCCCCACCAAAACACAGAGGAAACATTTTGAATTGCATATTGCTGGGTGTCAAACAGTACTTTTTTGGTCTTGGCAAAAATTGATCAGTAGCATTGAAAACTGTCAAAAGCTAGTATCACACATCTGTTCAAACTAGAAATTGTGTTACTTATTATTATTGGACCAGATGGTCTCTGACTTAAATCTGAATTTTTATGTCTTATGTCTACTGTTTTGCAGGAAAACATGTCCAACTCAGGTGTTATACTGTCAGCAGTATACAAAGAAACAGAAGTTGGTCACAAATCTGCCAGTGAAGTATTATTTGATGTGTACCTCGATGTGTAAAGTAAATAAATCAATTTTAATCTCTTCTCCAAGTATTTGAACCATTTGACATGTACACAGTTCCAGATATTGCACCACAATTTAGACCACAGAAGTAAAAACAAAATGTTATGATTAACAGTGAAGTCAATATGTCCTATGAGGAAAACATTCCATTTAGCTCTTAATATCAAACCTTATAAGTATTACTAAATAATATGATTTGGCCCAATGGCTATATTGCACGATAGAACTGATTGCCATTCTATGTAATTATAGTCTTTATGCACTTAATCTATTGAATTTCCCCCAAAAGAGAAAAAGTCATTCTTAAATTTAATCCAGAGACACAACGGTGAGACCAAATGCTCATGCAGTGAAATTATTTCAACTAATACAGCATTTCTTCTAGGTCTCTAATGCAATTCAGGCTTCAAATGGAAAAACACTGTGATATAAAGTTACATTATGATACCCACACAAGCCACACGGCAAGTTATAAATACTGTGGTTTTCCCCCCATAGAATCACCACATATTAACTTAAATAAAACACTGTTGCAGAACAATCCAGAAAGAAAAGAGCATCCTCACTCTATATACTGTCTGTGTATGTGTGTGGTGTGTATTTGCACTAAACGAACCAAGGCCTGGATGTCGGTCTGGTATTTCAAAGGCTCATCCAGGGTTTACACAGAGGACCGTGTCTGACTCAAAGTGCTTCCACTTGGTTTGATTGACAGCTGATTACCACAGTTTTTACACAGAGAAAAGAGAATACGAGAGTGTGTTTCCGTCAGCAGTGATCACTCTTGTCTCCTCCCGCTGTCCCAACCATGGGTCTATTTCTGGAGATGAAGTGAGGAATTTATTCTGCTTTGCTGATGATGGATCCTTTGATCTATTATCAGAAACACTGAGGAAGAGTTTGAAACGCAGCCTGAAACAACAGCTTGTCTTTCCTCATTTATTCCCTGTTAATTTCTTTTTGTTTGTATTTAAGAGGTACATGTGTGGAACATAGGGGATTATTTTATTAGAGTGGGTGGTTGATTAGTATGATGTGTGGCATGCAGTCAAATTACACCACAAGCTTGTTTTTGTTATTTAACCATAAACACAATCACAATCAATTTAGCATTAAGGAAGGCTGTAAGGCAGTGACGCTGGTATAAGAGAAATGAAACCACCACAGTGCAAGAAAGACCTAAATATGAGTTATTTGTGTTAAGGAGACCAATGTGGAAATAAGGCTGTAGTCTATAAAGCCATGCTAGCAGCTCTGTAGGGCTGTATTTAGCCTGAGGTTGAGCTAACATTAAATGCTAACTTGGTAATGTTTAAGAGGTTGTTTACAGCTGCTATCTACAACAGAGGCTTATAGAAATGTCATTAGTTTTGCAGGTATTGGTTTTGTAGCCTGCAACTTTATTGTTTTGCTTCAGTATTATCACTCAACTTATAAACTTAGAATTATTTCAACATATCAGCTCATAAACCCACTGTGTGCTAAATGGTAGACAAGTTAGCAACTAGCCTGTGAATATTGTTGATCATTTAGCTGCTAAAAAGCTAATAAATCGTAGTTGCTGGAGACAAAAAGTGAGTGACTGGACACACTGGATGTGTAAATAAGTAATTGTTTGCTAACACATTCACCATATTAATAAGGTGATAATGCTGTATATCAATGCTATGTTTACAGCTGCTGCCTCAAATGGCAAAAAAATCAAAGAATGTAGCCCTAAAATCAAGGCTATAGATACAAATAATAGGCTGTTTTAAGGCTGTGCAAAAGTATCCCTCAGTGTGAATTTTTTGTCTGAGTCTGAGACTAATGTGGAGACAAGACTGCCTGCAGCCATGCTAGCAGCTGTGTGGCTCTACTTTGGCAATGCGGTGCTGCTCAAAAAATGTATTTCCTTCAGGAAAGACCAAAAAGTGAGTAAAGAGCAGAGTGAATATTAGACTTACCTTTTTGGGTGGACAAAAACACCAAATTAACACCGATGTTGCCCCATGCCCACTGGATATGTAAATAGTAGTTGATTGTTCTGCTGCCCCCAAGTGGTCAAAAACCATTTTACGTTTAATCAAAAAAAAGGCTAGGCTATAGTTACAAAGCTGTGTCAATTTTGTGAAATTATTATATCAGCATAGAATTGTAAATTGTATCTTATCTGTAATTGATCGAAATTCAGTAGTCACAATAGTACAGCCCCTCTAAAAATTGTCGGGTTCATCATTGCAGGTGCAGATTTCTTCTGTTAACAGTTTTTGCCATCTTGTAAAACACACTGAAGGAAATTATATTCCAGTTACAAGCCCACTCATCTAACTTGAAGGACACCAATGAGTGTAACATTAGAGCACCAGTAGAGTCAATAACTGTCCTCTTCTACTGACCTATTCTTAAATGAACAACCACTGAGTAGTATCACAAAAGCCACTGTGGTAAAGAGGCACTGAGATAAATGGACAGCAAGTTTTATTGTGTGAGTGTTAAGAAGAGGTGATTCTTTATTGTCAGATATTTGGAGTTGATACTCTGGAAATCAAAAGATGAAGTATTTGAGATTAGTTGATTTCCAATAACTAACAATGAAGCTTTAAAGGGTGCTGTTGGACCAACTCTTACCCGACTCAGCTCAGATTCAGAGACAGATCGGTGTGGCGGTGAACGGCGCTGGTACATGGGAGGGCTGATGTCCTGGTAGCTCGGGCTGTCGTCGTCCAGCAGCACAGCTCCAGCGTCCACGGACTCCTCCTCTTCCTCCAGTTGTGATGTCATGTCTTCTGGGCACATCTGGTGGTCGATGCCATTCTGGCTCAGGTTGCAGTGAACAGCTGTGTGGGTGACAGGGCAAAAATAAATAACGGGATCAGAGATAGAGAGAGAAGAGACAGGATTAGTAGAGAGGGGAAGAAAGAGAAAACGATGCTCTGGGAGATGTGACACGTACACAAGAAGTATGCAAGTATATTTTCTGAAAGTATTACTAATTTAGCACTTGGTAGTAAGAGTAAACCTTTTGCATCCAAAACTGCAAAGTAAGTGTATTGCGGTTGTGATTTACTGTAGAAATTCTTAAATATGCCTGCTTTTCAATACTTTTGGATTCCATAATAGTACCATATCATTCACTTAATAGTATGGATTTTAATAGCATGTTTTAAAAACAAAGCTGCTTTCCAACTGTTGTCCGACTATTTGGTCTACTGATTAAATGTGAGCATGTTGAAATGCTACACTGCATAAGATCCACTAGATGGCGCCAGATAATATTACATAGTGGAGGAAACCATACTAATACTGAACAATGTGTACCATGGTATACTGTTTTTGCAGTTACTATACAAGAATTGCTTTACTATATATATTAACAGTGAATGATACAACATTTGTACTGAGAGATAAAGTCATTTTAACTGGGTCTTAAGAGAAATCTATATGATTTTCTAAACATTTACTTTATGTTTTTTATAGTCGGCTGTAAGCGTCTATACTCCATTTCTGTTCATTGTGATGTGAGACAGTGCTGTCTACCAGAAACACACAAATTAAGGGAATTTATTATGCCTAATGTCTTTTATTCAATTTTCATGCTTTCAGTGTCAACTAAACCCAGAATTATCATGCAGTATGGGGACACGTGAGACATATAATTATCAAATCTACAATACATGTGTTTGCATAGATTGCATGAAGTTTGCACTTTAAACTGCTTGCAATGCACAAGACAGAAATACTGCATCTTATACTTGAGTTTAACTGTACACAAAAAAGGACAAAAACTTATTTTCTGTATGACATCATGACCCAAGAATGATAACTGAGCACTACAGCAGGAGGTATTATCTTCAGCCCGAGAGAAGAGTCTTTTCTGGGGAAACTGATTGCTGTTTTATTAGAATTTAAAAAAGCTGCAGGGCTTGATAAGAGATGAACATTTTTACAGCTATAGATCCATGTAAGATTCCATGTTTTATGTTTTGTGGCTCACACATATTGGCAGCCAAACTCATAAGCCTGTTGACTTGAAAGTGAAGAGGTGTTATAAATCCACTGAATCAATTCATATTCAGGTAGGCTTGATTATGATTCTGCAGACGCTGTATATTATAGACTGGAGCTTTGAGGAGATGAAGGACAAAACTCACATATAAGAAGAAGGCTTGTATTACTTCTCATTGTACTACCTTTCCATTTTCTCCATGAACTGCTTATTTTTAGTTTAGTTTTTCTTAGGAAGTGTCAGGCTCTGGCACTATTTTAGTCTCATCAGGCAGTGATGCAAACACAGAGATGACAGCTAGCAGTGAGTTGTGAGGTGTCACCAAAATAGGCCATTTGTCATCATGCAATCTGCCCACTTTTTCTAAAAACACAGGCGGTTCATTTATGTGGAATGGAAACCAAACACCCTTTCATCACACCTGAAGGCTGCTTCAGCTTCTCCTGCAGGGGTGGATTAAAGGTCAAAGCAATTTTTTCAAAAGCTGCACATTCTGCTTTGCTTAATGGGCTAAAATAAAAAACCTGAGAATGAAGTCGAAAAATAATATAGAAGAAATCTGCAAGTAAAGCACACAGATGTATACCCGAAGTAAGACAGACATTACCGGTCTATAACAAAACGCTTAAAGTGTAGTTTGACATGTTACAAGCACATGCTTTTACAGGAAATGAATCTGACAAATGCCTAAGACAAATACATGTTTAAATGCCCCTGATGCCCCTCATGAACAAATTGCTGCATGGCTTGGATTAAAGAGATGACAGCCATATATCAGCCAAACAAACATTTCAATCTGCTAGTTGGCAGGCCAGCAAAATCAGGAAAACAGCCAATTAAGAGCTTATTTCAGGTCACTGTCACTGAGTAATTACAACAACTCTGACACAGTGCAGAGTGAATTGAAACTTGAATTGAGTGAAGTCAATAACACCAGCAGCAACATCTGCGCTGTCATATCATACGACAGCAGCGGGACTGCGAAAGCTACAGTACTATACTGTCGGTGGTCTCTGACAGGTTGTACACCGGGGAAGGCAAAGCAGTATATATATTTCAGTAAACTATCATCTTCAATCACGCCCCCCTATCAAAGTTGCAATGAAAATGGTACAGCCACAGATTTAAAAACACTTGCTTTCATTGATTATTCCAGGGACTATTTGTTTTACATTCTGTCAGAAAGCTTGCACGAGTTTCTGTTTGGCTGACACAAACTGGAGATGAAGGACTGCACACTTCTCCTATTACTGAACTCTCTGTAAGTCAGCAAAATGTCCAAATATGAAAAGCAATGTCATACAGCAATGCTCTTACTCATGTACTTTTCTCTGCAAGTTTTTAAAGGGTATAAAGAATCAATGGAAGTGAGACACTCTGGAAAACAGTTCATTATAAAATAATATCACAAACATGGTATACAGTTGCAGACCTGCTTTCTTTTGATCTCTGTTAAGGACCAGGAGAAGCCTTGAGATGCCCAGTTTGAAACACACAGAGAGAATATACATGAGTGGGCCACGTTTTGAACAAAGCCAACTTGAGATGCGTGGCACGAAGCATGGCTCCCTCTCACTGCCTCCCCTCGCTCTTTATTCCCCTCTTCTCTCCTCCTGACTCACTGTTTCCCCTCTTCTCCTCACGGTGTGGTGTGCAACCACTCTGGAGGAGAAATGAATTATACATCCTCTGCTAAAAGCTTCTGAACAATGGTACAAGCGACTAAAGAGATAGAGAGATGGATGACAAGATGATGAGAGGGGTTAGGGAAGCGGAGAAAGACAGCAAAGGCAGGAAGGACAGTTGAATTGCTCTCCTTTAAAGGGAAGAGCGGTGGGTGGATAGGGGGCTAGGATATAGAGAAATGCTTTTTTTTTTTTTTTTTTTTAAATCGGCAACAGTTACTATAAATAGCATCATTACATTCTTCCCTCTCTCCTCCCTGACATGCGCTGTGCAAGCATCCAGAGGGAAGAGAGATGGATGAGGGAGGATGTCGGCCTTTCTCCCACTCCCTTTTTTTCTCTCAATGAGATTCTGTAAAACAGGGGGGAAATGAGGGGAGAAAATTAATGGAGCGCACATAGCAATGTTAAGGAACGGCGCCATGCTAGCACAGCCAAATGCACTCCTATTATTGAGAGGCAAATTTATAAAGAATTGGATTAGTCTTACATAACTCTGTCTCTCTTAATTACTGTACATGGTTTTGAACAAGAAGGCATTACAAACCAATCGTATATGAAAAATACCAGCCACCAAGGAGCATGTAGTCAGCTTAATCATTTCTATTTTTTATGTCTATACAAGGATTCTGGACTAAATTAGTATTGTAAAAAAAAAAGAAAGAAAGATTCTTCTGCTATCATCTGAATCATAATGTTCATCAGAATCATGATAAGAAAAATCTGCCTTTTTGCAATACTGTACAATATCAACATGATTTGTCATTTTTTATGGCTTTTAATTGATTGTGTTTTTCACATGTGTTGCACTAGCACTTTCTGTGTTTTAAAAGTTGCTATATAAATCAAGCTTATTCTAATTATTATCAAGTCATATAGAAAGAATGAAATTAATTTAAAAAATACTGAGATATGTTTTAAGAAGTTAGATTGTTGAATATGGTAGTCGAGTTACATTTCTATTCTGAGCATGTGATAAAGTTAATTGAGGGAGACAAGTGATTGATATAAAGTTATTGGGGCTGATGTGTCTCTCTGTCTTTCCCCAAAACCACACCCATGGCTGAAACACAGCTGCAAAATGAAATGCATATTTCAAACTGTGAGAACTAGAGAAGCTCCACAGACTGTTTCAAGGCGAGTGCAGACTCAGAGAAACCAGTAGTGGGTCCATAATCAAAAGTGAAGTTTGCTCTGTGTGGGCGCTCAGGCTCATAGTGATCCGTTTCTCTTTGGCTGACTCTCAAAGTGGAGCAGAATGAATTGTTTGTGAATAGAATCAACTGTATGACCCAGAAACAAAGCCTGGAGAAAGAGGCCAGGGTAAGCCAGGCCAGATGACTGTGGAGACTGTAACAACTCTGCACTGCAGCTATGAGTCCTTTGTTCTTTTGCCTGCTTCCAGGACGTTTAGCAAAAAGGTGGAGCTAATCACAATCCACTATTAGGCAAAAACCAGGACAGGAAGGACGTGGGTGCATTCATTCCCGAATTGAACCAACTCTGCCAACAGACACTCTCGGGAATTTGAAGAGGTGGTCTGGCACCAAAACTGGCAGGATCTCAGCAAAATGACATTTCAGTCGTCCACGCAGCTGTTACTCTCTTTATATGTTAACAGTGGCTTGGAGCTGAATCAGAAATCAGTCTCTCTCACATGGATGAAAGGAAAAAACACTGAAAATAACCAAGCAGTTTAGGAATAATTAACTGTGTGATTGGCACATATTTTTCACAGAGCTGGTCAGCCTCTTCCATCTGTCATGTCTCCAATCAGCTCACACATGCATGCACACAAATGCACGCGTGCACAGATTTGCATGCATCCACATTGGCACACATATGTACACTTGTACACAAACCTGCGCGTGCATGAACGGACAAAGATGCTGACACAAACTGTTAAAATGCCCTCCTAACACTTCATGCAATCGCGGATTCTTAACAAGTCTGTTCTGAGAAAGTGAGCAAATCTAGCAAATCTACACGGGGTGTCAAATGAGCCCATCCACTGCTCTCCACATTAGAAAAAATGTGTGAAAAAGTGTGTGAATGTGAGAGAGAAGTGTGTCTGCTCAGCTGTCTACCCTGAGGACCCTGGAAAGAGTGTTTCCATCAGTAAGGGACAGAAGACACAGTCAGATCCTTGTTACACGCTTGCTAAAGTACTAATTAGAATATCTTTGAAGGGAAGGGACAAGGAGAGAAGCACATCGTCTGTAGCAAAGGATGTTTTGGACAAGAGCCTGTAGGATGAGCTTGCTGCTCTGTGAGATTAAATTTAGGAGAAGTACTGTAGGGATGATCTCTTCTTTCTTGTCTATTCTTTTTCAAACCTTAAAATAAAAATCTCCCATGGGATCTTATTTTGAGACTAATGATTTATTTACAACCCTCTGTAGAGATGACCATTAAAAGGCACTTAGGGCTCAGTATCAAACCTCAATACTTTCAGGGTATCATACACCAAGAATCAAAAACTGTCAAGCACAAAAGTTGTTTTTTTTAATCATTAATTTGTTGTTTGATTGAATAGTTGTTGATTTAAATTAGAAATGAAAAAAAAACAATCATCTTTGAAGGAGAAAAGTCCATGAGTCTAAACTGTGCTGCAGATACAAAGGTCAGATTTAAAGTAATGTTATGTTCTGTGCATAGAGAAATTATAGGTAAAATTTGACATGCTTCTTGCTCTACAACAAAACCTGGAGTGTAATTCTTTCCAGCTACATGTTGCACATATCTAAAGTCTACTGTACTTAGAGAGGGTTTTTCACAGTGCCTCATACATTGTGTGTTTCTCTTTTCAAAGGAATGAGAGCACTCAGTTATGTAAGCCAACAAAGTATTCCACTTCATGTAGCACACGGATAAGGTGTTTCTGTTTCAAACACCAAAGTAGGCCATCAGTCTGTTACCTTAACTGATCCATAAGTCATTCATAGACCTGGCCTTTACGGCTTTTCCTGCACGAGAAAAATGTATGAGTCTGCTCTGCAATTAGATTCCAGAAACATAGGTGATCTCAGGTAACATATACAGCACAGAACATTCAGGGGGCTCAAATCTGTTGTTGCTGCACGCAAAAGCATAAAGCTGTATGAATTTGTTACTACAACATGCTTCATTAGTGGGCTAAAAGCTCAAACAGCTGCAAGTGAAATACCCTCATTTTCTGTCAAACATAGTAGAATAATCGAGCTGTTTTATTTAAGAGCCAATTACCCAACAATGTCCTCTTTGCATGCTAGTAGGTTGGTGCAACAGGGGTTAAATTTGAAACTGTTGCATAAGCGTAGTCTGGTAATACACATGTAATGACCCATTACTAATAAGACATGACATCTGAAAGAATTTTTTGTCGGGGTACTTTTAGGCCTGCTGGCTTTAGTAAATTCATTAACACATACAAAGTCTACACATGAATCTCACTAATCAGAACTGATTGGTAATAACAAATTGGAAAAAGCTTGTGCAATTACTACAACTTTGGGGCCAGGATATAATTAAGATATGAACCACACAAGCAACAGTGTTCACTCAAAAAAGCCTTAAAATATGTTTTATGGCATCCGTGCACATTTCATTTTGCTTCATGTACTGATTAGCCGAGCTTATCTGTTCATTCTGTTTGCTGTTAAGACAATGAGGATTGACTGCACGGTGGACTATCAAAGTAAAGTCATGTAATGAGTTAGCCAGCCAGCTAGACTCTCTGTGGGGATCTTAATTCACCCTGACATCCTATCAAAAGTTAACTGTGCTCAAACTTCACAGACCGCCCTTTACAACCCTGGGGCTTGATCAGCTATGATTGGTTGGTCCTGTGTCAAGCAGGCGCAGATGTGTTCAGCTTTGAACATTTCTCAGCTGTAGAGAGAGCGAGGGAGGATAAAAAAGAAGTGAGATGAAGTAAGAGAGGATGAAAAGGAAAAAAAAGTTGCAAGGAGATAGAAAGTGAGAATGAAAAAGACAGGCAAAATAAGTCAGTGAGACAGAGCCTGAAAGAAAAAGACAGAGCGAAATGACCCACTTTACAGCACAAACACATATGGGCTAAATATAACTGTTCACTCTGGCTCACCATGAAGCATGTATCCCAGGCATAAAGCTGTTAACGTGCTCTGCTTCAAAGGCAGACAGTAAAAGGACTGCAAAAATAGACTGTCTTAATTTGGAGTTGAGTAACATCTATAAATATTTGATAAGAAACACAAACTTCCTCTATTGGCAACCACAACAGGAACCAAAGCAGATTAAGTGGAAAGTTTCAGATTTCTCTGGGTCTCAACAATGCAACGAAGTCTGCTATACTGTATGTCTTTTGAACCTTCCACCTTTTTCCTATTGTGAAGTTTTTATCAGAAACCATAAATGTAGCACTAATCACAAACTTATTGTCAAAGCAACAATTACACTACACAAATATTGTTCATGTTCTTTTTCAGCATGTTTAGATGCCACATTTATGGTGAATTGCAGACTCAACCCTTATGAGAGGATGGTATGCTAACTGCTAACACTTCAGATCACAATAATTTCCATCGATATGAATTGAATTTCTTGACCCTGTCACCCAAAGCTCAAAGTTTGTCCAGAACGGTTCAATGCACTATAACCAAGATAGAAATGTCCTTTTACTGCTGCTGCCCAACGAACAAAATAAGTTTCCTAGACATCCCCCAAAGGTATCTGTAAACATCCTGTAGCCCCCTGAATGTTCTAGTGAGGTCCCCTGTTTGCTGGGATTAACACTGCTAATAACACTGCTAGCCTGTGATCAGAGGATCTCCATGACATCACATGTGAAGGAAAACAACCTTTGCACATATAAACAACCAATTGAAATTGTGTCTACTTTATGTCAAACCTCACTACCAAATACAGTGTCCTCTAAAGGGCAAATCAACATTTTTATTGTGATTATTATTCCTTTATTTTCAGATCACCACACCTATATTGTTATAAAACTATATGGACCATATTTCAAATTAACTCTTAAAGAAATCTGAACTCCAAGTGAACTTGCTAGAAGTTTTTCAAAAAGTCTGCTTGTGACTTTGGTGAATACCTATAGGTATCAGGGATGTCTGGGGAACAGCCCATTAGGCCTGCAAGTCTGCCCATTTAGATTTAGCCTTTTTTTTTTTTTTCACCCTCTCCTTTCCATCGTTGCCTGCCAGGTCTATCGCCTTTATGCCCCTATTATGCAACTCAGCCTCGCAGTCCAGCTGTCTTGTTCATCCCTGCCTGATTTTTTATGCCCATTTGCCTGCCCTTTTCAACTCCCTTTCCCTGCTTGCTTTGCCCTTTTGTTCTGGGATGCCTGAGCTGTGCATGTCTGTTGCTCATTGACACAGTAACCTTTGCTTTTACCTGAACTTTATGCCTTTGATTATGGCATGCATTTGGGTCCTCTATCAGTTAACCATAAGCCAATATGAGGTCTTCTGTATCTCAGTATCACCATGACGATACTCCATAATACAATACATATGAGAAACCTTCTTACAAAGCATTGATGCAAACCATACAAATGTGTGAATACAACATGACATTACACAGTCTTGTTTTTGTGTTATAGCACCAGCCTTTTTGGTAGTTAATAGAAAAAACAAAACAAATTTTGTCTGAGCTGCTTTAAGCACTTGTTTTACCCAATCATGTTGTTTTTCCTCCAAGTGCCTGATTAAATGAGTAGTGTTGTAATAAGTAGAGTACTGCCACCACTCCTCAAAACACTTGCATTGTAAGAATTACAAATAACGATATGACTGTTTTTAGTTGTCACTTTAAAGTAGTTTCAGTCTGTCATCAAGCTGCTTCCAAATTATCTGAGCACTGCCATAAGTGGTTGAGAACACTTGTTAGCATCTAGTTTTGACACTTGAGATAAGTTGGTTGTATCCTGACTTGACTGGTCTTGCCATCTAAACTCTATATGCTGTATAGGAGTTTAGATGGCAAGACCATTCAAGTCAGGATACAACAGACTTATATACAGAAAAAACGGTTACAGGTCTGAAATCTCGACCCCTACAGCTAGTGGATCTGGTAGCTCTGTTATGCTGTGGGGGGGGGGGGGGGGGGGGGGGGGTTCCACTTGTCTCGTTTAAGGGAAGGTTCCACTGCAATTCAATACAAAATTGTTCCAAGTGATCACCGTTCTATCTAGTGATCGAAACATTTCTATCCTGATGGGAGTGGTCTCTTCCAGGATGACAGCGCCCCCATCCAAAGGGTACACAGGGTCACTGAATGGTTTGACGAGTATGAAAATGATGTCATATGCTATGCCCTTCACGAGAACTCAGATGTCAACCCAGTTGATCACCTATGGGAGATTTTGGTCCAATGTGTTCGACAACGCCCTGCACCACAATCATCAAAGCACCAAATAAAGTAGAGATCACAGACTTGTACAATCATTACCCAGGTGTATTGAACTCTCTCTCTCTCTCTCTCTCTCTCTCTCTCTCTCTCTCTCTCTCTCTCTCTCTCTCTCTCTCCTCTCTCTCTCTCTCTCATCTCTCTCTCTCTCTCTCTCTCTCTCCATCTCTCTCTCTCCTCTCTCTCTCTCTCTCTCTCTCTTCTCTCTCTCTCTCTCTCTCTCTCTCTCTCTCTCTCTCTCTCTCTGACTGTAGTGTATATAGGCTAAGGGCAAAATATCTCCTCATAAAAGTCATCTAAACAAACATTAAGCCTGTCCAAAACTAAGGTATCTGTTCTATCCTAAAAGAACTGACTCTGCAGCACAGCGTAACCGCGGCCCATAACGACCGTCTTCACCTGACATTGACTCCCTCCATCTGTGCCCACAGTAATATCCGTGACACACAAACTGTCTTAGTTCAGCAGCTTCAATCAGTCAGCAGAACAGAGCTCGGAGAACTTCATGGTCATCAGAGAATGGAGCTGACACACTGCCAAGTTTCTCACCTCGACACAACAGGGTGACAAGTGGTGCAGAATATTCACAAAAGAGCCAAAGTCACTTTTGACAGGGAAGACAGACGCACAAAGGGCTGGGAGTGCTTTACAATGGTGAAATGAGCAACGAATGACTGGAACATTCAGCAGCATTTATATCTTCCCCCTGGGTTTAATTTGCTTGATGCTTATACATCATGAAGGTCGATATAGCTATGTACAGTAGGTTTTGTACTACCCTTACACTATCAGCCAGGTTAATGTTGCAATACATTTAGAAATGCACTAAATAGAGGTCAAACGCTGAACTGCATTTACATAAAAGAAAGCGAGCACAGAGCCACACTCTTCTCGCATTTTGCCTTCCCTCCTCTGCATATACATCAGATCTAAATGTGGTAAATCAACACCTTTTCCCTTCCTTCACTGCTGTGAATCTACCACAGTATGTGCAAATACTGAGTGTGTGTTGTGCAGAAATGGCATATAGCTTCCGATTCAAATTGATTGAACAGCAGCTCAAAGCATCCCAAGGCTACAGGTGACACTTCAACACAGTGAGTGACAAGTCTTAGAGCATGTGTGGCATGAATATGGAAATAGCTACAATTCGGCAAACACGTGGCAGGATTTAAATTCAATTCGTTTTCTCCACAGGAATGCAGTATTTTGGGCTGTGGTTATGTAAAGTATTGAGAATATACTTATGCTCTCACATTACCAGAAGTTCTTCAAATCAGTATCAATTACATTGTGCATACTTGGGGGGGAGGAATGACTTCTACATCACATCATTCAAATAATTTAACATTTTGAAAAAAAATACACCTTTTGGCTTTCTTGCCAGCTGAGATTTGGTTGTGAAGTTCAATACCACTCTGATGTCTTTACAGTAAATGTGAAGCTTCTGCAGCAGCCTGTTAGCTTAATATCTGACTGGAAACTTTGGGACACAGCTATAGCCTGCCTCTGTCAGTAACAAAATCAGCCTAGAAGCATCTCTAAGGCTCACTAATAAACACGTCATATTGTGAAGTGTAGAAATGAAATGTTTTACAGGAGCTTCTTACAGGGGCATCTGTAATATTTAGGGCTGTCTATAAACATATTACCATTCATAAAAACTTCTAAATCTCCAGCCACCACTGTCAAAACTTAGAACAAGACAATACCATATGCATGAACGTGCCTGTCTGTAGTCTGCAATGGGGACAGAGAGGGGTGAATCAGTTTTATAATGGTTCAGGCTCTATGTATAAAGCGCTTAAATGTGGTTTTAATGCAAATTGTCTGCAATTGCTCATCAATCTTACTCCAGTTATCATCTGTGATCTGCATCTGGTGACCCCATTCCCATTTCTCTTTTAGTGCTGTTATATTATCCTTAGAATATTCTGATAGCAAACCATGCATTTGTGATATATGTCTGTCCAGATGGTCTTTGAGCAACAAAGACTCTAAAGGGACTATACTTGGGCCTATCCAGGGAGCCTCCTTGTTTAGATCTTATGAAATGTCATATCTGTAGGAAGTGTGTGGCCGGAATTTGATAACCATATCTCAAGTCTCCAAAAGAGTGTGTCCCCTTGGTATAAATCTAACATCTTTTTGATGCCCTTCTGCGACCACACCCCAAAAGAATGGTCTCTTAAGGTTAGCGGCAGAGTGCTATTAAGCATGATGGCTGTCTTGGGGATATATTTATGAACATCCTCCCAAATCTTCACTGAATGACTAAGAATGGGATTAGCTGTGTTATATTTTTTTGATGAGAAACAATAAGGCATTTAAGATGTGTCTTGGGAATTGTGGCTTCATATTTAACGGACAAATTTGTGAGTATTGTCTTGACATCTCGCAAAAATTCCCATATGAGAGGCTGAAACCAGACATTTTTGGGAATATGTGCTTAAAATAAATGTTGCCATAGGAAAAGCACAGGTGTAAAATATGTAATTGATGAGGGCTGACTTTCTTTAACTGTTTCAACTGGAAGGCTGGAACAGAAACCACCTGAACTTTCTAAAATGTCTGCTGTGAAAATGACCATCAGATCATTTGATACAGTACAGCAAACAAGAAAAGCATGCAACAGAAGTGATAAATGCTTTTCTAAGCTGGAATGATCCTACAAGTGGGCTATAAGAGCCAATTTCTGCAAACTGGTTAAACTAAGTGAACAGAAAGTAGTACTGCATGATAACAGAGTGTTTTCACTTGCTCTACACTCTATTGGCTTCACCTTCTCCTGGATTTGTTTCTCCCAGGCTGACAGTCAGACACAGTGATGCAAGCTGAGCCAGCTAAAGCGCTCAGGCTGGAGACAGACCGAATAGAATTGTAATGAGCTAACCCCTGACATTTGTTAGACAGAGCCATCCATTTACTTGTAGTTTATATCAATCCTGCAAGTCTCTTGATGAAGTCTAATTTGTGAATATTGATAAGGCTAGAGGACAAGTTTGTGCCCCACTATTACTTTTTTTTCTATTTCTATTTTCTATTTTTATTTTCTGCTTAGCTCTCATTTGGAATTTCATGCAGCAGCACTTTAGAAGGATAAATCAAAGATAGCTGTAGGTCCACCCAAGGGATGATTACACAACACTGCTCTCCTATGACATTTACTACATCTTCTGTCATCTTAATCCCATTTCCGCTTAGTAAGGTTGAAAACTGGGCACCCTTCACTGGGAAACACCTGATTAACTTGCCTAAAATGTAATCCTATTCCAACAAGTCAAATAAACATGTTTATTCTAGTAATCCTATTCCTGGGCTAGGTCCCGCGGATGGTTTTGAAATGAGTTTTCTGAATGAGTGCACAGGCAGGCAGAGCAGGGCAGGACATATCAAGGAGGCTTGATGTACAGAGGCAAGAGAGAAGGAGTGAAATGAACAACCCCAGCCACAGGGGTAAACACTGCTGTGGCTGGACATGGGGTTCAGGTCTAATGTGCGCATGTCCACAGTACATGCATATGTAGGCTGTACATGTCACATGTCACATGCGTGCCTAAATGAAACATAGCTGTTCATTGTTGCCTCACATAGCTTTTAATAGATTTCCCAAAGTTACATAAGTAGTCATAAAAACAGGCTGTGTTCAGACCAAAAACAGAACGGCTTAAGGTGGACATATGCTTTCTGTGATTTTATCTTATTTTTATACTGTTATTAATCATGTTGCAAGTATATGTTAAACATGGTCAACAGTCCAAAACTTGAGGTGAACATATGTAAAAATGCTTGTTTCCTCTACTTCCTCCTCATAATGACATCAGATTGGTCACACATGCCCACAAACAAGTGTTGATTCTGTAGCCTTTGTTGCTAAGGTTGTTCCCCGGGTTGTTTGCATTGTCCACTCGGATATTCGGATCGCATTTGGGCTCGAACATGTATGGATGCACTTGACAAGTTTCTATTTAGATTAAAGAAAGAAAAAAAGCAGTAAAATGTTTACATAACCTTTTGAGCTGAGAAGCCTGCAAGGAGCAGCTTCTGGAAGCTGACCAATCAAAACAGAGTTATGGGTCATTGGAAGGGGCCTTAAAGGGACAGGAGCTAAAATGGCCTGTTTCAGACAGCGGCTGAACTGACAGGCTGCATAAAGGGCCCCTATAAAATAAATATTTTGAATTGTAAATCATGCAAAAGTAGTTCAACAGAGCCATAGCACATAAATATATAGAAAATATATGTATAAATGTGCATGATGCATAAAAAAATGCAAAAGGACTGTTTTGCGGTAGGCATATTGCCACATACGCTGTGAAAAGCTGAAATATGAACAAGAAGTCCAATTTGAAAGCTTCTCAGATGCAAGGATGCTGCACAGCAGGTTACACTACTGTGAGGAAAGATTTTACTCTGGAAACATATCAGCAGTAATAATTTGATCTCTTGTCCTGACATTAGACCAAGCAGTAGAATTATACTGTAGTAAACTATAGAATTAGTGCAACTCTGTACTTTAGCTACAGTATAATGTAATCTACCTGGAATATGCACCTGCTCAAATGCTACAATCACACTGAAATGAATTAAGGGGCTCCGTCCTCTGACACACTGCTATTATCAGTCTGAATGCAGCTTAGTCAGAATGACAGGGGGTGAGTATGTCATCACTGTCATATTGCTCAGCATAAGATTAAGTCTTGACTTTTATCCATATCAGTTGTTATGAGGCAAGAGTACTTGTGACAGTGATGTCTCCAACCACGCTGAGGACTCAAGGCAGGATGATCTAAAGCTTCGTCACCAGAAGCCTCGAACCGCTGTGCCTAATTAGTACGGTCATAAGTGATATGAATCTGTATTTGCATCTGTGATTAATTTTGATCTTTCAAGCATAAGTGAAATTGCATAAGAACAGCATGTACACAAATATTAAAACATAGCCTCCAAACATTTTTAAAGACATGTAAAAATACTGCACGGAAAAATAAGTTTAATAAGTCTGAATTGTTTTTCTCACAAGTTCAATTACTTTTAAAATTGACTCCTTCTCTATAATTGAAAAATCTGTGAATATGCAAATATGTTTCATTTCAAAAGTTTAATCACCGGTCTATGATGTCTCCTTCTTTACTGTAAAGCTCATTTTCACTGCACATTACCTGGAAGTTTCACATTTCTACATTATATTATTCTGTAAGTTGCATATTGGACCATAATTGGCTTCCAAAGCAGATGTGATGCTTAGGTACATGTTTTAAACTCAGACTTAAAGTGAGTACAGATAAACGTTACCCCCTCCAGCAGTTTACAGTTTTACAATTTACAATTTCACTTAGCAGACGTTTTTATCCAAAGCAATGTACATACAGTATGCAGTGTTTCCCACAGGACAGGCATCTATTTGTGGTGGTGGTGGTGGTGGTGTGGTCCTCAGATAAGAAAATGATCGCTCCCCCTCACAGCTTGTCACATAAACATTAGGGAAGACTAACTGCAGGCCAAACTTCAATATGGTTTCAGCATGTTTGAGGGTGACTTGTCTGTTTCAGCCAACATGAAGGATCGGAACTGCAGACACATAAAACACGCTGTTCCGCCCACGGGACGGACCGGAAGTTGGGAGGTAGCGACAAGTTCTTCTGAATGTTTTAAACACCAACCCTTCAACATATATATTCATGCCGTACATTGTTAGAAAGCTTAGATTCTCCTGATTCATTCAAGACCACTCACGAATTATATAGTTGCTCACAACCGTGATAGTATTAGCGGTTAGCTCGGCTAGCCACTTAGCTAAAGTAAGCTAACAGCTATAATGCTACATACCTTCAAAGTCTTCCCTTTATCCACAACGATCATCTTATGACTCAGGACTTTCTGTACAGCTCGACAAGTATCCATTCTGCTGAAATATGAAATCCGTTTCCATAAAACCGGAATACTTTCCTCAATATGTCCATGTATTTAGTCCAACACGTAACATAACACGCACGGAACAAACCATAAACGGTCCGTTTACGTCATTTCCTGACCTGAACGTACATCTGTGGGACACGTGACTGTTTTGTTTACGTCCGTGGGCTCCTCTTGTTTCATACGACACCACACACCAGCAGATAGCCTCCGGTGGTGGTCTTCTTCTTCTTCTTCTTCTTCTTCTTCTTCTTCTTCTTGCCGACCAGGTGCATTAAGTGCGTCTTCTTTGGTTTTATTGCCGCCACATACTGCCCCGGATTTGTAACGACAAGCTACATTCACAGACAGAGTCCCATTATAATTATTTTATGAGCGAGAAAAAAGCCGAAAAATCTATTTGTGGCGGACGTAATTCTTTAGTGGCGGACCGCCACCAATAAATGAATGTGTGGGAAACACTGGTATGAAAGCTGATACAACACAAACAGGGACCAAGTCAGGAGAGAACACAAGTAAGTGCCATAAAGCTAAATTTGAATCCAATAGGACGTAGATGCCATCAGGCAATGCAAAGAGGCAATGCTTAGAAGCAGATTTCTTTTTTTGTTAAATGTGTTTAATGTGTTGTGAAATGTGTGCAGTTAAATGTGAAAAGAGCCTTCTAGTATTAAACTCTGCACATACATAATTCTGCACAGTGAAGGTCAAACATGTAACTTTATAGCAAGATACATTTTTGAGTGGAAGGGGACTTTAAGGGGACTAGTAGGGTCTACCAAAGCCACACACTGACAATATTATCTCTCCCAATTAGTATCAGATTTACTATCCAGCATGATCATGATGCAACTTTTCTGAAACATACATATGATACATCATCTTTGGCCAAACTTTTGATTTCTATGCTAGACTTATATATATGCTGCTAAAACAAACATTTACACAACCTGATTAAACCAAGCCACTTGCCTGCTTTGAGTATAATTAGTACAGACCTTTGCAGCCATTTGTAGATATTTTTTTGTGTCATCTTTCACATACTGAACTTCCAAAAGACTTGAAAGTGACAGTGCCTTCCAAAGTAATGTTCAAATGGGGGGGTAAGCAAGCACTCTCGAACGCGCTGGTTTTCCCAAAGAGCTTATTGTCTTCTCATGTGTTATCAATGATTCAATAGTTGACCTATATTCTGTCTTAGAGGGGTTGGTGGAGCAGTGGGACAGAAAACAGTGACACTGCAGAGTTGTATGATTTTTTTTCTCATCGTACATTAAAAGTGATGGTGCTGCAGTGAGCTTTTGTCCATGCACAGGGACAGCTTTGCTTGTGCCGCTGAGAAATAAACAAAACTAGTTTTAATTAGATTGGATCTAAGAGAAAAAAATAACACCTTCAGCTAACTGCGGCTAATTTAGAAGTGTATATCAGTGTGCTCCAATCTTCTGAAACAAACAATTAAGATATTTCAGATACAAAAATACAACAAAATAACAGTACTTGCTTGTGCATGTTCATTCAACAGAGCTGCAAGTTATTTTTAATTGATCAGTTTTTCATTACTCTGATAAAGAATCAATCGATGACTAATCTATACAACGCAGACACTGAAAATCATGTAATTTAAGAAGCCGCAAGTTAAAAATGTTCAGAAATGTTTAACAATGAAAATATTATTCAATTGTTGAAATAGTTACTGATTAATTTACTGCTAATGAACGACTCTATTTCAGAAATATAGTCTATTTTTAAATGGTTTAAGCTGGAGTGCGGGACTTTTGTCTCCCCCTTCTGGCAGTGAAAATGTCCTAATTACAAGAACACTGATACCGCTGTAGCTTACTCCATCACTACTGTTGTTGCTTTAAAACTGTAGATAAATTGTTTTAAGTGTCACACAACCCGTGCGAAAAGTTTCACAATCAGAATTTGATCCATTTGGTAAGATAACATTTCCTAAGTCTTAAAAAGCTATGCGATTAAATTACGTTTGCTCAAGTTAGCAGAAAGCCATGACATTCCTGTCCAACACAGGAGTGTAAAACCCAACACCACATTTAAAAACTCTGAAGGTTATAGGCTCCATCAGCATAGTGTGAACTCATTTAGAAAGTGCTTGGATGTAATAGACATTCATTTATATGTAAAGGTTATGCACTGCAGGTTTAAATCTTATCAGCATGTGGATGAAGTATCGAGATCTTTTTCTTAAGAACTAAAAAACTCCATTTCACATCAAAGTCTTGCATTCCTACCAAAATTACAGTAAAAGTACAGAAGTATAGGCAGCAACATCTATCTGAAGTCCCAAAAGTTAAAGACTCTCACCCTGCTGTAAATGCCATATCTATTAATATGCTGCTGTCACAAGCTAAATCTGAAGGGTTGTGAAATAATTAAGAATCCAAAATTCAAATAAAAGTGCACTGCATGAGCTACTTCCTACCACTGAATTCCTGTATGACGTCTATTTCTCTCTGAGGCATATGTCGCACAATCATCAGTTCTTTCAAGACAAGGTACTTCAAAGTATCATATTGCAGTCACAGTATCAGGCTGTAAAAGATGTTTTGGCTGCTCTTGCAAAATCTGATCTGACCTTGTGTGTTTTTTGAAGTGGAGTTTTTTGCTATTTCCTCCCTAATTCTAGCAGGCACATTACTTATTGCAGCTTCAGTGGGATGGAGACATGATTCATAACTCATCCCACCCAGTGGCACCAGTCTGTGAGTTATGACTGAATGCACAGACAGAGTTATCCTACAGCTGCACAAACTGCTTAAGTAATCGTATTGATACTGTACTTCAGGCTCTGTAATTACCTATGTTTGAATTTTTGCAACACAAGTTTTCACAATTTGTAGTATTTTGAAGTAAGTGTTATGAGAGGTGATAATTCCGAAAAATATTAATAGTAGTAAAGTCTGATTGTTCATTGAGCATGATGAAGTGGTATCATAATTGAGGACTTTCACGGCTGTATGAGAGGATAAATACTATTAAAATACTAACCCATCATTTTATTCATCTGTCCTGGCAACAAACTAAACAGAAAGGGATAAAACTGTATAAAAGGATGAACCATTCAGTACTGGAACAAAGTGCGCATCTGCAGGCAGCTGGGGCGCCTGCCTCCTTCTTTACTGCTTTGAAAGACAAATCTCTAGAGATGCATGAAACTGTACTGGGGGATACGCTGGGAGGATGACAGTGCTCACTGCCATAGTTGCTGTGTTGCTCACTGTATACCATTAAAGACATGTTTTAAGCTTGAAAACAATAAGTGATATATATTTACACCTGTAGGTCAGCTGTCAGAGCGAGAATGGCACAACTTGTATCAGAAATTCCTGAATCTAAAAGCACATATAGAGCAGCTGTTGTCAAAGTAGGACCTATCAAGTGGAATAAGGAATTCATTTGACTTTAATATACACTAGCCTGGTGAGAGAATAGTCTGTAATAATGACTGCTGTGATCAAAGGTTATAATCCTCGACTGATATATGCCTCTGGTTTACATGCACACAGATTTGTACAAAATATCAGGAGAGAAAATCCCTAGCATAGAAATTTGTGAAACAGGAATTTGTGTCTATTTTTGGGTACTTGACATGGGAAAATATGAGAAGTAATGCTGCAGAACAACATCTTTCAATCACGTACTGCATGCAAATCTACTTGCTATTTAATCTGTGCTATCGGTGACAGTCCATGTAAATATTTGAATGGCAAACACAGTGTGACAGCCCACAACTCAAAAAGCCCACTTCAATAAATCTCAGAAGAGGAACAACAAAGATGGCTCAGGTAAAAAAAAAAAAAAAAACAGCATGTGAATGATGTGTATACTGTATGAGCTGTCATGGCTGTCAGAGATGAATAACCTGATCTTAGTTAAGTATGCAGGAGAGTCTCATACCATTCATACCAGCATGGACCAAAAGGACAAAACACAGCACTGGTGTGGTGTGGAAAAGCCTTTGAGGTAAAGCTAATGAGCTGGTTTCACTGCATGCATGTGACACCCCCCCACCCCACCACACCCAACCCCAGCCCCCCAATCACCTACCCCATCCAACATACCTCTCATTGGATTCTGGATCCACAAGATGCCCCCGATAAGGTGAGGAGATTGGCCGAGCATCCCGAGTCACTGGCTGTCAAGAGCACTTTTCTCACCTCTAATGTCCGGAGCGAGCACCTTAACTAACTATTTATTGACAATCACAGGGAAGAGGCGGATGACTTCCCCGGTACACATGTCACACCACCTGCTGCCAGATGAGCCGTCTCAAGCAGACTGGTGTTGTGGAACAAGATGAGCGCGCGCACACAAACACACACACACACACGCGCGCGCAAGACGCTCTGTTGCAACACAACACAGAGGAGCCCGGTGCTATATTATCAACAGGACAGTATAATTTCTCAGAAAACAGTCAGCTTTCTGATACAGATCTTAACACAGCACGGCTCCAAACATCCTCCAGAGAGCAGACAGACAGACACGCTGGAGATGATTATGCAAAAGAACTGCTCCTCGGTCGCAGACCTGTTGTCTCCAATCGCTGAGCTTACGATCAGGCGCACACACACACTGACACACACTGACACAGACACACACTGACAGACAGTAACAATAGAAATACAGAAGGAGGCTACAGAAGGAGCCTGCGTCTTGATGCTGTGTGAGATCATGTACCACAGCTGTGTATACCAGCGGTGTATGATTTCAATAGTACAGTGCAATAATAGGAGACGATGACCAGGACAGTGTACGTAATGCGGAGAGAGCAGAGGCTGCAATATCACCCAATCACAGTGTTTCACAGTTGACCCGACTGTGCCCGGCTTGAGCCATGCATACCATTCAGCTCAATGCTTCTTTCATTATGATTACTATAACTAATTACCTTTACATTACAAAACGAAACAAAATCTTAAAATTGTGCTGTGTGCATGTGCAGGGGTGTGCAGGGTGTGCATCGCCTTACCTTCGACAGCCATTGTACTACTCCACAGATTTGGGCATCACTCGTAAGGGAGCTGGCGAAATGTAAAACTCAACGCTCTCTCATTGTACCTTGTTTGGCGTGTTATCATCACTTTGCTGCGGGCAAGCCGGAGCGCACAGCTGCTGCCACGCCTCAAAGGATCCTGGGAAGTGTAGGCTATAGCCTAAGCGTAAGTAGGAAGAGCAAGTTTAATCAGTTTTGTCTTCTTCTCCTCTGTCTTTTTTTTTCTCACTCTCCTCCAAAGGTGTGTTTGCCCTAATTGGAAACCACTATAGTAAGGCCCACAAGCCTATTCCTATAATAAGGCAAGGTAACACAATAGCCAACCCAATTTAATTATGAATAAACTCAAAGTGCTTTCCATTAATATGTAGGAAGCAGGTAGCCTGGCTCTGACCAAAGGCTAAAAAAAGCAATAATAACCCCAACAAAACTATTACTTACTATGAGTCCTGAAGCTCTTGAACACTTCATTTCAAATCTTAAGTCTTTTTTTGATAACATTAAATCTTTTAAATGCAGCTTATCTGCTTCATCAGGACTGTGTGGCTTGGTTTGATCAGATTTGATTGATAGTGGCCTGGAAACATGAGCATACAACAGCACAACTGTCGTCACATCTTTATTCAGATGTTTCTAAACTCTATAAAATATATTTAAAAACCCCGGAAAATTTCGACGCGTGTCATTGGACAATAACTTCAATCACGTCATACATGTCGGACCCCGAGCATAGCTGCCCGCTCGGTTTGCCAGAACCGGTAACTCAGACAAAGTTACCGATAAACAAAAAATGTGCAAGAGGTAAGAGTGCCAACACTTTTTGTTTAATTTGTTAAAAATTAAGATGTTGTACACAGAAGATTAGGTCCTCTCTCGGTGGGGATCTTCTAAATACACGTAATCTCCCCTTGGCCTACCGCCTATTAGTCGCAGACTGACAGACAGTACATCCAAACAGGACGAGGCATCAATGCCTACCTTCTACCTCATGTACCTGCCTTTTCCGGTGTGAGTCTCTCTAATGCTGTTGTGTTTTGCGATTTGCTGTTGTGATTTGCACTTCAGGGCCACCATACCCTTCAAAGCACACACATCATGTCCTGTTTGTTTAATTCACACAAAATCCAAAGTGTAAAAATGAGTTGTTGCGTGGCCACAACTTTTCTACTTAAGATTTTGTACAGATTAAAGATACAAGATTTAACATGTGCATTAGTGAGCTTTAGAGGTGAACATTTGAACATGTCAGGCTAGTTTCCCCCCTTGCTTCTAGTCCTAAGCTAACAATCTCCTGACTTCAGCTTCATGTTGATTTAACTTTCTGCAAAAAAGCATGTAACAGTAATTCCCAAAATGTCAAATTTAAGAGGTTTAGTTGGATATTAGTGAGAGACATTCACCTGCATGGTAGGCTATACAGGAAATCATTTAATTTTTAGCTACTGTATCATCTATGGTTATATGTATTATTCTGTGTTACATAATGTTCTGCAGGGACTTTGTGCAATATGGCTACCACATTGTGTTACTCGTTGAATTAATAATCTCTTTGTGAACTGACTTGCACTTCCTCACATTCATATTCAGCTTTGTGTATGCTCATTCTTTTTCAACTCCACTGGTGCAAGCAATAAAACAGTAGCTTATTTGTACAATGACTGCATCTAAAGGTGCACATCATAATTATCAGGTCTTTAAACTGAGAGCTTCAATAAAGACTTGCAAATCCTCTTTGGTATGCTAATTAAATGGAGCAATTTCAACATGACACACCTGCAGAGAGGATTTATATCAAGTGTTAATTTTTCCCTCCTGTCTGGATACACTGTTTATTCTGTGATATATTATATGTGTGTCTACGTATGAGAAGCTTGTTGAACTATCAGCTGTAGCAAAAACAAAATCCACCAACTCAGGTCATGTGGTGACATTAAAGTGAAAATAGAAGTGTGGCATGAGCAAGTCACTTTTATTCACATCACTTCCTGCAAGTCTCCAGACAATAGAAAACATGCGGTACAGGTAATGCCTGTCTGTCTGTCTGTCTGTCTGTCTGACAAAGTGGGTGAGAGTACACCATTTGTCCCCATTGTACCATAACTTATTCATTTAATTATACTTGTGGTCGGTGAATTGTTGTATAAATTATTAAGACCGTTTGTGATTTGATTAAGTTTGGTTGCAGATGTAATGGAGGCAGGCTGTATAAAAGTGATGTCATGTGAATGTTGGTTAAATGCTAATCTTGTTGTTACTTGCCTGTTTCAGGAGGGGCTCAGGACCTACCTGAGGAGTGGTACAGTCCACTTTCATTCAGAGGGCAGGCTGATGGAGGGCTCTATATAAGCAGGGGCTGTGAGACTGCTCAGGGGGTAGAGATTGCTCTGGTAGAGTGTAGCTGTGTACACGTTACTTTGATTTTATTTCAGTTATGCTTATGAGTTAAGATAATTGTTTATTTTTTTGGTTACATGTGAAACATAGTGGCACATTTTATAATAATGAAATACCGTTGGACAACTGATCAAGCCTTCTGTGTGTGCCTCCTACTAAAGATTAGACCACTTTGCTCGGCCTGTACCTCTGTCTGTCTGTTCCACTCTTCCTCACATGTGTGTCATGGTATTTGAGTTTTACATTTGCATTACTGATATCCAGGAATGATGTGACATGAGGAAGTCTGTCTGTCCTTTTGTGTTGTGTGTAAGACGCATTCGGTCACTATTGGTAAGTTTCTCGTTTTTCTCCCTTGTTTCTTCCTCGTTCAGCCTGTCGGGGGGGTTTCTTCTAACATTTCTTCCTGTAACCAGACAGCATGTACAGTAAAGCATGTACAGTGTGTTGTACTGTACTTGGATGACCCTATTTTTGATTGTGCTTATACTACGTGTCTATCATGAAGAATTTTTTGAGGAGTCACAAACATGCTAAAAATAGGTCACCAGGAAAAATATGAACAAAACAAAGAAGAGAAATGAAAGCACTTGGAGCTGCATTTATGGTATGAAAGGTGCTACACAAATAAAGTTGAGGAAGTCCTAAAAACAAACTTATTCCCTGCAATACATGATATTCTTTGGCCATTTTAAACCCTATTTTAACCATAACCCTAATAATAAATTGTTGCACTGCAAGGAAAGCTCTTTTAAAATCAAAATATGAAATGAAAGTCAAAGCTAAATCTTACAGTTGCACAGGTATCCTGCATCAACAAAACACTTCATTAAGGGGCCATGCCATAGATTTTACACATGAAAGTCTGTGTTCTCATAATGAGAAGCACTAGTCAACCCAAAGCAGTTGTATAATGTCCTCTGTAGCTTTGAAGCTCTCCAAAATCTGTAAAACCCCTCCCACTCATCAGGGTTATCTCAATCTCATTATGGGGTTATAGGAGCTACAGATTAACAACATAAAGTCTACATTGCTTCATATTCTTCTCCTGAGTTAGATGCTACAGAAAAGCACACATAGTCTTAAAATTGATCATAATTCAGCATATTTATTCAGTACAAGCAAATAACTGGATCTCAGAGGAAAACAGAGGTGAATGATTTCATATCAACCTAGTAGCAACTCCATGGATACCAATCATATGGTAAATGTTTACATAAAAGTATTTTCTTCTTTATCTTATTCTTTTGAATTACATGTATAAATGAGTAGGATATGATGTATATGTTTCATTATGGTATAAATCACATAGTAATGCCCTCTACTGTTTAGTTTGATCACTCTGTGGTTTAAAATCTTAACACAGACACTAAAAAAGATTCTAGAGAGGATAATCAAGGATTTTATAAAGATGGCTAAAATCTCATGATCAACAGCTCAGCAGGAGATGATTCAGCCATGATGTCAAAATGATTAAAAATGATAAAAATGCACCACAGAATAAAAAGCTACAATCCTGAAATAAATTGTGATTGTCATAAAATTGGTTTGGCTGTATTTCTGAAAAATAACAGCAATTAATCTCAGCTTCTCTCCTTCTCAGTGCTTGGTTCTGTTTGCAGCTGGATTAAAATCAGCCCAGTGGGCTCCAATAGAGGTGATGGCTCCGTGAACTCTGCCGCTGATGAAGCGCAGCTCGGCCCCGCTGTGTTCAGGATACATGTTGAATGAATGGCCAACGGGTTGGCCTGCGAACAGCGAGCGGCCTCTGTTAGTGGTGAAAACTACTGAATACAAGTAGTGATTATGTTTTCCAGAGATCTGGACGATGGCTTCACCCTCATACAACTCCATCTCTAGGACCTGACCCCTTTTATGACCAGCAACAGGGGACCAGATGAAGTCGTAGCGGAATTGGAAGCTGATGAAAGTGAAATTGACAAATGTTAGACAATAAAGTAGTAATATATTGCACTATATCAACTCATGTTAAAACAAAATATTGTACATTTAAAATATGTTTCACACCAGAGCAAATCAAACAAAGTCATTATGTGATTAACAATCAATCAATCAATCAATCTTTATTTGTATAGCGCCAAATCACAACAGAGTTATCTCAAGGCACTTTACACATAGAGCAGGTTCTAAACCGAACTCTTCAGGTTTTAACTTTAAAGAGACCCAACATTCCCATATGAGCAACAGTGGCAAGAAAAAACTCGCTTTTAACAGGAAGAACCCTCAGAACCAGACTCAGAGTGAGAGAACATCTGCCTCGACCGGTTGGGGTAGAGAGGAGAGAAAGGAAGGATAGAGGAGTGAAGCACAATGAAAATCAACAATGAAGCTAGAAGGTCCATTTTAAACAAGATCAAAATATTTGATACTCACCCAAAGATGTAGCCGTTGAAGTTCTCCCACACTCTGACAGCTGTGATCCGTCCCTCTCCAGTTAGACTGTACTGAGAGCCACTTCCTGAGCCCACGGGTGGGGAGAAGGAGAAGTGCTGAAGCCCGGCTGCAAAGACAAGAGACACAAATGAGTAAAATTAAAATCTAATGATTGTATTTTCTTAGTTAAGCACTGTGTGCCTATTTATGGGTGATAATAAATTCAAAAGAAAATATGCTTATTTTATTTATTTATTTTAAATGTACACTTACCATCAGCCAAGACAGCGGTTGTGAGCAGAACGAAGAAGGCAATGTAATGCATTCTGTGAAACAAATTGATAAAGAGGCAGAATTATTTACTCTAGATGTTATTTTTTTAGGACAGAGTCAAACTTAATAAAAGAAACCAGATTTCTTACTTGTCTAATTGAATTCTTTCATGTATCAAGAGACACCTACAGAAAAAAGAAACAGAAAAGTTAAAGTATGAATTGGTCAGACTGAGGAAAAATTCAGTGTGTGTGACCGTCAAGTGTACTTTGCTTGATTAAATTATTTTCATATATCTTTGAAATAAGAATTTGACAATTAACATAATCTTTTAAACAATAGCAATCTAATAAGAATAAAAATAATCATATACTCACTGATCTGGAGTCAAAATCAAGTCAAAGATGTTAAGGCTTCAACATCGGTGTGAGCAGCTTCACCTCTTAAAGCTTCTAATTCCTCTTGTCCTGTTGGCAGGTCTTTATATCACCCTGATGCATTCCTGAGGACCTTTTACCAAGACTTCCCGCCTGGGTCAAGGAAACAAGCAGACAAACATGGCAATGCCCTCTCACGTAAATCATAATCTGCATGTTTTCTAAAACAAATGTGATATGATCTGTTGATTGTGTGGAGCTGATGAGAGAAGGAATGCAAACCTGCTTCGCCAACTCGGCCATCTGCACTTACTGTAACAACTGCACTTGTACTTCCTAGAAAAGATACATAGGCATACGTACCTTAGTTACCTGCTAAATAATTCTGATGATAAGAATCTATAAAACTTAATTGACAAACCTCAAGGATGCAGCTGTGATGATAAATCAACACTGCTTACGCTTCCTTCTGTCAAGAAAGTAAGGAAAGGATTGTAAAGGATTGTAGTACCTTTTGTTTCCTTGTTTACTTTTTGTGGTAGTCCAAGAGAAACCCCAAGCTATGCTCAAATTAAAATAGTTTCACTTTGCAGAGTTGAAATATCTCTGCAACTGTTACTTGACTTTTTCTGGTCCTTTTTATATATGAAGTCAAACAGATTTTGATGTTCCAGCATCTACACATACTGTATGTGTTATCATGTCAAAAAGTTATCCAGTATACTGTAGAAAGCACTATAATTTGCATTGTGATCATGCTTTATTTGGAAGAAGAGCTGTTATATAAGTTGAACAAAACCTTAAAACATGTTTTTTCAGATCTTATCTCAATGCTGGTTATAAATAGATTTGATGAATTACGCCTTTAACAACTGGTTCCTAGGAAGAGTAAAGAGTAAAACAAAAACATTTATAAGTGAAGTACATGGACAGTACAGATCATCTAGAAATTCACATTGAGTAATTTTACGAGCCACAGACGTCATGTTGTGGTAAGAAAAAAAAACACCTGTCAGTTCCTGCAAGAATATTGAGGATATGAATCAGTCACATAATAAGTAATGATGATGCATTTGCTTCATGTTGTAGGCAGGTTTCTTGGTATGTCTGTGGCCTGGTACTCCTCTCTGTCTATTGCAAATAAAAATAAGCTTCACAGGATAGTCAACATGGCCAGCAAGATTGCTTGCCAGCCTCTAAATAGCATGGCCATGACTGTTGAAACAAGGGTGGTAAAGACAAATAATATATGTGAGGATCTCTCACACCCCTTACATCAAACATATGAGTTGTTGCCCTCAGGTAGGAGGCTCAGGATGCCTTCATTCCAGACAAACAGAGCCCGCAGATCATTCATACCTACCAGCATATCCATGTTAAATAAGACAACTAAGACTGAATAGCACATTGCACTTTAGTACTGAATAACTGCACTTTAGTATTGTACTGTATTTAAGTTGGGTTTTTTTGTCCTATTGTCAACCTGTCTTTTTGTCCTGGGAGGGTGGGTGTATGGTTTGTCTATTGTGTTCTTGTTTATTGTAATGTCTTTGCACTTGTATCAGATGCACTGAAAACGGCACAAAACAATTTTCCGAAAGGACAAATAAACAATCTATCTACAGGTTGACCCTCACTTTGACCAAACACTATGACCAAGTTGAAAAGGCAAAGTCTACATATTTGGAACATTTTGAAGTGTGTATAAAAAGTATGCTGTGCGTTGGCTAAAGCAAACTTATTTAATACGCAATTCATTAAATTATTCATATATCAGTTTCCTGCGTCATGAACTCATCAGATTGGACAAACATGAAACTAGCATGAAAATGTTTGTTTTCTGAAGCACTGGTACAGTGTATGCATGAATGTGAGAGAGCTGAATTTCCTTTGACTTTTTGAAATTGTCCTATTATTCTGCTTTCTTCATTATTTTATTTTTATTGTGTCAGTATATTACTGTACATTATCAGGCCCATAAATTGCAGTCAACGGTCTAATATAACCAGCATTTACAATATGAGAGACAACATGAAAAATACAGCTAAATAGAGTCAAATTGAATGCCTTTCTCAGCCTGCTGATTAATGTGTCTGTAATAGAGGAGCTTGCAGAGGAATAACTGGCAGTTGAATTTTTCCTCCTATTTTTACTTGAATCTGTGGCTATGAGCTGAAGTTACACCTTCCATTTTCTCCATAAGTGATTAGTATGTTTGGTACAGAAGGAGATTTCTTTTTTGTTGATATTAAACTCACTTATTAAACCACTTTTATTATTTTTGAGGTTTGTCAATTAAGCTCAGGTTTGTGTTGATAGCTTCATATTCAAAGCAAGTATGGTTATAAATGCCATAGTTGTTGTAACTGTCATGTAAAATGAATGATACAATACTTATTTTCACTTTCCTTAGAATATCTGTAATGGAAACCCATCTTTGATTTTTTATCATCCTAATTATTTAGCAGATATCTGACGATTAAAGAAACAGATCGACATGTTTCAGGGAAGTACATACGCCTACATAGCATGCTGTATTTTTGCTGCCAATGGTTCAGTTGTTACGGTTAAGTGTAGGTGGCCTAGTTGGCAAAGCAGGTTTGCATTCCTTTTCTTACCAGCTTGTCACAATCAATTAATCATGAACATGGTGATTACCTGACAGGGAATTTTATGCATTTGTTTCCTTGACCCAGGCAGGAAGTCCTACAGTAGTAAAAGGTCCTCAGGAATGCATCAGGGTGATATAAAGATAAGAAGGGGACGTGAAGCTGCTCACACCGATGTTGAAGCCTTATCATCTTTGAACATTTTGACTCCAGATCAGTGAGTATATGATTATTTGTATTCTTATTAGATTTTATCTCAAAGATATATGAAAATAACTTAATCAAGCAAAGTACACTTGATGGTCACACACACTGAATTTTTCCTCAGTCTGACCAATTCATACTTTAACTTTTCTGTTTCTTTTTTCTGTAGGTGTCTCTTGATACATGAAAGAATTCAATTAGACAAGTAAGAAATCTGGTTTCTTTTATTAAGATTGACTCTGTCCTAGAAAAATAACATCTAGGGTAAATAATTCTGCCTCTTTATCAATTTGTTTCACAGAATGCATTACATTGCCTTCTTCGTTCTGCTCACAACCGCTGTCTTGGCTGATGGTAAGTGTACATTTAAAATAAATAAATAAAATAAGCATACTTTCTTTTGAATTTATTATCACCCATAAATAGGCACACAGTGCTTAACTAAGAAAATACAATCATTAGATTTTAATTTTATTGATTTGTGTCTCTTGTCTTTGCAGCCGGGCCTCAGCACTTCTCCTTCTCCCCACCCGTGGGGTCAGGAAGTGGCTCTCAGTACAGTCTAACTGGAGAGGGACGGATCACAGCTGTCAGAGTGTGGGAGAACTCTAACGGCTACATCTTTGGGTGAGTATCACATATTTTAATCTTGTTTCAAATGTCATCATAAACATATTGGACATATCTGGATCATGTTAATCACATAATGACTTTGTTTTATTTGCTCTGGTGTGAAACATATTTTAAATGTACAATATTTTGTTTTAACATGAGTTCATATAGTGCAATATATTACTACTTTATTGTCATACATTTGTCAATTTCACTTTCATCAGGTTCCAGTTCCGCTACGGCTCCGTCTGGTCCCTTGTTGCTGGTCATAAAAGCGGTCAGGTCCTAGAGATGGAGTTGTTTGAGGGTGAAGCCTTCGTCCAGATCTCTGGAAAACATAATCACTACTTGTATTCAGTAGTTTTCACCACTAACAGAGGCCGCTCGCTGTTCGCAGGCCAACCCGTTGGCCATTCATTCAACATGTATCCTGAACACAGCGGGGCCGAGCTGCGCTTCATCAGCGGCAGAGTTCACGGAGCCATCACCTCCATTGGAGCCCACTGGGCTGATTTCAATCCAGCTGCAAACAGAACCAAGCACTGAGAAGGAGAGAAGACGAGATTAATTGCTGTTATTTTTCAGAAATACAGCCAAACCAATTTTATCACAATCACAATTTATTTCAGACTTGTAGCTTTTTATTCTGGAGTGCATTTTTAAAAAAAAAAACATTTTTAATCATTTTGACATCATGGCTGAATCATCTCCTGCTGAGCTGTTGATCATGAGATTTTAGCCATTTTGTTTAAAACATCTTTATAAAATCCTTGATTATCCTCCTAGAATCTTTTTTAGTGTCTGTGTCAAGATTTTAAATGAGTGATCAAACAGTAAAGGGCATTACTATGTGATTTATACCATAATAAAACTTTGTCTGTCATGCTCATCTTGTCTGACTAATTTGTACATGTCATTCAAAAGAATAACAGAAAAGAAAATACTTTCATGTAAAAAGTTTTGGTTGATTGGTTTATGAGTGGAGCATAAATGTCAACAGGAACAGTTTTTTATTGTAGGCCCACTGTACTATACATTATTACAAATTATTCCCCAGAGAATTGTATTACTTGACTGTTTTTATGCTAATATAAAAATGAGAATTATTAATGTGTATACACCTCCTGATAAGGAAATGAGAGTTAAGATATTCAGGAAACTGCATAAATTATTAATTGTAGGACATCATACTGTTATATGTGGAGGTTTTAATGCATATACAGATTCCCCTCAGAGTTACTAGAGAGGGAAGAGCTCTTAAAACATAAGTGAATGTTATGGTGTTATTGATGTCTTCAGAATGTTACATCCTACCAAAGCAGATTTTACTCATTACTCAACTGCATTTGTGTCACAGAGAGTATTACTACTTTAGACTATAAAACAAATATACTGGTCAATTCCCATTATTTAGCTGTTGAAGCACATTTGCGCTTTGGCTTCAGAGCACATGCTTCCCAGAAATCTGGATTCATATAATGGATAATGGATAACTCAATCTTGAATGTATTGGTAGTCAGAAACAGGGGACCAGGTCTTGGTGTTTTTGGATGTGGGAGCTAATGAAGGTGGCATGGAAAGTGAACAATTAGCAGTGAATGCTAATATAGTATAGTATAGTATAGGCTGTGAGAAAAGATGACAATGTAAAGTGTTCTGTTAGATAAATAGATGTACTCTTTATTACTTGCTCTTATGATCAACATACTTGTAGCAAATTAAACACAAAATATGTAGTGAAGAGTAAAAACAACCGATTTCAAATGTAATTCACACACCAAATGAATCTTCTGAAGCATTATTGTGCAGTTTGACTTTTTTCTCTTTATGTGTATGTGTAGATGTTTAAAGGTTTTTCTTTTTGCTTGTGCACTTAATGGTTGAGGATATGATGAAAAAGTGTATTGCTTCCCATCTGTTTCACATTAATAAAGACATTTTGACCTGATTTGATATGAACAGTCTTTCAAAATGACACATGGCTGTCATGAACATGCAATTATCAAGACAGGTGTTGGCCCATAAACTCCTGTTCAATATACAGTAATGCCATATGAAACAGTTTCATTTCATTATAGATATTTAAATTATTTGCAGCATTTTTGTTTTTACATAGCTTATATATAACTTGAAAGGGAAATAAATAATCATTCTTGTTTGTTTGTTTGTTTTTGAGAAAAATAGGAAATCATGTATTATATGATTATTTACCTCAAGGCAAATTGAATCTATAACCACCTCCACAAAATAAATGCAAATCCTGTTGTTTCTTTAAACCATGTGCGGCAACTCGGCACAGTAGGAACATCCCAGAAAGATGAGGTGCTTTCAGGTCACGGTGGGTGGAGTGAAAGACACACAGTGGTGACATCACTGCTTTAAGTCATTTCTCCTTATTATTAAAACATGCACTTCCTGAGCGACACAATCTTTCATGCTGCTGTATTATCCAGATAAAAATAGGCCATTGTGAAGGGAATTAATGAGCTAAATGGTTCGTGATATCCTGTTTGAGTAAACTACAAAATAAATAAATAAATAAAATCATAGCAAAAGTTAATATTTTATAAGGAAAAGGCAATCACACAGAACTTTAAAGGAGTCTCAAGTGAATGAGTGTGTTAATAAATACTTAATGCACAGGGTATCTCAATATAGCATTACTAAATGGTTTAAAAAGGAAAACAAATAGCATTTGTCTGCAGTTTGTTTGACACTAAAAACAACTCCTAACTTTAGATGTTGTCTGATTCTGATCTATATTCAATAGAGCTTAATTAATTCAACTGAAATTTAATAACGTAAAAGGAAAGTTTTCTTTTCCCCCCCGGGACAGTCATAGTCACCCTTTACATTTGCTTAACAAGCCTCAGTCTTACAGGCCAGGAGATCTAAAAGTGCTGTGGTCTGCTCTGTTCCTCTACATTATGCTTGGTACAGTGAAATGTCTGCTGAGCTGCATGTATTCGGGCAATGAAACTCAATCTGTGTTAAAATGACTATATGCTGTATTGCCAAGCTACTGGTTATTTGGTACATTAACACATACTCAAGTGTTTCATAAGCCATAAAGAAAGTGCTAAAGAGAGACCCACATAAAAAATTATGCAAGCTGCTCTGAATGTTTAACGTAAGTAGCCAAAAGCTAGAAGAGTTTGTGAATTAAAACTTCTAAAGTCCGTTAACAAAACATATCCCTGACAGCTACAACTCACGCTGTCACAGTACAGACATAAAGAATCCAGTATGTACAAAAATAGCAGCAAGAATTTCTTTGGATAATCCACATCAATTCATCCACCAAGCGTTATAGTCTCCATATTCCTTTGACATTGTTTTTTGTGTGTCCACTGAACAAAACCCAGGTCAAATAGCATTTTAAATCCTCCTCTTAGCCCTGCTTGGTAATGACTGGGATTAGTTCTCAAGTTCCATTGTGCCAGCCAAGTAGCTTTAAGAGGATTTCCAATAACAGCTTTGACCCAGGTGTCACTATCACACCAGCAGAGTGATGATCACCCCATCGTCCTGGCCTTGCCACAGCATCTCTCCTTCAAATGCCACTTTCCCATGTTTCCTAGCTCTCAGCAGAATCCCCACCACTTTATCAGAGATCCTGACGTATCTGTCAAACAGCTCTCCGAACGTAACTCTGGTCTTCCCGTCTGGATCCGGATCAGCCATAGTCCGTAAAACGTAACACATGTCATCTATTTCACGGTGGATGTGTTGCTCGGCACGTTTGGCTCTCTCTGCTGTTTTAGTGCCGTCCTTGGGGCGTCCATAACCATCTTGGCCTTTTTGGAGGCGGAGGGACATGGAGTAATCGTAGTCAAAGTATTCACTGAAGGGGTTTAGTTTCTGGTTGACGGTGTGGTCGGAGGCCCAGTTCTGCCAGCGGCTCTTGAGATTTCCCACAGCGCTGTATTTACTGGAGAGGGCGTTGATCTTATTGGCATCCTCAGCTTCCTTTTTGAACCTGGGAAGGGATGTCAGAGTATATTACAAAGAGATAAAAACATATATTACCCTCAGTATCTGTTCTGAACCAGCGTGTGAGAACTTTTTTATTTGGTGTTACTGTCAGTGTAAATGCAGGCCTGTCAAGGTTGGATTACCAACCAGCCAAAGCAGCAAAGGAACCCCAGATCTCCAGGACCTCCAAAAGCCTCAAATATCCTCCATGTCCAACATTTAAGTAGAAAATAAACTTTGTCCTGTATTATTATGTGATATTGTGACCCTGTCTTGTAGAGGAGCTTTGTGTCAAAATCTAGCTCCAAGATTTTTTCTTTAGTTTAGTTTATGTCATGCTCACATGTTGCATATGCCTAAATAAAATGGTAGTTTTCCAGTATAGGGAGTTTCTGGGTTTCTGTGCAAAATAAAACTGAGCTGCAATCTATACTGTACACATGTGCACTGCACTTGACAGGGAACTTGATGAAAAGCAGGAACCCAAATTGTAAAATATGTTACTCCAATTCTTAGATTCTACAGATTATTCAAAAATGCACCGGTGAAAGTATTTAGAAACCAACAATTCTATTCTAAGAGCAGTAATGAAATCTTTACCAGATTGTGTTTTTATAACTATCAGGAAATAGTCACTGAACTTTCTGGGAACTGCTACATCCTGGAAAACTTGCCAACCCATCAGCATGTTTGGTGAAATTAAACTGCCATTATCCCCATACCTAACAGTCACTCAAACGTCTCACTTCATCATTCTATTTCAAAAGAACATTATATTTCCCTACACTCAAAAATGTATTTGTTCATTCAGTTGGATGTTTGAGGCACAGCACTAACACAGAGACTGAACTGAAAACCAAAACCTATATAGACAAGGGGCAATAACTAAACAGGACACAGGTGAGTGAAACAAGACAGGTGAAACACATGACCCAATCAACTAGGGCAGGGGAAACACAGGAAGTTAAACTAACAAAATACACAAAGGGAGAACAACTTCAAAATAAAACACGAACTACAACAGGATGTGACAGCACATTGCTGAATGGGGAATGTTCCTCTTACTTCCCCTTGAATTAGATTTCAAGGTGTGTACTTACAAGCAGAATTTACTTATTTAAACAACTTATACAAATGTGATATGGAAACATGAAGCCTCCAGTGCACGTACTGTACAACTGAGATTGGACTACAGTGAAGTAGGAGACATACTGTTCAAAGAGAGTGGAGATATAATTTTAAGAATTTTGATGTAAGTAATTGATATTTTTTGTGGAAAAACCTAATCAGACACAAACTTTGTTAAAGCAGAGTATTTTTATGCATCTTGAAATGTGCCTGGAGGGGATCTTTAAGGAAGTAAGGATGCTACAGGGTGCCCACAATGTCTATTTACAATTTTTAAAAATAATTATAAAAGCAATTGATGAGATTTGTTCTATGTACTCAGTGGTTATCAAAGTTTTTAATCACATTGCATTTGTGTATCGTGTATCACTGATCACTGATGCTATTGCCACCATTGATGAGGCTCTGCTACATGAACATGGCAAGAAATCGAGTACCGTCTTGATGTGCTTCGTGCAACTAATGGTGGCCATATAGAAGTATATTAAATGATTCAATTTCCACAGATTTGTCTATTCATTTGCTTTTGTAATACATTTGTTAAATTGTAAAGAGACCTTATGGATGCCCTGTATTTCATCTGGCCCTTAAGAATTTGTACGATGGAAGAACATTGCTGTGTCATTATGTTTCGTTGTTACTTGTTATCCCTTAACATGTTTGTTCAGAAACACATTTCTCTCTTCACTAGAAACACAAAATCAAGCACACTCTTCCTACTCACATAGGCACTGAGGATTTTTTGATCTTCACTTCTGACCCAGAATCTTCTTCAGAGTCATTTTCTTCTGCCTCTTTCATAGACACTGTCCTGGATACTTCAGCATCCTCCACGTTTAGTCTCTCCACGTTTAGTCTCTCCACGTTTAGACTCTCCACGCTTAGTCTCTCCACTATTACAGGGTGTTGACTGTCCTCTCCATCAACACTGCATGCAGGTTCCTCTACTGGTCTTCCCTCCTCTTTTTCAAGCTTCCGTTCTTTCTCTACCTGCTTCCAGCTTTTGGTCAGTGAAGACACCATGTTGGAGCACTTTCTGCGCAGTGTTGGTGAGCTTTTCTTCTTCAGCAGTTTGTCAATCTCCTCATCTGAAGGCAGAGTCTCTTTCTTGATCCTCTCAGTGAGTAGCTCGATGCCAGCACTTTTTTCCTGAGCCCCGCTAGTCGCAGTCTTCACCACCTCCTTTGTCTTGATAGGAGACACAACTGGTGTCTCAGCTGAGGCCTTGACCACCTCAGTCTTGGCTACATCTTGGGTCTCCTCATGAGGAGTTGATGTCTTTGGAGCCTCGTCAGCTGCATGATTCTGAGGGGCTTCTGTTGGCTGGTTTTGGGCAGGCAGAGGCTCCTTGGGGACCCATGTCGTTTTAGGTTCTTCTTTTGGTTCTTTCAGCCAAGCGGGACACCAGCCACTGGGTTCGGTGGCCTGCTTGCTCTCGTTCTCTGTCACCCATTGCTGCCAGCTGCTCGTCAGGCTGCATACCATGCTAATGGTGCGGAGCTTCTTGATGTTCCTGTTAGTGGATGGTTTCCTTTGGGAGGCTTGGCCAATCTGTTTTTCTGACATAATTTACATGTTAATGTGTGAATTTAAGCACAAATAATCCCCCTAAGTGAGCTGTCAGATTAGCAAGGACAGATTCATCTCCTCTCTGCTCGAATCTGTTTTCTGTAACTTTTCTCCCTCTGTTGCGCACTACGCTCACACTCACAGCTACAGATCTGAAATGAAGAGCAAACCCTAACATACCGTTGGAAAGTATTCAAGTCATCCAAGGCTACCGGCCTGATCATCTTTCCCTGACACTGGTCACCCCTACAGACTCATGTTTCATCACAGATTGTGGAGCATGTAGCTAGAAGTAAACACCGCAGCAGACCAGGGGGTGCAAATATATAATAATCTGTCAGGGCAAATACACATGCAAAGACTACCAAACATGCATCTGCAGATTAATATGTCCCTGCATTTTCTGTTGCTAACATACTAATCTCAAGAAGCAAAGAACCCATTGCACTCTTGATCAAGGGAAGTTTACAGAAAGCTACTCACCTCATCTTGTGATCAGGTACACTAGGGAATAATCTGATGATCTTGTATCTACATATAGTACAATGCTTAACAATGTCATAGTGTTAGCACAGTTTTCACAGAGTAAAAGAGGTAGTCAGTGAAATGATTTCAATGCATCTAAAACTTTCCAGGAAGACATGAAGAGATGCAGAGAAAAAAATCTCAAGTATCATTCATCTGACACCAGGAGTGGTATCACTATCATTGTAGATCCAATTCTTACCTTACAAATATTTTCCACAGGCTTTAAATTCTGAACTCATTTCACAAATATAATTGCCAATAAAAAAATAAAACTCTTCTCATACTATACTGTAGGGGAATATAAATTCAAGATCAAATGTTGCTAGAGAACCAAGAACAGAGAATAAATGACCACTAATGTGAAGCTGTAGCAGAGCTTTATAAAGCTTAAAGGAGACACATCCAAGACAGAAACAGAGCGTGTCACTGATACGAGGAGACATTTAATCCGAGGTGAGAAAAAAAACAGGGAACTTCTAACCAGGAAAAAAAATGTGATACCTGGAGAAGACAATGATATGGTTTAGTCTTGCAATGCAGCTCGCCTTAACACTGCAAACCTCAAAACTTTATGCTTTGCAAAACTGAGCGTTGACAGAGGTGTTTAGTGTTGGTTTAAGAGCTGTGTTTTATGTGAAGATACAGAGTGCAATTTTATGCATGTTGACTTTCCAAATCCATGTTTGCAGAGGGGAGCTTGTTTATAAATAGAAGTTGGCACACGCACACGCTCACAGACATGAAGTTGCAGCTGTTGGCAGTCTGTCATGGTGAGTGGAAGTGACTCATCGTACATCAAGCACATGATGTCTTCTCAAAGCATTTCACTGTGATGTACGGCTCCATATTCAGGTCTGAATGAAAGAGTGGTGCTCCTCCACAAGGACAAACAGGCTCATTACGTTAGTGTGAGGATGGAATTTGAAATAAATGGGCTAAGCTGCTTTGGCAATGGACCTGATAGCAAGAATCTATTAAAAAAACAAATGTCAAATGCTTTTATTATTTAACAAAGTCTTGTATTTATTAAGACACTCCTCCTAATATTTAGATTATGTTAAAACAGATGATAGAACTTCCTAATTTTTTCCAATAAAAGTCCACAGACAATAAACAAAATCTCATCACTCTCCTTTTGCTACTTTCAGTAACAATGACAACATGTAATAATAAGAGACTGCTGCTAACATATTGTGGCAAAAACCCTCCAACCACACCACATAACTTCTTTGTTTTTAAGCAGCACACAAGAAACCAACTTCTTGAACTGTTTCTTTGTGCAGAAGGTCTTTAATCCTTAGCATACAGGAGCTTTAATTGGCTTTAAAGCCAAGCTATTAAGAAGGTGAGTTTTATCATGACTTCAGAATTTCTTCTGATGCAGTACTGAAGATTGAGGATTATGTTATTCCAGTAAAAAAAAAAGTACATTCTTACATGAAAATCATATTTATACACACTATCTGACAATAACACACAGCCAATTCTCTCACAACTTGTTCCAGCTAGTCCATTAAGCTTTATAATGCTTACACTAAGTTGCATATTCAAACTCAAGACTGATAGTATGATTCCATGAGATATAGACTTTTTAAGGTCATTTCCACAAAATCTGGCATAACATATTTGGTCCTATGATATCACACATTATGAGAAGCTCTGGCTTGTTTTTTTTATCCAACAATGTGATTTTCAATACCTCCTTTTTAGAGTGTTGCACATTATAATAATAATAGTCACTAGGCACTCATAGTCCATCTGTAACATCCAAGAAAATTAGCTTGATTCTTCCTTCCTCCCCACAATGAAGTTACAACTAACATTTGGAGAAACAACCACCCACCCCCCCATTTGAATAGTTTAACAACTGAACAAATAAAAGGCAAAAAGGCAGTTTTTAAAAAGTTATTTCACAGTGAGTTTGGGGTGAATGTGAGGGTTGTTGTCTACCAGTAGAGGGCAGTATGATTTCAGTGTTGGACCAGTGTGTCCCTCCACAAGTACACAAATACTTCTCCACAGCCCTTCATGCTGTGAATGAAGGTTTGTATTCATGACACGAGTATAAACATGAAAATCTTTTTAGCAATGAATTACCGACCAGTCATAGTGTTTAAATTAGAGTAAAGTGTTTTGCGCTGTGTAGCACAGTTTATTATAACAATATATTAGGAATGAATTTGAAGCCAGTATCTCACACTATTTATCATTTTTTTCATTTTGATTTATTTGACTGCCTTCAAAATGACTTTTGTAGACTAAAAAAAACAAACAATCTCACTTCATTATATAGTACTATATTGCATTTTGTGGTACACTGAATGAAACAACAGTGAATTAGCACAAACTACCAACCACGTCTCAAAAGTCAAGATAAATACACGCATATCCATTAAAATACTATTAACTTTTTTTCTGGCATCTATCAGACTGGAACAGTGTCCTCAGATGGTTTTAATTGTGTCCAAGTCAAAAGGATATTCATGTTGCAGGTGGGAATGAAGCTCATTTCCTAAATTAAAGGCTACTCTGATGATTTGAGCCAAATGGACTGGGTGATCAACCCCACTGAAAGCTGAGGAGGTCCAGAACTGGAGAGAATGCACCTGTGTCCCCTGCTGCTTATCAACATCTGTACTGTTACTGAAGCTTTGTTTACCTTCCACAGCTTGTTTTGAGATTGTTTTACTTGGCAGGCCATATGATTATGCATTAATTGCTTAGGAATGCATCTGTGAGGATTTCCTCTGTTGTTTCAGTGTGACCCCCTTAATATGATGTTGGTTTGTGTTGTACTTGAGGTGATCTTCTTGAGTTTATTTGCAAAAAAATCAATTACAGAAACACTAAAATTCATAAATGAAACAGCTGTAACCAGGTTTCAGAAGATGTTTTTGATTTCCTGTTTGTAAAGTTGAATGGATTTAATATCTCTTCACTTACAACCTAATAAACAATGACTGGCAAGCATATTGCTGTTGACATGCAATTTGAAATAAATACCACTTAACCACAGTTTTGATGCAACTACATGATGTTCTTTTCTTTCCACAGCGCTGACCTCAACAAGGAAGCCAACCCAACAAATCTGTCCTGGCCCAGGAAAAGTAAACCACTATGTACTCTACTAATACTTCCTTCCGAAGAGGCTGTATGTTATGTTATTGTTTAGCTGTACCACTTGGCCTTGATAAATTAAGACGAGAAAGATAGTAAATTAAAGCTACTTCAATATAGGGGTCAGTGAGGACCAGCAAGGGAGCTAATAGGTTACCTCGTCCCCTGCAGAGGGACCGACAGGATGACAAAGAGTGCTGCTGGAGCCAGACGAATTCATTAGAGGCTGGGGAAGAGTTAAAGGTCCTTGGCTTGGATTTATATGACAGGCTTCAAGACAATGTTTTACATGATGAAGCGGATGGAAGCAGGATGGAAGCAGGAGAGGAAGGAGTATGATAAAAAAGATAAACCAGGAGCATTTTGTAGTGGCAAGTGTTTACAGTTGTAGAGGATTTAAACTGCACTGTTTAATGTTGGAGATGTCCTTTTGTGACACTGATAACTGCTAATGGCTTTAAACAAGTCTAAGAGTCTACAACTATGATCTGGCTCTGTGTGGCTGGACTTAGGCATAGCAGTGCTTTGAGATAATGCTAACATCAGGAAGCTAACATTTGAACGTAATGACAATAATGACATACGGACACTAAGCAGGCTAACATACTCACTAATGATCAATAAATGCAAAAGTACAGCCGACGGCAATGTTTGGCAGGTTTTTGAAATATAACATTTTGAGCTGATGATGACACTATATAAAAGTAAAGGGGTGCCTATTAAAATTCATCATGACGGGGAGATTTATGTTCCAAATTTCTTGGCAACCAATCAAATAGATACTTTTTGCTTGAAGCCAGAAGTTAAACCACTGGACCATAAACAACCAATGTACCAACTGTACATTAGCTGTAAGCTAGCCAGCAACGGATGCACTGACTGCGTCTGTGTGTTTGTATTCAGTTCAGCATTTAACAGAACTCACCAGCTCTGTCATTTTCCTATAATAAAAATATATGTGCACATTTTGCACTCAAGTTGAAACATTTTCAAATCACATGGATGTCTCTTGGCGTCAATTCGTACTGCCCAAGGTATGTTTGCTCCAGTCTGCGTCTTTCCACTGACTCTGTATGCAAACTCTAACACGAAAATTCACTTAGAAATACCTTTCCCCCCCTCTTTTCTGAAATGGGTTTTTATTTAAAACTAAGAAAGCCAATGAATCAAATGCATATGCTTAAATATGCATATGACCATCATTTCTTCATTCAAAACTATTTTCAGTGGATATCCCACAGTATTCAAGCTACTTTCTCTTAAATCAAATCTTGTTCCTTCTGGCAGCTTATTGGCTGTTTTTAAGTTAATATGTTCAAGCAAAAAGAAAAATAAGTATAGGTGCAGAAATAGGTACAGCAAATGTGATAGAATAGTTCAGAAAATTAGGACAAATTAGATTATTATAATGATTTGCATCCTGGATCCTCCGTGTTTTAGAGATATTGAATGTGTTAGTAAAACATATGGGCTGTTTGTCTTGAGACATGTTCTTGTTACCAGAGATCTTATAAAAACATGTTGCTTTTGGCTTGCATTGCGTCAGTCAGCAATCACACTTCATTACCTCTGACCGCAGCAGCCTCTGGAGCAATAATTGGCCTCGCACTTCTCACTTGTTACATTAACTTTTACAATATCACTGACTCTGAGCTCTGAAATCAAAGGCCCAAAGTAGGGCATGCACATTGATTCTTCCACTGTGTCTTTATCCAACATGTCATACTTAGTGATGTTCATACATTGTTTCCCATGGTTTTTTTGCTAATTTTCCAACTTAACAAATAGTGTTAGAGTAGACATATAAAATATCACAAACAAATGAGTTTTTTTGCCCGTTTTACATGATTTAAAATCACTGTGGGATTCATATTGTGTTAACAGCTGATATGTCTTAAGCTCTTAGATAACTCTTCCAACTAAAAAGCATTTCTATGTTATTATCAGTTTGAACGGCCCCTGCTGGGGCCTGCAGGCTTTCTTTGCTTCACACCCTCTGTGTACACCAAGTGTCATTTTCGCTCCCACAGACCATCAATCAAATCAACCTCCTTTTGGGTTTTTCTTTTTGAGAGAGTCCCTCACCTCCACTCACGTTTACATTCTTATTTCTTTCTTTATTCTCACTTTGTTTTGTTAAACCTCAGGAGTTTGTGATCAGAACCAGAACACTGCTGACCAGAATTGCTTTATAATTGCCAGTGTAGTAATATAAAAGTCTTTCTCCTAAAGTTTGATAAATATGTTACCTTGATAACCAATATAATATGGTTCATTCTTAGCATAAATGTAAAGAAGCTAGTAGATAAAGGTTTGCCTTTAGTAGTTGTGAGAGACCCGAGATCAGATAACTAGTTTCTGTATTTGGTGGATTTGGGATTTTCGAGATTTACTCTAGATTTGGAAATACCCAAAATAGATTAACTTGGAATTGGTATTGACTCATTTTAATAAAATGTTGTTTAATAAAATGTTCTGCATGCTTTAAGAAAAACAAACATTCTCTCATTTTCCACAAACATAGTGTAAGTCTCAACAATTATGCAGAGACCACATGGATGGCTTGGGATTATACAGTAGAGTCTCCTGCAGTGAAAAAGATAATGGCTTGCACACATTAATGTCAGCATTTGATCATTTTAGGTCAATTTGTGTCTAATAAATTTGTGAGTTCATTCCCCAAGTGCCTTTTTAGCACTGTACACTGTTGTTTTAGCTTTTTGCAGTATTTTGCTTAATCAGTTGTTCATTCTGAGCCATGTATGGGGTTGGAAGGATGATTTCTTTAATTGCTCATCTCTGTGATTCTCCCACAACATCAAAACATTTTAGATTCAGACATTAATAAGACTCAAGCAAAATTATATCACTTTGACAGAAAGCCAAAACATTGTGCTTTCTTTGGCCTCACTATGTCTGTTGCTCAGAAATGCAGCAAGCAAAACACATTTCCAATAAAGATTGAAGAGAGGAGTTAGCCTTTCAAGTTTTTACTGGAAGCAATTGTGAAGTGTGAAAATAATATGGGATAGCATATAAAAAAGAGAGAGATACCATAAACAAGACTAAAAGTAAATGAATTAGTATGGAAACTGGATTTACAAAATTTAGGTTATAATGGTGCTTTCAAGTAATGACAGCTGAATGGGAAGAAAATCTCTTATTATTTGACTTGGAACCGTTAACACATTTTCTCAGATGGTCACCTTGCTGCTAGCCGTGAACTCACATAGCTTAAATGAGCTGAATTAGCTACTTTTGTTGTGAATTTGGAGCAGGCTGTTAGCAAGTAAAAGTTAAAAGGGTATCATTTTGTAAAGATTTGAGAAACGTGATGGGGGTTAAAGTTATTACTTCCTCGACGTAACACAATTTATCGTCATGTAGTTAAGTTGAAAAAAAACCTGCTTCTGATTTGCAACTGGGAATGTCACTCATACTCTAGGATGTACAACACAGTAATAATTAAACCTGTGACATGTTTGGTTTACTCCTACAGTATAAATACAAATAGTCAAATACATGATGTATAAGAAACACATTAGCCTCAAACAGCAACAATGTCAGTTTAACTGAAGATGCTACAAAACCAGTGGAGTTGCCACTAGAAACAGAAAGACCAAGTGAAACTGTTGGTGGCAGAGTCCTGTAAGTTTAGCTTTTCACTTTCAAATTGAATGACAGGACTCTTGATACTATAGTAGGCAACAAGTGAAAGCCAATATTATTAATATAGAACATAAAATATCATATGCTTTCACTCTGTGTTTTGAAAGCAATATACAGTACTTGGCTTTAATTAGAAGTGCTGATCAGGTGTCATGGCAGTTTTTCATCAAGGGTTAAGACAGCATTTGCAGTGTTCCTTGTTGTGACCTCATTTAGTTTCAGAGAGCTTCTTTTTCTTGCTTTTTAAAGCCCATGGCTACATATGGTCATTCACTGACACATCACAGTTTTAAATTCAGGGTTCCTTGAGGCTCAAAAAGGCCTTTTAAGTCTGTGGTGTTGGTTATAATCTATTTTTATCTCAGACATCAACAGGCAAATATCATATCCCCACTTTTCAAGTGATAATTACAATTTGGTGTGACTGAGCAAGTCTCTGAGCAAACATTTTTGTGAATGTAATGCCTAACTTGCCTGTAGATTTTCGACTGACAAGCATGTCCGAAACTGGAAAGCAACGGACTGGTTACATGTCTGTTCATCCTGATTTTCTCTGCCCTCTGCTGGCTCCAACGCTTCATCCTGGGCACCTTTCACTGTTTTTGTTCTGACCCATCAACCTACCTTAAATCAAACAACCTCAGACACAAGAAAATTATGGTTTTAGCTTATGAACATTTCATTTTACATAGACTATTCCAATTAAGAATGCATTCTTAAGACATTTGAGGATGAAATTAGATTTAAAGTAAATGAGCAAAGGCAAAGAGAGATGTTCTATTTTTATTTTCACTTCCGTTCCCTATGTTTTTATTCATTTCTATGTAAGCCTCGAGTGTTCATACAGCAGGTACTGTATTCTGTCGTATCTGATCTGGTCAGGGTCCAACACTGTCTGTCTGCGAGCAGCTCAGGCTCCCACCTCCCTCTGGGAGTCCCATTGCCTGACCACCCCTCAGTTTTTTCCTCAGCTAACAGGAAAGGATCCATTTTCAAAAAAGCAAGTGGGCAGTGGATGTAAGGAGTTGGTGGTGTGTGGACGTGCATGCACAGAGGTGACAGTGAAAGTGCTTGACATCCTGAATGTCCACTGGAGACAAAACTTCCCCCAGTTTAGAAGTGGTTCTTGGTACATCCTGTCCTCACCACCAAAGGACAAAAGCTTAAAACCCACATAGGTGTTTGCCAGCTTATGCGGACCCTCTTCACACTCCACTGCTTCAGACCCTCTATTGAACACATTCCAGTGAGGGTGTCGGGTCAGTGCAGGCGCTGAAGGACATGCAGTGGTTTGTAGGCTGCAGTAATTTGTTTAACCTCTGATTAGGCCAAGGAATGTCAACTATGAAGAGACACTACAGGTCCCGACAGTGTTGTTTGGCACTTTGGCAATCTATCATTGCCACTATCCAGCAAGCAAGCAAGTCACCACTCAAGACAATAGCTTCTCCACTACCTGAGCAGAGAGGCAGTTTCTAATCTTTGCACCATCTGGTCTGGTCCTGAAAAAGGCGGAAGAGAGAATGACTGTCTATCTTTGTGATTTATCTGTGTCTTTGTGTGCCGATAAGCTTGCTTTGCATGACATACAGTATAGCATATGTATAGGAAGATTTAGACTGATGTTGAAGATATTATCATGAGAAGGAAGCCCCTTTGAATGTAAATCACGTCTGCATAAACAAAGCCCAAATTTTGGAACCCTGACTTAAAAACTCACCTCTATCATCACATCAATTTGGCACAAAAAGTTCAGCCGGAACGCAGATTGAAAACATTAGTGCATCACATGCTCTTTATTTAATCTAGCAACACAACACTGACCACATGTTACAAAAGATGTTTAAATAAATCTACAAATCTAGAATTTAATGAGGTAAAAGCAGAGTTATCAAAGGCACATTTCTCCAGGGTTATTATCTTAACTTCTATGTTTTATGCTCAACTTCAAAACACCATTCTACTTCTGGCAGAGAAAAAACAGACAAAGAATAGCTTTCCTCAGGAAAGCTGCTTTATGCATACACACATTAAATTATGCCATTTTAGTACACTAATAAACATGTCAATTGTAGTTTTACAAGTTCCAGATACACTTTATCTTCTCACCACATGTACCTTTAGTAAATACTCCACAGTAGATTCTGTTGTTGCATGTTGTAAGTTATGAAATACTTGTTCACACGGATCACTTGGTGGAATCATTAATTTAATGCTTCATATCCAACTGTAGCTCCTTTTTTTATAAGCTGCATTGATGAGAAACAGGCGCCATGTCATATTGATGTCTGTGAAAAAATATTTTGGACAAACTTCTTTTTTGGACAAATCTTAATGATTGGCTCTTTGTCTTAAGGTCAGAGGTTACTGTATGATGAAACTAAAACTGCATTGGCAGGACCAGAATGACCAGAATGATTTTATCGTTAAAAAAAAGGGGTACACTGATATGAACTTCAACCCAATTTTTTATGAGTTTTGTACACGAAGGACACCAGCTTAATATAAGCATTTACATCTTTGTTATTATGGAGGAGTCACGACATCTCTTAAAATACCCATTACATGTATATGCAAACGTACATGAACTTTCTTCCATATGCACACAGCTGCAAGGGTTACATATCACTAAGTATAAGCTTCTAAATTAATGTTCTTGTTTTTCATATTCAGCAGAGGTAAGATGATCTGAACCTTGGCAGGTATTAGTAATTTCTCGGCCAATAATAAAGGCAAATGGATCTAAGTCCAGAATCTAATCCAATAATAACCTCACATCTTGAACTCTAAAAATAATCACACTGTATCAAGACAGCAAGTGTGTAATTGCCAGCTAATGCTGCAAGTGACCCTCATAACTATAACCAACTGCCACTCCACATCAACACTTAAATTTACATGTAGAGGTCACCTTAAAACTGAGTGTGTGTCTTATACATAATGCAGATAGAAATTCAGTATACACTGTACAGTACAAAAGACAATTACAATTTCATCTCACTTTGGATATTGTATACAGTTTGGATAACAATAATAATACTAAATACACAATATATAATACAAATGAAACCTTTATGGGCTGTTTCTGTCAGCAACATTTTAATACAAAAAAGGCATATCTCTTATTCGTCCCCTAAGAGCGTTCCAGATAAGTTCTGTCCTGCAGTTTAAGAGTCAGTCCTGCTCTGTAATAGCTGCTCCCATTCAGAAGAGTCCAAGTCCTACACATTATTAGACCACAGGTCCTCAGAAAAATTGAAAAAATGTGTTTGACATAAAGCTTGAATCTTCAAACAAGCTGACAAAATGTGCACAAATTCCAGGAGTGGGAAACACCCCTGAGCTCATTTGTCCTTGAATTTGTGAATCTGGTTTGGAACAGAAATCAGTCTCAGTGAAACACATCATGCTCTGTCTTCTTCCCCCATGGCTGCATTTCAGTGCAGTGAGCGAGGGGGAAAGGTTATGAAGCAACAGTAGCATGTTGATCCCACAGTTTTCGATCTGTGCACAGCAACAGCTCTGGGGAAGAACCAGGTTGATTAAAAGGTTCATTGGATGACTCCCATGGCCAGCGAAATGAGATGAGACAAGAGGATAAAGTAGAAAGCGTCCCTCTAGTGTGCCGCATAGCCTGAATGAAGTTAAAGGTTCAGGAGTTCAATAGACTAGGAAAAGTCCAGTGGACGGATCATCATGGCTGTGGCTCGTAGTGAGTAGCTGGGACCCTTGAAGTAGTGCCACTTGATACCGTTCAACTTCCCTACATGTTGTCCTTGAGTGAAGTACATGCCGTTAAGGTTGGATGGGCCACAGGCATCAAACCACCAACCTTAGTAGAGAAAATGAAGACAAGAAAAATGAAAATATTAATTTTGTAGCAGTATTTTGTAATATTTTAGTAGACAAAGAAATAATGTAACCTGTTCCAACAAACAATATTGCATAGCATCAAAGCAATACATTTCAAAGTCTCAATGGCTTTTATAGTAGGAACAAAAAAAAAGAAGCTTTGTACACGTTGTACACGTATTGACATGCAAAGCATGATCAAGCCTAAGAGAGACATAAAGTGTCATTGAAGTGTTTACTGGTAAAGGTTGAAAGTTTCCCATGGCCTCTCCCGCAGGCCATAGCAATGGCTCAGACACCATTTCACCGCTATCTGCTCCATGTGTTACTGTCACTGGGTTCATTGGCATGCCAGTACCTGTTGGTGAATACTGTCGTTACCTCGCTCTATTTAAAGCAAGAGTCCATGTGCGTGAGCTTCAGAGTTGTGAATGGCATGGGAAACTTTTATACTGATCCCAATGTGTGACATTTTATCATAAACCATATCTGGTATTCAGGGAAAAGGTAGATGTGCATTGACTTTCATGGGATTTTTGTATCTTGACTGAACATTAGGGTATAAAGGATATTTTATTTAGCAAATAAATATTTCACATGGCTAAATTCACTTACTGGACATACCATCTTCCATCTTAGAGATCCAAAGCCATGTCTTACATCTCCACTTGTAAACACATCCTCACTGATACACAGTTAGATATAGAACATATGCTTGGCATGGCATGTGTCAGTCACACAATGACAAATGGCAGTGCTTTTTCTCTCTACTCTGTCAGATTTGAATACCACTGCAGGCTATGACATTTCACAAGAACTTTAATCAGGAATAATGCTCTGCCCTGGATTCTGGCACAGGTCACACGGATATAAATCTTTACATTGATTGCATGAGACATGTACACATGCACAAATACACAACATAACATTTAAACCTGTGGATACTTCCTTACATGTCCACGACTACGAATAATTTTAAGAATGCCAGTGAGAACCGAGTCTGAAATTGCACTCGCTCTGCTATCATTTCTTTTACATGAGTGCTGCACTTGACATATTTGTGGGTGGACCAAGGTTGTGAAACTTTAAAGCTGCCATAGTCAATGTTATACATAATATTTATACATATTTATATTAACAATGGATCAAATTACTCTGTGTAATGGGAAAGGGACCACGAACCCTCTAAAAATGACCATTCAACTCTGCAGCTCATTCTTTTAACTCATTGTTTTGGTTTTATGGCCAGTAACTTGTTTTGATTTGCTTGCTATCATTTCCAAGAAGGAGGCAGCTGTTCTCAGCAAGAAAAGCTCTTTTAAACATAATGTATGCTACCTGCCCAGCACCAAACAACAAACAGACCAAAATTAGCGACTAACTGATGAACATAGTGGAACATTTTGCAGCCAAATATTTCCCTCATGGGTTGGTGGAGAGTTTCAAAAGGTGGCCAGAAACATGACCCCAAATGAATGCTAATGCTGCTCCAAGTATGATGGAAGAGTAAACAAGCAACTGCTAATCTATATATATATATGTTTTATATACATTGCTGCAATTTTTAGCTTGTTTGCTTCACGCTACACAGTCAGTAGACAGAGTACGAGACCAGGCACAGTCAAAGTGGTACAAGACAGTAGAAATGTAAAGTACAAGTCAAAAGTTTGGACGCACTCCAAACTTTCGGCTGGTACTGTAGTTAATACTGCGATGGACGGCCCACAGGCTTTGTGTTCTGTTCTGTTTGGTGATAACATGTCTCAAAGCATCTGTTGTGCAACCTGCTGTTTTATTTTATTGAGATGGTGTTTTTTTCCCCCTCTTCACCCATAAAGCCGAAAACAGAAAATGTGTCCAACTTGCCATCCCTTACTTGTTGATAAACCGCAGACCACACAAACTTTGTCACGCACATAAACATTCAGGGTGCACAGCAGCAATCTTTTAGGATTTATGATCAGTATCCTTTCTTTTTCCAGGCCAGAGAATTTTACTGACCTGTAAAAACAATGGGGATGTCTTCTCCTGGAAAGAAATAAAAAAAGTCTGAGCCAAAGCAGTTTGTTCTCATGATGGAGGGATCCTTCCTACCTCCTAATGTCAGAGCTTTATCCCTACTGTATATGCTGGTGCTGGGCAAATATATACATTACATGTGTCCACCTCATATCCTCCTCCGTACTCTTAACACGGCATGCTTTGGTTGTCTTCATAAACACAACACAGAAGAATTTTCCTATTTCAGACAGTTACATCATTTGATGTCAGCCCTGCTCTTATAAGTGCAGGGCATTAATCAGATGATATACTGTATATACTATAGCTAGCAGACTGCTGGGTTCGGACCAGCCTTGACTCAGGCTACATGTTGTCATACTGATCCTTTGTGGCTGGCCTTAAGCAGGCTATGAATCAAGCAGAGTAGGGGTGTTGATCAGTGATCAGATGCCAGTTCTCTTTAACCCACTGCATTCACAATGATCTAAGAGGTAATACTGATCTTAAATCTGCACTTAGAAATGCTTGATTAGAACCAGGTCAGGACTCCACAGCAATACCGCTGCCATGAGGTGACAGCAAGGGTCACTGGGCTCCACTTACACAGCAGTAGAAGCAGTGTCATGTTAAACCTCTCTGACACTTGGTGCCGTGCCCAGGGGTTTTTATAATGTGCTCGTTTCCAGCTCCAGTATAGTGGGGAGGGGATGTATGAATATAGCCTAATAGGTGGGGATAGATGCATAAGTGGCCACATTAGCCAACTGTATGTCTTGCAAGAGCAGGTTGTGATCGTAATGACCTGAACTAATAACTGGGCTATGGACATTGTGGATTTGCTCATAAAGTCAATCAGAGCGAATTGCGTTTGGAATGGCAGATGGAGAGCTCATATAATGGAGTTGCTTTCTCATAAAAGCAAATCTTTATTGTCTCCTTGGTACCATATAGATACAAATTAAATTTGTACTCTTGTACTCACCGAATTAATTGCTGGGGTCTGGGAACAAGAAGACATTGCTAAAAAGAACATGATATAGGGCGAGAACTTTGTTTTAAACAAACCTTCAGGTTTTCCAACATTGTTTGAAAGCAAAGGCAAATTCTACAGAGAATTATCACCCGACTCTGCACTTTGCCATAGCTCATAGATGCTTTTTAGTCACATTCCCAGATTAGTGTAGTGGGCACACCATTGTTATTTGCAGTATTATTTATGGCCTTTGAAAACTTTGTAATAAACCTGTATTATTCTTAAACCAGGAGGTTGTTTAGGTCTTCTGTTTTACCATGAATGATTGCAACAATTCAGTTTATTGTTGCACTTACCGCCAGTTAGCATGAGGGCACACTTGCACATGCAGTTGTCATTGTCCATGTCCTTGGTGCTGAAATCTGCTCCATGGATTACTAGACTGCTCTGTCTGCCTGCGGTCCCACTGTGGCTTTTCAGGAACAGCCTGAAAGACATCAGGAGAAAGAAGAGGAGGGAGTCAAGACATGAAAACACATCAGGGGGAGGAAGAGGGGAAAGGAGTACGGTGGTGTGAGCAGTGTAAGCAATAAAGGCAGCAAGAAGACATAACATGCTGCACGAAACGTCTCCTGAGAGATGTTTGTTATTTGTAGTGATTGAGTACATGTACAACACCTGGAACAACATTAACAGGGTAGAGAGAATATAAAATAAAGAGTCAAAGCAAGAGAAAGAGAACACGTGAAAGAAATACAGATGGAAAGTAAAGAGAAAGACGGAAAAAGGAAAGTGTATGTTGTCTGAGGAATGTCTGGGAAACACATTTCCATCTGCAGCAAGGCTACAATGTGTAAATTTACACCACAGCAAGAGACTAAATCATTAAAGACTGACCTGACAGCTAAACATAGAAAAAAACAATAAGCAACCTGTTTAACTTATCATCCACCCGTAACTGGAGAGGCTGGCTATATTCTCTCTGGGACTTTCGTGTCCAAGTATGCCATGTTTTACCTTTTTTATGTTGTACTTTTCTGTCCTTCCTCTTTTCATGATGTTACATCCCTTGCTGCTAGAACATTTAAAATGCTTCCTTTATTAAAATATACTCTATTATATTATATTATATTATATTATATTATATGACAAGACTGACGGTACAGAAATATTTTTACATTAGGCCCAATTTAATATTTGATTTAAAAAGCATAGTGAAAGTAAAATCTGCAATATATCAGTTCTCTCAGGGTCTGCTCACCCCAAAGTAAACATGCAGAACGTGCAACAACTTAATTCAAGGAGTACTGGTGAGCGACTCAGATCCACATAGACTGAAGGTGAAAAGGTGTGTATTAGTGTACAGACAACTCATCACTTAAACATGGTGGGTGCACCACTGGAATCAAAATCGTGAGGTTTGTAGATTTTTTTATTTTATTTTATTTTATTTTTTTATAGTATTTTATCAGTAATAACTGTAACATGTTTTTTTGCATTATATTTCTTATTAGCAATAATGGACATAAAAACAGTATTTACAACAGAATGATCAGGATTGGGGAAGTAGTAATAGGTACCAAGTTGTTGCTGGATAACTAAGAATTAAGGACTATATACTGATGCTACTGATTTGCTGATATTACACATTACTTGCGAGTGAAAGATTGTACGATGGAAATGAACCAGTATCTACTAATAAGTGCCTGTCTGTCTACTCTTGATCACTCAATCAGTTTCATTAATTCTGAATCAGCTGCTAAGGAGCACAACGCTGATGTGTGAATACTATATTTCTTATTATATGTTCATATATTGGTGCAGATTACCAAGTTGAAAATTTTTAGTAATAAATCGTTATTTTATGAAAACCTTACAGCTATAAGTACAAGTACAAGGAGACTGGTACACCAAGAAACACTGTTTTTTGTTGCTTGTGTTAACTTTTTGACATTTTGTTTATGAGTTTCTGTAGGCAGCATACCATAAATGTCACTAGTAAAATGACTTACTGTGAGTCACAAACTATTACTCTGAGAATGAATGTCATAGATTAAACATGATACTGTACAGAGAGCTTAAGGTATTGTTAATACATAGCAACTATGCATGTATTTGTATGCTGAGTAAATGGAGCATTGATATAATGAATATAAAGCTGCTGTGATTGTCCATCCAATGTAAGAGTGTAAGTATTAAGGTTTCCATCTTTCCACTCTGTGAACTGTGTACGTCATGTCTAGATAATAAGCCATCCTTCCAAGCTGAAATCCTTCTCATGGTCAGTGCTCAATAAACACATTCAAAACTAATAAGGGGCTTGGAAGCGGGTTTCTCCAGGGTGTGTCCCACTGTAAACTAACTCGAGGTGTGACTTGGAACGGATGCATACAAATTTATCAGTTCCTGCATCCATTGGAAAGCTCCAGCATTATCAGCAAGAGCACATTCTGCAGCTTGCTCTACCCTGATGTATTACACATTTGCCTTTTTCTATCAATGTCTTTGTTTCTCTCTCATTCTCTCAGTTTCACTTTCTCCCCCTGTAGAAGAGATTGCATATCGAAAGAACAATGCTGGGGCACCATGCCAACGAGCCCTCTATTATTAAGTATGGTTCACTCTCAAAGAAAGCAATTTCCTGAGTTCACATCTCGTCAACAGGGGACCATGGGCGTGTAGTGAACCTTGCACCCTTTTCGGGTTTTCCGATGAGAAAGTAACAAATACAAAAACAATATTCTCTGTTTTCAGGGGGATGTAGAGCACTCTGAATGCACCTTCAGCCTTCGTGAAGCTTGTGGCTTTGAGGCATCAGGTTGAATACCTCAAAGAAATAGACTGGTCAACTCCCCAGGAAAGAAAGTCATTTAACGTGAAAGACTCCTGTATTTGGACAGCTGTGTAAATGGCTGATTTGTACAGCAGAGGAAAAAAGTGTGACAGCAGGTCACTGTGGGGAATTCACCAACCTTCTAAACCAAAACGTGTGCGTCTGAGTCATGTGTCTAATCAGTGGCACCAAATAACTACTAGACATGGCAAGTTTGGATAAGGGCCTGTGAGTATTTTATAAGTGTGTATGAATGTGCAGGTTCCTGTGTGTGTGTCTGTGTTTGAATAGTACGTCATCTGTGACACATAATAAAGTATTATCCGGTGTCTACAAGGCAACAGATGTCTTTGGAGATATTTTTCCAGTTAACAATAAACTCGTCTCAACGCACTGCCTCACTTACGGGTAGCACGACTTCTACCAGCTAATTCCTGAATCTGAAGAATAAAAAACAGGCGATGTCAAAGATGAGGTCTGCTACTGCTCTGATAAAGAACAGACGTTGCTGCACATTTACTCTCCGTTTTTACAAAGCCCTAAAGATCTCTATTGCATTGATGAATCGCCAAGGCACATCATCAAGAGGGATTTTCAGCGTGACACTTTGACAGGCTGCTTTAAATAGTCTGCGGCTGTGTTTACTGGGTGCGCTGCATATTTACCAGACCAACAATCCCTAACTCAACTGACATCTGCAGTTTTTCCTGTCACTGTCTATTTTGCACTCAAATGATAAGTGGTGAAATCCAAAGATGGGCCAAGTAATGAACTCAAGAGGAAGAGATGCTTTTCTCAGAAGGAGAGAGAGAAAGAAAGAGAGAGGGAGGGAGAGATGTTCTTGGATAAATTGTGTGTTAATGTAATGTATGAGGAGACAGACATCCGCTCAGCCACATCCAGAATTTAACAGGCAATGCATGCTAATCTGATTGTTCCTGTTAAAGCAATTTAGAAATGTGATTAGTCAAGGCTCATTAATAACAAAAATATTGAGCTGTGAGGGGAATCATTTAGTTTTACACAATGACACCTCTGGGGAGGGAGTTTGGTGTCCTGCCATCTCAAATTGATATAGAAAGTCAAAACAGCAGCGCCGAGTGTCATCATTAGGCATCACCAAGTTGCAAAAAACTGAAAATATTTTCACATTTACCTCTAGTTGTATCATGTCAGGCAAATTGTTATTTTTTCTCCACATTTTTTAAGACTTCTGTTCAACACAAATCATCACAAACCATCTCAGTTGAGCTTAAAGGATATTCATTCATGGTAAATATCTACAGTTGCATCTTCATCTTCATCGTCATCTTCTTCAGATCTAGATGAGTGGTCATGTTTCTTCAAGAAACTAATGCCAGTCCAATTCCCCTCGACTAAGCACTTCCAGATATACCCTGGATACCATTAACTGGAGTTGGCTACAAATTACTGCAAAAAAGAAATATCACAACATGGCCAAATAAAACCAAAACTATTTGCATGACTAAACACCATTAGAGGTAAGTTGTTTTCTCTTTTCTTTTCTTTTGCAATTTGGATGAGCTGACACCTTCAAGCTTTGATTCAGATTCAGTTTCAGTCATAATGAGTCTATGCTCTGGAGTACTGCAAGCTGTGCACATAGGAAATGAGTTGTAGCAGGGTCAGGTGAAGATGACTGTGATATGTTTATGTGAGACCATTTCCAAGTAAAACTAGGTTACAATGATTGACATTTTATCAAAATGTATCTTAAAAACACCATCAAACATCATTAAAGCACTTGCTAGAGGACTGAAGGCTTCAGATGTTTTAGTAAGGAATTGTTTCTGGATAATGTTTCTTTAATGTAAGGGCTTTTGCATAGAAAATAAGCATTACTTATCTGAAACATATGGTTAAAAAATAACATTTTAAGTATATATTCATAAGGTTTATCCTGCCCTCCTTGGAAAGCACCTAACTGCAGTGCAAGACTTTTGTCTCCCCCCAAAGAGAGACTAATTACAAAAACACAATCAACACATGCTTATGTCATAAGCTCCGTTATAGCCTACTCTGTCGCTACTGTTGCGGCTGTAAAATGGTGCTTCACATATACCCTGCAAAATGACTTGTTTCACTATCAGAATTTGATCTATTTGGTCCAATAACATTTGGTAAGTCTAGGAGAGCCACACGAATTAAATCATTTATCCCCCTTCAAGTTAGCAGAGAACTAACTTGTACTTGAGCTAACTTGTACTTGTGTATCACCTAGTGGTGGTGATACACTTAACTAGCAATGTGTGAACCTATTTGGCAAGGGCCACACTGCAAGTTTAAAAATTCTAACAAACTTAAATCAGCATTCATCTTTGTAGAAAGACACTTACACAATACAACATGTACAGGTTGTGTTGTGTAATATATTAAACTAGAGCATGCATACAGCACACCTTTTAGCTGTGCCTCTGCAAAATGCATCCATTTCTCCAGGAGAGATGTGTTGAATCACAGCTGAGCACAACGGGATTGGCATACTTCTCTAATATCTTTTCTTTTATCTGACATATTCTATACTCAAAATTTTTGTCATACACTAACTTCATGAAAGCAGTTTGGGTCAATCCTTTTCCTTTCAAATGTCTGAGGGAAATCAGTTCAAGTGATTCTCTGAAGAATACGCCTCAAATAAAATGAGCTGTATAATGTGCACAAAAGCATTCTCAAAGCTTCAATTCTATTCAAAATGAAAGTAGTGCACTTTCTTTGAAATATGCCACTTTTTATCTTTTGACAGCCGAGTTCAGCCTGCTTGTTTTCTTTCATCTACATGCATGAAAGCAACAACCCAGTCAGCTGAGAGTCCAGCGCGTGCTGTTACACACCTGGCAGTCATTAGCCTCCTGAACTGCAGTCTGATTGGTCCATTGCAAAGGTTAATCACCCTGACCAATGGTTTGTTTCCTACTGCGAGGCCACAGAGGTGGCTGACTGGTTCAGACCTGCTTGGCTGCTCTCTTGCCACTGGGTGTCATAGGCTCTACTGAGAGACCACTGTATGTGCAGATGCATGTAGATAAGCTATAGTGCATGTAGATTGACAGCTGGCTTTTAAAATCTGATCTTAGTTTCTACAACTGAACTTCTTAAATAGTCCAAATGAAAATTGAAGTTGCTTTTTGTTCTACAACAAAATGTGTCCAATTAAGCCTAAAAACATGTTTGACCTTACAAATAGTATTTTGATAGGCTTAATATTCACTTTTAGCCATTTGTAGTGTTCAATCGTGTTGGAGTTTTTCATCAGCAGATGGAGTTTGCTCAGTTGGTTGACATATTAGCTCAGTAGCTGTTATGATTTTATCAGATCCGTTAGGCACCAGATCAATCTCTGAAACAACTGAACAAACTCCTTCCGATAAAGACTGTGTAATATTGTTGAAAGCTCTGGGGAAATTGAGTAAATGGGCCTTGAGTTGAAATCAGTTGTCAAATGTGTTCAATATTTTTATTTTGTAATTCATGCATTTTGAATTTGACTGGAGGAGGAAGTTACACAATCAGCTTTTCGTTGGATGGAAACATCACGTTCGAATGAAGATCAACTTTGTATATACAACACAGTTCATTTCTAACACGTCTTGTGGCTGATTGATTTTTTTGTGTTGCTGCCTGTAGTTTTGATGTTTCATCTCTTAATGATCGGAAACTAAGCAACCTGAAGCTTCCAGGGATAGGGTTCAAGTAGACATAACTTTAGGTATCTCAGATTATCTCAGTGTGTGTCTTGGAAAATAATAGGGATACCGTGTTTTGGAACCCAAATCTCTGCCAATTTCTTTCCTAAATCCCCCCATGAAAAACATCTAAACGAGATCTATCTGATTCCACAGGGAAATCGGGTCATTACCATATGGAGAAATCACTGGATTTAGGAACTTGGCTTTCCTAACAAGAAAGGATATTGAATAAAGATGTAATGGCTCGTTCAAAAAATAAACATGTCTTTTCTTCCAGCTGGGAGGCTCGGAACATACATACGAAACATTTTATCCCCATCCACCTCAACTTGTGTCTGTGCATATATTCAGCTGCTCTGCATGTTTCTAACATAGACAATTTTGGAAAATGGTGGTTCTCTTTGGTGCCCAGGGTCCTCCACTGAATCTTCACATGCACATTAGTGCTTTAAGATGCATTAAACACACTTAGACATTCACTGACCCACATACCACTCCTCTGAAGTAGTTGTATAAAACTTTAAATTCTTATTCATAAAAAAGGAAAGTGCAGGAATAGGCAGGCTGTGGGTGGGCAAATTATAATAAAATGTAAGATTAGTTTTGGTCCATTTCAGAGGAAAAAAGGTTGGATTGGTTGGAAGACAGCATCCCACATTACACCTAAAGTATGTATTTCACTTACATTTTGATACTATTGGTCTTTTTAAACTTGCAATAATCTTGTATGACCACACACATATTTTTTAGTCTTTTTCTCTTTTTCTTTCTTCTCTCTCTGGGCTTTATTATGCCAATCCTGCAACAATATTAAAGTTTTATTTCAGGGCAAACTCAACTCTTGACTGTTATGGTTATTTAGGAGAACACATCACCATAGTTTTGTACCCCTTTTTGACCTACTCTACTATTAAAACATGATTATGCACATTTATTCCAGAGCTGCCAGTTTAATTGGGCCTCTAGTCCAGTTTCAGTAAGTATTCTGCTGGAGGTCAGCCAACATTCATTACTTTATGTTTACATGCACTCACTCCAAGTAAGCTTTTTGGGTGCACTATCTAAGCTTTCTGTCTTTTTTGAAAATGTTATCTCTTTCATCTATTATTGTAAAATGCGTCTTTATGCAGATGATGCTGATTTATATGTATATATGTATGTGTTGCTCTTCTGTAATGCATTGCAAGAAGTTATCCTGCCTTCTCACTTTGGTACTTTGGCAGTTCCAGTTTTCTATTCAGTTTTGAAGTTTGTTACTGGTGTATGACAAATATACTTTGTCTTTCTTGGTTAAGAGACAAAATAATGATTGGTATTTATTTGTCTACAAAGTTTAACAAAAACTAACTTCATGGAAAAAGCCACCTAAAATTGAAAGACTTGTACTCTTCTGTTACTTAAAGATAATTTTCAGTAATCAACCTTCATTTGCAGAGAACTGTTTATCTAAGCTCGCTCATTTTGTTCAGCTTGTGGCTGTCTTTTCTGATTACATTATTTTGTTTTGGGAAACATGCAATTTTCTTCATACTGTACCGTAACATTCCCTCTGACTCAGCACAATTTCACTTTTGTTCACTTAATCTTTATTGTTTCTAGCCCTTTCATGTGTCTTTACTATTATGTTTTCTGTGTCATAAAGGTTGACATTTATATGTCTTTTCTATTGACATTGATGTTTAGCACAAAGCACATTTTATATAGCAAAGAAACTTTGACAAATGAGGGTAATTAAGTGAATGTGTTGGTCTGATGCTATCACTACAACAATATTTGCAGGTCATCAAATTGTATTTGATTTTTCTTTACTGCAGCCCATGTTGTGTCACAGCAACCAAATCAGCTATGATGATAGGGGACTTTTTATATTGTTTATAGAAAGTAACCTCTACAATTATGGTGACCCCAGTAACAATGAGCAAAGGAGCAAAAGGAGCTCATTTCACAACATTATGAGGTTGTGGTTCAGTGGGAATTTTATAGATGTGGTCAACCCAGAATTACCCCTTAAAGTGTTGTCAACAGGATTTGTACGTTCAGATTAAAACAACATTGCTGATGTCAGCTCACACTGTGCAGATATAGCGTTTAGTGTGGATTTATTCTTTTATCTGGCTGCCCTTGCATTGATGCAGCTCTCTGGATCTGTTCCTGCAATAAGCACCACTTCTAAGAATATTATCCTATAAGTTATGAAAGATCAGTTGATGGTAAATATTGGTATATTTTTTCTCCAGGAATGCTCGAATAATGAAGTCCATGAACATGCAGAGTAGAAACTGTCTGTGCAGAAGAAGAAAATTGGTATTTATCAAATGTTGGCACAGATAACTTCATGCAAGAATGATGATGAATTTGACTGGTTCTACAACCATCTACAGTACTTGTGCCAGTACTGTCTGTTATATTTGGTCAACCACATTCCCAGATGTGATGATCTAATAGAGTTACTTGCTGTGAACAAGTAGCGAACAACAAAATAAAGACAAAAAACGGGTTTTAGGCACTAGCTGGCATCCTGGGAGCATGGAAGTAGGAAAGCTTGCAGTAGAGCAAAAGATTTATTGATGTAAATCTTGTTTTATGTGTGTGATGTCAATTCCTTTGGCAAATCATTGGAGTTTTAAGGCTTTGAGCACAATAGTGTGTTCAAGGACATACTGCATGGATTCACCTGTGTTAACACGCTGTAATGAGACCTTATTAATCAATGGCCTTTAAACCCTGCTTGGACAAAAAAAAGCCTCTAATAGTCTAACAGTACCCTCTGACAGAAATAATGATTTTCCTAATACCATTAAATTGAGAACATTGTGTTTATTGATGGTTAAATGGATTTGCTGGGGCATTAAGCATGCACACACCCAACAGTACCATTAAAATAGTTATATTTTAGAGATTATCCCTCTTTAACTACCACTGCACCACTGCCAGATACAGATATTGCACAGCTATAAAAAATTTAATAGTCTCAAATAGTTCCCATTCTTAAAATTTTAATGGAAACATCAACCAAAAGGAAATGAAAGGCATACTGAAATGCCACCTTATTTTGATTTTGGTTTTATTATGTTGGACTAAGCTGACAAGAGTGAAATGCCAGAAAAAGATGAATGGTATGGCCAAACATTTAGAGCACTGGTGATAAATATGACATTTATTCCGTGTACATGATTTAATTTAGGAATTAGGACCCTATAATTCACAGAGAAATGATTACGCACTTGTGTCTTTCTCTTTATGCTCGGTTACGTCCTTTTCTCAATATACATAGATGAAACCAAGAAGCTGGCAGCAAGACAAACATTTTTCTGGCTGGTAATGCTCAATATTTTTTATGATGAATGGCGAGTTGCGTGCGTTATTGGACTTAGACTATTACTGCCATGGTTTCCAGTTGGTTCTTGTCTGTGTATAATTTGTATGCTTTTGTACTTGCTGTGTGTGTGTGTGTGTGCGTGTGTGTGTGTGTGTGTGTGTGAGGGAGAGAGACAGAGAGAGAGCAAAAGGCGGATTGACTATACCTTATGAGGTCTTTATAAATGTTTATCTGACTTTCGCTGACGCACACTGTATTCCAGTAAACCACCACAGATGATAGAAAATGATCCAAAACCAACTAAAAGACAGACCCTATCACTTACAACTATCTTGTATGTTTCAGAGCAATAAATGCAATCTGGAGTACTTGTCGCAGATTGTTTGACATTCAAAAGCAGCGAAGTGCCAAAGCAGAAAGAACAGAGAACATGGCAGCGTCAGTTTGTTTAGGGCCAGACCATCTGGTTTGTTTTGGCTCATGTTTCAGAGAAGCAATCTGTGATTATCATACCAGAACTATTTTTCAAGAACAAATCTATTTTTAGAGATCAGTATGCCGATTGGACTCCTAAACAGTATGAGCCCGCTTCCAAAACAGGGTAGAACGGTCAGGGATGCCCTTTTCTTGCCTCAGCACAACAAATACAATTACTGTTTCTTTCATTCAAAAGAACAAAAGGTTAAGAGTGGGATGTTAACAGTATGTGTGAAAGGATGATATAAAAGTAAATGTAAGTGTAGTTTTATGTGTGAAAGTGACAGAAGGAGTTGGGCGGTCGTGAAAAGCTAAAGCTAAAACTAGGCGTTACATTTTACAAAACCTTTTCCTTTGCAATACAGTAAATGCTGTAGGTTAAATATGAATAATCTATTGAAGAAAACTCTATGTTGTAGGGCTCTGTGTTGCTTGATTTCTTTTGCCAATAATACTACCTGTTGCTGGTCAAATTAAGGGTTTTGTACAAAGCAGTCCAAATTTATCATTATATTTTGGGGCTTTACTGGAATATCTTTGCATGATTTACAGTTTAAAAAACTCTTAGCCCTTCATGCAGCCCCTCAGTTCAACTTCTGTCTGAAACATTTTACCTCCGGTCTATTTAAAAAAAACCCTCCCAATGAGCCCACTGGGCAGGGCCTTTTGACTTTCAGTAAGCATTTTTGCATATGTCCGCCTCATATTTTGGAACTTTTGGAACTATGTTTAACATAGACATTTAACATTATTATTAGATCACCTTTATTAAATATAGTCTAAAATAGGCAAAAATTATGATTGGAATGAGCTAAAAGACACCAAATCTGATTATAGGCATTCAGTGCAAACTTAAAGTAACATATTTCGATATACCAGTGAATTCATGTTTGATACTTAGCTCTACATACAATATTTATGGCCACTGAGAGACATAAATTCAGTACCTTTGCATTCAGACCAGAGCTAAAATTGAAGACTAAAGACAACAAAAGATGGACTTACTCAGGGTTGTCACATTGTGGTCACAAAATAGCATAAAAAACCAAAAAAACAACTTGATCTCCTCTGCCTGATTGAAATCCATTTCTCCAGTCCTCAGAGAAAACCACAAAGCCCACTCTCCAGGTATAAACTCGTCAAGACGGAAAACTTGTAAACTGAAACCCCTGTCATCGCAAGACAATTTTTGAAAATTAGATATGGCAACAAGCCTAATGGCCCCCCACTGTAGGAAAGCACTTGAAACCAGTGTTCTTTTCTAAACCATGGGCGCAAAGAATTGAAGGATTGGAAGTAAAGACTTTTAAGACACAGAATCCCTTTCTTTTATTTCGTCATTTGAAGCTGAATACAGGACATTTTGCAACTAAAGGGACTTCTTATCAGCCATCCAGTGAAAACTGCAGGATTGGAGATGTCAGAGTTTCTCCTCTGAAGCCAACAATTGCTTGGAACTCTGTGGAATTAGTGGTAGTTTTCCACATCTGAGAGGGCCAAGTATCTGCCACAATTTGAGGCCTGTTATCATTAACCCTCTAAAAGAAAACAGAAACCTTCACCCCCGCAACACACAAGAAGCGTCAGTCATAGGAAAGTTCGCAAAGACGAGACGATGACAAGGGATACATTTGGGTTGGAAGGAATTTGCAATGAGAAAAACCTTGCCATAGACTTACATAACAGGATTGACATGATTTAAGTGTCTGGAAAGCTCATCGTCACTAGAAATGTTTATAATCTGAACACTTTTGAACAATTTGTCCATGGAAGCATTATTTGCTTCTTTCCTTTTTTCTTTTTCTCCTTCTGGCACACCTCTCTCCTTTTTTTCCATTGGGGACATGCTAAAGGCAAAGTTTCACAAGCATCTCATATACAGCCATCATGGCCGCCGCTGCTCCCAAATGTATTTTTCAACATTCTTTATTCCCATTTCAGGGAATCTTTTTCCTTAAAGATATCCTAAATGTTGCTGAACATAGAAAAACATGGGACTCTATTACACACTGAGCTTTAAACTAACGCCAACATAAACCCATCCACAGCAATATTAAATGCTCAGAGCATCAACAGTGGTTAAGCTCTGGTCTGATTTAGGCAAAAAAACACATGGCTAGGGTTAGAAAGATCATGATGACCAAATGTCTGTATATGATGATGTTGTGTGTAGACTAGTAATAGATTTTCAGTGCAGTTAGTTCAATAATTGTTTAGCAGCCACACCAATCAGTTACATGTTGATTCATTCATTCATTCATTTTTAAACCATAAGATCTGTATCACTTTCCCATGTGGTACAAATATGTGACTACATTTCAAAGACCCATTGAATTCTACAAAAAACAGATCCAGTCTTGATGATGTTGGAGCTAAATTTACCAGCTACTGTGCAAAGCTGTAATGAAGAGCGACAAATCTCTGCCCGTGTATTCCTCAGCCTAAAAAAACATTACATCCCCCCTCTTTGTCTGCCAGTAGCAATATGAGTGGTGTTACCTGTAGTTGTGTTTCTCACTGCCGATTTGGAAGCGGTCATACAGGGAGAAAGCCTGGTGTCCGTCCCAATCTGTCAGCTCTACACGGAGGGCGTACTGCCTCTGGCTGGTCAGCTGGTAAACATACTCGTTCCCCAACCAGTGCTCAGCAGACACGCTCCCAAAACCCTGCAATGACAGAAGCAAACACAGTAATCAGTATAAGAAATACTAACCAGAAGTTATTCGTTGCTATCATTGCCTCTCTTTTCCTAGAATAATAAAACCTCAACACGAGAGGATTGTGGAATGGATGGGAAGGATTTTTTAAATGTATTTCTTTCATTTATTTATTTGTGTCAAATCACAACATAGATCACCACAAAGGTTTTATACTAATAAATATTTCTTTCTGTTTATCCACCAGGAGAAATGTTTCTGTACTGCATACTTAGATTTGTGTTCATAGCATCCAAGCAGAGAAAAAGACACTCACACTGTATTAATGTTTTTTCTTCTTTTAAACATGCTGTTGGCTACCTATTTATAAAAGTGTGCAAATTGGTACCAGCTGAAATGGACACACACCTTTTTCCATTTCTGTCTCCTACTCAAGTCACACATGTTAAACGTATTATTACTAAAAGACTTCTTTCCCAAAATATATAATGCTTGCCGAGACACTCCTTCAAACAACTGCAAAGTTTGTATTTGATCAGAGTGGCTCCTGGACACAGGCAAAGTGCTTCTGACAGCAGCGAGAGCAGCAGATTGCAGAGGGGAATATCACGAAGCAGGATGACATTACAACCCTGACAGGATAGTCTGGACTGCTCCAATAAAGATTGGGAAAGAGAGGGGGGGGGCAGGGGTGGTGGAGTGGGGGCAAAGTCAGGGAGAAGTCTGTGTTTGCGTTGAGCGTGTGTGGTGATGAGGAATGGGAAGGAGGGAAAGTAAATATGGGGCATTCCTTGGGCCTTATGCATGTCCTGCCGAGTGGGTGGAAGAGAAAGTGACTGGGGCCCATTACGGCTCATTTTTTCTCTCTCTTTTTCTTTTTCTACAATTGATCTCACTCCTGATGAGATGTTCCCTTCTGACTTGCTTTCACCTCGATCCAGTGTCTCCTACTGTGATCAGGATTGGTCTCAAGCACGCACGCTGGAGAATGAGTTTGGAGTTGACAGTTTTACTTTCGTGCAGTTCCGGCATTTGCGATCCTTCACACGCACATCGGATCTGCATCACTCAGTTTAGACAAGATGAGGAGATGGTTTGTTATATTGTGGGACATATAAGGGAACTGTTGCACATATAAAGATAAAGTAGAATTTGCAGTGTCAGCCGAGCACTCTACAAGGACTAATTTCACACGCTGATAAGATAAAGGAGTGGGTTGTGAGTGTAATTTGAATGGTCTTTTGTGATGTGTGGTCTCCTGGCAATGGGATTACAAACACGAGATGGTCTTAAGATCACATTTTTATGAGGACTACATTCCTGTTGCTTAAACAGTTTCCCTAGTCCCACTCAGAAACTGACTGAAAGGTTTACAAAACCTTCAAGTGCATTAAATCTGTGAGCACAAGCCTATAGAGACCAAGAATGTGAAAATTAATAACAATAAAACACCATCAATCACCTCCACCCTGTTCAAGGAGAGGAAGAGTAATACTACGCTGGAAGTTCAGCAGCATAGCCTGTAAATGTCGGCCAAGGTCCATGAGTGTACCCTCATGTACTGTAATGCACTCCACACTCTCTGACTATACACCTGTTCAGATGGAAGGTTTCCATGTCCGTCTTTTTTAGGTCTTATATTTTCTTCCTCTCTTTTGTATTTTCCATTCTCATTCTCATTCATTTCACTTAATATGTTTGTTTTTTACCCTTGTAATCTTTAACATTCCTCCAAAAACATGTTCAAATCTTAACTTAAAGGGGACATATGCGTTTTGTGATTTTCTGTTATACTGTTATAATGATTTAATGTTGCTGTGAAGGCTTTGTTTGCCTTGTGATGATGTCAGATTATTTGCAAATGACCACAAACAGCGGTCCATTCCATAGCCCTTATTACTAAGGTTGTTGGTTCCTAACCCTAACCCTTGCATATTTCAGATTGGCTTTGGGCACGAACATGTAAATGGTACAGTAAATGGTCATTATAGTTTTCAGTCACAGTTATGTGCTTTATCTGCTGCAGACTGGGAGTTCTCTGACTCATAATTTCCCAAAAAGTCCTTAAAATAATTTCTTATTGACTTGTAAATTGTACATCAAGATCAGTGAAGTGGTCAGAAGCGGGAAATTAAACTGGAAATGGAAAGCATATTACAGAGGATAGAATGAACATAGTTCATTTAACAATAAACTGATAGCAATTGGAAGGTATACACAGGTAACTTATACAGCAAACACCAGCAAACCGACTGCCAGCAATAATAAATCCACATTTGCAGTCTAAACACAACTTAAGCTGAAAATGTTAACACCCCCAATGCAAATATGCATAGATTTCCCCTTGATGACAAACAGATGATGTTCTCTGCCCCACCTGGCAGAGCAGTACAGAGACTAAACAAATGTGTTGTTTTCAGATTTAGGTAATAATTTCCTGTTTGAGAAGAGGAAGAATAACAGTGTGTCACTGAAGCCAATCTAAGACACCCTAGACAATATTGCTAACACAAAAATGTCAGGAGAGCTATTTGTGAGGAGGAACGACATCTGGATGAGGTGTTCCAAATGTTGTTGGAACCATGGATCCTGTCTCTCTTTTTTCAACATGTTCGATCAAGGCCAAAAAGTGCATGCTATTTGTCATAATCCCACTGCAGAAGTGTATTTTTGAAACAGGATGTTTTGTCAGTGCACAGTTTCATCATTTTTTCTTAATGGATATAGATGAGTGTGTCTCTCTATTTCTGCGTACTTTGAGTCAGTCTCTTGTGTTTAAACGACCCACATCATCATCTTGTGTCTGCATGCTGAGTGAATGCCTGTGTGCATGTATTTGTCTTGTCTCACCATCTTGTACTCTTTCCATGTTCTCTGGAAGTCGATACTGCCGTCCTCTCTGCGCTGGATGACTGTCCATCCACCGCCGGCTGTTTCCATGTTGCAGTACACCTACACCATTGAAAACAGAGAGAAAATGAGGATTTAGAAGATGTGATGTATCTAGAACAATGAATTAATCATTCAACGTAATTCTCAGCGGCATTAACAAACAATGAAGGGTCACTGGACAATGATGTGGTTCCAGACACTCCTTTTCCCAGCTTTTGTGATGAATCATCTTTGGGAATGTGATGTATCTGTGTCCCCCTCAAACTTAATCAGTGTCTCCTTATCCCTCACCAACTCCCAAGAGATGTTCCTCATCAGACGGCCGTGTTTCTGCAGGATCAAAGTCAAGATCCGGGGCTGGACACATACCAGCAGACACCTGGGTGTAATGTGGCCCTTAACCTTGGACCTCAGTGTGTGTAAGCTGATAACACAGGGACTCTAGCTGCAGTGTTGTCTCTTTTGTTTTGAGGAGGAGACCCCAGGGTGGAGTGGAGAAGGTCTCTCACCTCAGCTTGCCCACGCAGCTGAACACACATGAACGCAACCTGGGTATAATTAAGGAAGTCCCCCTGACAGAATCATTTTCTCCGAGACTAGCTCATCATTCATCTTAAACATGCACAAAAACTCACACACACACACCTAAATACAAACTGAACTGAAAGAAGCAATTATTCCAGCCTGACAGACATAAATCCACACACACGCAAACTTTCTGCAAGCCTCTTAACCGATTAAATCATCACTCCCATCAATCAGGAGTGTGTAACCATTGCGTAGAGGTAAAGAATACACTAACCCTTCCCACACACACACACAAACCATTGTCACTATCCTGATCCGCTCCAAGTCCTGTTTCACACCTCATGCACCCCTCATGCTAAAACCCCTGCGGTCTCAAAGCTGCCAAGTGTATTTTCAGCTTTCAATATTCCTGAAGCAGCAGCTAGTACCCATTACTCTCACTCATCAGTGGCAGATGTTCAGTGGTGGCTCAGTGTCTTTCACTTACTTGGAGAGAGTAAAGTCTCGCTCCAGCTCAAAGAAAACAAATGAAAACCTTTAAACCCACTATGAAAAGAGCTTCCTAGAAGTGACGAAAAGGCAGATATTTTCACATGACAGATGACTGCTGGTTGTAAGATACTGCGGCTTCCCACCTTTTTAGTCTCCTGAGGACTGGTCTCGATGGTGTAGACTCCATTCTTGTGGAAGCCAGCCTGGTAGAGGTCAGCACAGTCGCGGAACTTCTTCTCTTCATCTGCAGCCTTTGTACTGTTCGGTATAACTGTGGGTACATGAGGAAGGATGACAACAATGTTACATTAGAGAGAAAGAGAGAATTCAAAAATTGTTTCTTAAAAAATGACTTCAAGTTGGTGATTAATTGTTGGCAACTGTTGACTAATCCATACAGCGCATTACTTTTTTCCCGTAGAATACTGTATCACAAAGAAAACACACGCCTACAAGGTTACTCACAAGATGACAATGACTGACTCCGGGAATTCATTGCTGAACTTTGTAGAAAGTTGAGCTAGTTGTTATCCCCTTGCTTCCACCCTTTATACAAAGCTAAGTTTATCGCTTCCTGGCTTTTACCTCCATGCTTAGAGCATAAAAATAGGAAGTGAGTATAGCAATTATGTTTGTTATATAAAATGCATAGAAAACTGAGACTGCTATTTTGCTATCTACTGTAACGTCTTTTTGATACTGCCAACATTGGTCAAAAAATTCAGATATATCCAGAGGGGCTTTAATGTTGCCAAGAGCAGAGAAAATTTGGACTTGGATTTGACTGACAGGGCATCAAAGCTCAGGTACTGGCGCTGCAACATTTTGGGACAAAAGAAGGGATCAAATAAAAACTTGATACCCAGATACAGACACAAGAATAGCACTGTAAAAAACGTCCATGCTATTAAAAACTGTTAACCTTGACGAAACCTCAACTCATACTGTAATTCCATTTTGTTTTGTGAAATCAGGAATTGCGAAAAAACCCCTACAGGTCAATTCATCATGCTTCAGATCTGTACATCTCAGAGGAGAACATTTAAAAGGAGTCTGAGGCAGAAGCTGATCTGTGAGGTCTCATTGTGAGTATCTTGTAACTGCCAGATAAAATCTGGGGCGACTAACTTATTAGCAAGAGAGAAGGAGTTCATTGACTGAATGATCTCTCTCTCGGAGAGAAGGCCTCAGACTTTGACAGACCAGCTGCATCTATTTCCATCTGTAGATAATTATGGCGGCACTATTTTGAAACCAAGCAAGGGGCTAAGGACAAAACACTACAAGCTATAAATTTCAAGTTCCTGTTATAACAAGTGGTTTATATTTACCTTCCAAGCCCTTGTTATATTGATGGAAATTCCTTCCGATTTTTCTTTTTTAAATCTCCTCTTTCTTCCCCTCTTTCTCCTACCATGCAAGGGGTCCATCTCACTTTTCACACCATTGTTTTTATTGTTGAGTCAAAGAGGATGTCAGTGAAAAGTGAAATGTGTCAGCGATCTTTAGCCCCGTCTTTGATCCCTCCTCCTGCACACAGAACCTCTCCATGGAAGCACGGTTGCTTATTTGAGTGTACTATCTGACTTTTTTGACAAGGTATTGAGTGTCAGCAACAAGAATCTCCTGCTGTGACAGGTTGACATTAAGGGCCCTTGCACACCAGACTCTAATTCAGCAAAGGACACCCTGTCAAGTGGTAATTTACCCCAAGCAGCCAGACAGCAGGGCACATTTTAGGAGCCTGGGAGATTATTGTCAGAGGAGAACTTTTTGGTATTTGATCTGTAACAATGTGAACAATCAGCGTTGTGATCTCCATTGGTGGAAAAGGATTGTCTGCCGAGGGACTCGATGCTCCAGTAAAGGAGCGGCTCCCTTGAACAGCTTGCTGCCCAGCTCTACAAATATTATTTATGTCCCAATATTTATTTACAGGAAAATATTTTGTGGTTCAGTGGGGACTCTTATTCAGTAGGGGGTTCATGTGAAAAGACCAGCAGGTCTTGGGTGTTTGCATAAATCAGTACCCTTGCCAAATGAGCCCAAATACTAGAACTAAGGAGAGTGAAAAATGGAACAAAATGGACTGCCATAGACATCACTGCTCCCATGTGACCATAATTAGTCTCTAAATACCGCTGAGAGTTAAAGTGATTTCCTAGAAAGCCCAATGCATTTCTTTGAAGGTTGCAAAGTAATACAAAATAATTCAAGTTAATTCCCACAGTATATTTAAACAATAATGTCTAGTCCTTGCTTAATATGTGAAGAGGATTACAAACAGTCTCCTAAAAATGGTTTAATTTACAATCTCTTTTCAATTCGCTAGAGTTGTAATGCCAACAGAATTGTTTTTAATCAACATAATGAAGAAAGGCTTATAATGAAAGTATCTAAGAACTGGTCACTGTCAATATGCACTATTCGTAGATGTGAAATTGTGATTGAAAGGGAGGAGATTCACCACTTTGGAAGAAATCCAGGAGGAATAGCAGAAGGCTCTGGTCACAGTGACAAAAGAGCAGCAGCTGTGCAGTGAAAGAACATCACACCTCCTGAATGACAGGCATGAAATAGTCTAGTTCCCTATGTGAAAAGTGAGGTGAGTGGTTCCTCCACCTTTAGGAAGGTCACTGAGGTGGCTGACAATAAATGCAAAAAAACCCACCCTTTACAGGGAACAATAGGTGGCAGCTCATTCTGCCAGGCAGCGAAGCATAAAAATAATTATGTGCAGCACTTAAAATTGGATCTGGATTGTGAAGTGATGCTTAACGAATTGGTTTACCGTACTGTCGTTCTGAAGCATAACAAGCTACGAGTGCCCTTCGTTGCTTTGCATGGACCCTTAAATAATTCCACTCTCTTTGACTCAGAGTAAGCAGCTGTAAAAATGATGAATGTCATTCATTTTGCGGGATAATAGAACACTGTAAAACAAAATCATATTTAGCAGCCAGAAAACTTTTAAAGACTGTTCCAAAGCTGTGGTCAATTACTGTTAATACCAGTATGTGGCTCATTGCACACTAATTAGGTTTAGGTAATGATTACAACCTAAACAAGAGCTCCACTGCTTCATTTGGCCACATCAAAAATATCTTCCCAGCCCTGAGTTTGCACTGCAAGAGTTGAAATGATTTGAAACCTTTTTCATAAATTTCATAAAAAGCCGTACATGTACAAATGGAAACCTAAAAAGTATATTTATGGAGATTTAGTGTTAAAACTCCCTTCTCTAAGTATCCATCATTTTCCCCAAAGCAAAAGTCAAAGATGATTTGAGTCCATGCTTAAAAGGAAATGCTCAGGATCAGTTTTCAAAACAGAGTCTAACACAAGCAGACGCCACTTGATGGTATGAAATGCTAACCCTTTCCTCAAATGAAAACACTAATCCATTTCTCAAACAAACAAAAAGGCCTCCCCTGAACACAGAAAAAAAAAAGAGTTTTTCTGCCTGTGTTTTTAAATGCTGTCGAAAAACAGGGGCAGTACGTCAGATGATCAGCGAGATCTACCTACTCCTTCACCTCCGTTAGACGGGGCATCCCAGAGGGGCTATTACAGTTTGACTTATTCGGGCTAGGGTGAAGAAAGGGGAGACCTCTGACCTGCACGCCCGCCTCAACCTTCAACACCGCCATGGAAGAGGAAAAGACCAACCACAAAGCAGCAGCGGGCATGTTACATTTCTATCACGTCTTGTTAGGGCGGTCACCAATCACAGAAAAGGGGTCGGGCTGGGGTACTCTGCTCTACGGACTATACTGGCTTAAGCAGTGACAAATTAAAAGTTATAGAGAAATATAATTTATAGGAAATCAAACATAAAGCCAGTAAACTAGAGAGCCAAAAGGCTTGCGTTAGGCCACATTTGAATCTCAACATGAAAAATACAGAGATGACACATATGGACCAGTCAGGCCAAAATGGTCTCCAAAGTCCATCGGTAATTAAATGTTAACATACACAAATCCAGACTAAACAGATGGAGTACAAGCAGAAACCCGCCCATGTCCTTTATTGCATGGAACACTAAAAATTACAAAAGGGAGCTGCTTGATAAATACAAAACATGTGTTAATCATGTGCAACAGTCATTCACTCATGACTCTGACATCCCTTCGTGCCCCTGTTGTTTCCTGTCTGATGAGAAACCTCAAGAAGCACCGTGGGGTCTTGAGGCTTCTCTGCAGGAAATCCTCAAATGGAAATGAGATTGCTTAACTTCGACAACGCTATATATTCACGCATTCCCTCGACACAGACATTCATGTCAAATCTCCTGTGACCAATGGGATTTAAGGCCAATGTTATAGGATCAAGTGGGTTCGGTGTTTGAAGGGCTGAAAAAAGGGGTAAATGAGTTCACTGTGTTTGACCGAGGAAGGTTGCGTTACTGTTGGGTCAAATATAGGACTGCAAGGGAAATCCCAGGTCTTATGTTAACAGTAGGGAGAGACTTACAGGAATAAAATAAGCCTATATTTCATCCTGTTTGACGTTTCAGTGAAGCTGTGTGCACAGACTTTATAATGTTAAAGCGTGAAACGTGATTGCTGCAAAAAATGAGCGCCATACTGGTTTATGAGAGGCACCAAAACTCTTTAACAGGAGCACGCTGGGTTACGATATGAACCATGTTTCTTTCGTCATGCTGCTCTCAATGATGCAGGATTTAATAGCCAGTGCATCCCTATGTGTTTCTCAGTATGGGGTAAAGTTTATAGAATGGTGTCATCATAATTTCAGAGGGACTGTAAAATCAAAGACGTTGAAGCTGTAACATCTGACTGGAGGAAGTAAGTATTCCAAAACAAGTTCAGTACTACCTCATAGTTCAAGCCCTGCATAGCCAATCCATAAACTTTCCTTCGCACATTCACATTGTGGTCTGGCAAGGATATATAGGCATTTTCTTGGGTTAGGGTCATCGCTCGTGGGGATAGACAATTTTTGGATCTGCCTATGACCAACCAACAGATGACCGTGCTCTCCTCTGCTGAAACATGAACATAAACCTTTCTTCGCCTGTTTGACCCAGCCAATGCAAATTGGATATCCTTCATTCTGGTGCAGGGTTGCAAAGTAGAACAAGGCAGCTAACATCAGGATGCTAACAATGACAATTTTAATGATGTTAATGTATGATAGTCATCATCGTGGTTTCATATTACATTTGCTCTAAATAAAAAAGGGCAAATGAGTCCAATGGCAATTTTTAAAGAAAATTTTGACCTGATGATGATGCTGAGTGAAAAGTCAGGGGACCAACAGTGTTATTGTGATAATCATGATAAAAATATGGTTATAAGACGTCATGGTCAACAAAGTTATCGTCTCAGCACTAGGCATATCTGTACCAAATTTCATACCAAAAACTTCATCATTCGTCATTTGGCTTCATCCTCCAGGGACCACAAATGTTTGTACAAACTGCTACCATACTAAAACTAACAGCTGTCAAATTGCACCTAAACTATCAAACATAAAAAGGCCATGAAGTTAGTATGTAATGCTTTATGTCCATGTAGTTTGTCCTTTCTTGGCTCTAGATTAAACATCAAAACATAATCTTGCTTGTTGCTGTCATTATCGAAATCATTCCCCGTATTTCACTGATTGGTCCAACTTTGAGCTGCTGGGTTCAATCACTTATCAGTGGACATCAGATTAATATCTTTTAGGAAAAACTGAAGTTGATGTGAGCTGGCTTTGCTTGGATCTCGTTTCTCAATTTGGTTAGACATGCTTACACGTCCAAGAGATTGTGACTTTATTCATCTCTGTTCTTACTGTATGTAAAAGTTATTGAATAAGACTATATGGACACTGCGGACTTCTGACAAAACCTCCCAGCCTGTAAGACCATGACTCCATTTAACCTACCTCCATCTTTGGAGCAGAGGTTGAGGAGGTTGTGGACAGTATCCATCATTTCCTGCTGCTGTCTCTGCAGGGCTGTGCTGTTTCCTGTGGCGCGTCTCAGCTGGGTTTCTAGCTCCCTGATAACCCCGCTCTGCCTCCCCACCAGTGTCTGGAGACTTCCTTTCTCCTGCTTCAGCGTCTCTAGCTCTTCATGGTGTCGCATCTCCATCTCTAACATCTTTTGTTCCAGGAGGCTAGGGGGAAAAAAGGGTCAAGAAAAGTTTGTTATGGAAGATGGAAAAGTTGTTTTATATTATTATCCTTCAGGGCATTGAAATCCTCTGGAGTGAGATTTGTTTTCATTGGATTTAATGGATTGAATATTGTTTAGCAAATTTTCATTATGTTAATACCAATGATTTACTGATTATGTAATAAGTATCTATTCTATTTTTATATGGCCGTCATAGATAAGGTTACCCTATTAAACATAAATTAATAAAACATATTTGACATTTACTTCCTGCTGTTGCTTTGAGATGGACACAGCAAGAAATTATAATTGAAATATGGTGATATATGCCTTTCAGTTTACAACTATTTTCCAGTTAGTTATATGGGAACACAAATATAAGAATGTAAGAATGATGGATGTAGGTTTGGTTGCCATGTAATGCTCACACAAAATAAATATAATTTACTTTCCAAACTCATCTGAGATAAATGAAAGAGCCCTTACAGCATCTGAGCTTCATCATTATACAGTCTAGTGCCTGAAAGATGATATAACCTGACATCAAATTCATTATCTAAACATGTATTTCCCTACATTATAGATTTGGTGAAGGAAAAAGAAAAGACGACACGTACAAGACGGAATAATGTCATAATTGCTCAAGTTTAGGGAAATTGTCCCCCTCAATCTAGGGAGGACCTCAGGAATAACCTAAGAGTCATAATCACCAGAGACTACGCTTTCAGACGATGCTTATGTTTTTTTCAAAGTGATTGCAAGCAGTCTCTATGGATACCTCAGTCTGCAATGAGAGATGCAGACCAAACCCTTTAAACAATACATCATCTGAGACAATCCCACAGGAACAATCACTGTAAAGAACAAGATTTGGAGACAGGAAAATGTATCCAAAGGCCACATTTCAATTCTTTGATTTTGTAACAAATGCCCAAGGGTGCGACATGGAAAGCATAGCCTCATGTATTTGCGACTGATTTACTGAACATCACAGAGAATATGAGCTTTCTATTATGTTGTTGTTGATGTATTGTTTTGGAAAATGGACAAATTTCGTGGTAGTAAATGAGAGCTGGTAGCATGCGTCAATCCTGCAAAGAACAGCAGTAGTAAAAGTTTTTGCACGAACTGGCTCTTAGCCTGCTGATGTATCATCTTTACTCCCCCCCACAATGTGTCTTTGTCCAATTGGCTGCATTATGGACAGAAGCCAGCCTGTGGTTTGCTGTTTGCTAGAAGTGTTGTCTGTTTACCTGTTCTTGTCATGGAGCTTGCTGATCTCATTGGTCTGGACCATTAAGTCTTTCTCCAACTTGTTAGTGGAAAGAGAATTTTCCAACAGCTGGATCTCAAGCCTGGATGTCTGATTCAGAACCTGCCACAATAGCAAATACAAAGATAGACAGAGTACAGAAGATAAGACGTAATACAAATATAATACAGGATATTTATAAAAAATGCTTTGAAGAATGCTTAAAAGCGTCTGGGGCCCATTTGACAAATGATTGTAACTCGCAAATTGCAGATAAATATTTGAATCTTTCAGTCTTATTAATGTCACATACTGTAAGAGGAATGATCTCATGATCCAAGTTGCAGCTTGTATTTTGCAAAATTCTTGAAACATGCCCCTGATCTGCTTTTATACACATTCTGTTAGCTGCGGTAATGACAGCACCAAACCCTGAGTAGAAACCAAAAAATGCAGAGCTTTCTTTCAGTCCTTCCTGCACACTGCAGGGAAAGAACACACACTGCACATTTGAGGTACATATAAACCATCAACTTTGTTTTCATTTTGTCAAGTGTTCATATGGTAATACTTAGACGATATTCATCTCTATTATGATTATCTTTTATAACTTTGCAAACAGTTATCTTTTAAGTGCTTTAACAAAAATTATCCGCCACTAACTTCACAACTTTCCATCACCTCCAACTGAAACTCCTCCACATAAACAAAATAAAAGGAAACGGAGCCAAGTGACTCAAAAAAGAGATCGAAATTTATACAGCATCAGTATTATCTTTGGCCAGTTGACTGTAACCTTTTAATGGGGGTGTATTTGGAATAGTTGGTTTAATGGAGCATACTGTAGGATGGATCCTCTCCGAGACAGAGAGTGGGAAAAGCAATGGGATCCGCATGTTAAAAAGTGTTGTTTTTTTCTTTTAGGTGTTACCTGTGTTTCTACATCAGTCAGCTTTCGTGTCTGTTCAGCCGTCTGAGAGAGAAGGTTGGTGCCCATTTCCAACATGGCCGCTGTGTGGTTGTGGACAGCGCTCTGCTGCAGTTGAGCCATCTCTGTCTTCATGCTCTCTTTGATGTAGTTCTCAATCTGCACAAAAGAAAATGGCAGAGGACAGATGAGACACAGAGAAAAATGTAGACAAAGATGAATATACAGTATAAATATTCTAAAAGCCAAACTATCAGTGGATCATTTAAAACTCAGGGGCTCGTTTTTCTTTTACCAGACATTGTACTTCAGATGCAGTTTTAGCCTATGACATACATAATATGCTAACGAACAGTAACCTGACCCACTAAGCCAGGTAAACCCAGTGCTAACTCAATCTATTTTTTTACTCTTTGCTTGTGAACGCAGTAGGAAAAAGACGGGTAAGGCAGCTTCAACTCTACATGGACTGAGTATACTGGTGCTAATATCATCTTGCACACATTGCTTTTATTTCCATTTGTCAGATACTTTGTCTCTTACCCGTTCACATTCATGGCAACAGCATACCATTTGCTGTTCCCTGATCAAGATTCTTTTCAGGAGACGTATCATGCACATTTCCAAGTCTATATTTATATTCCAAGGCTCTACTGGAGTAACTTTGCATGATTTACAGTTCAAAATACTTTTTATTTATCTTATACTGGCTCTACTTTTATACAGCCCCTCAGTTCAGCCTCTGTCTAAAACAGGCCATGTAGGTCCTGTCTTTTTAACATCTTTTATTTTCTTGAAATGAAAACTTCTTAAATATACATGTACATGTTTGAGACAGAATCTGACAGTAAAACCTAGGCATGCATGAAGTATCTGAAGTAATCAAGTAAGAGGAAGGAAGCAGAGGTAATTGCATCTTGTTTTTAAATATACGTTCAATGAGAATAAAGTTGAAACTAATCTAAAGAATTGAATCCAATATTGCAAATTAAGTATTGAATCCCTGCCATTTGATTTGCAAATAGCATTTTTACATAATGCTTACCCCAAGTTTTGGAACTTTGACCATGTTTAACATAGACATTTCACATCATAGCAGTATGAATTAACAGGAAATCACAAAGTTTATGACATGACCTGTTTAAAAAGTGTTTAAGATCAACATTCATCCTGCTACATACTGGAAATGTTTTTCTTAAATCTAAAGCAATGCACAATCATTTTCTCCATCATTTGAGTGTCACTCATGTGAAGAATGAATGTAGGCGGTATAGGTTCAGCCAGATGTAGGTGGTTAACTTGGGATGGAAGAGGCAGAGATGAACAGATATTCACTAAGGCTTCTGTGGAAAGAACTCTTTCATCCTTATCTACAAAGCCAAACAAATGACAAGATGGAGATTGGGGTTAAGGTTTGATAAGATTCTTCCTATGAATGAACTATATGGACCATCTGTGTATTGTGCTTGACTTTTTAGGCCACGTTATCTCCCCTAAGGTTCAGTGAGGTAGGTCCGGTAACTCCACTACGTCTTTCTAACTTGCCATAGTATGCTTTGCTTCCTTGTGTCTACATTATTTGTAATGTGCTTTACATCATTTTATTGCCTTGATTGTTGTCTTATTAAATCTTGGAGAGCTTGTTTGTGTATGGGTATAGACATGCTTTTGTTTTATAAATAAATCAGACGTGATTGGATTTTAAGTGATGATCTGGTTACTCATAGTCTGAAAACACACTGAGATGATTCAATAATCAGCCAGTTGAGACAATCTACTTTATCTTTAAAGGATGTTTTCTGAGTTTTGCTTTGGCTTATCAATGGACTGTGACAGCCATTTTTCATCCAAGATAAATCAGCATCAAAGAGTGCACCATCACATGTGTTGGTGTCTTAAACAAAAGTTCCAATCGTGAGCCGAATTAAACTGCACACACACTGAGAAAGCTGAAATATGCTGCACTCTAGTCTAGTTTGTGAAGGGAAATGGTTTGTTGAGAGTCAGAGGGTACTTCCACAGAAAGCTTCAAAGTCTCAGTTCATCTTTCCATCCCTCTGTACATACAGATTGTTCCCATTATCGCATTAGTCCTGATATCCGGTGGTAGACCCCTTAAACTGTCTAGGGGACCTTAACATATGCATTCATATTGAAGCAAGCTTGTACTGCGATTGTTTAACTTGTAAGTGGAAGACCACTGGCCCAAGCGTTGACAACAATATGCGTGTGTTGAAACAGGCAAAATAACACTCACATTGGTCATATAATTAGACAAAGTTTTGGATCAGTATTGTTGATCATAAAGTTTCTAAAACTAACAGAAAAATCTTTCTTCATCTGTTGGCACAATTAAACGATAATACATTGTAGATATTTCTGGTAAAACATTCACGTGGAGAAAAATAATTACCTTTTTCTCTTATAAAAAGAATTGATGACTTCTATTATTTTAATCAATCAAAGTCTGATAGATAATAAAACAGTCAGAATAGGGATGGAAGATTTGCTCCTAACATCTAGCTGTGATCCATTTGCACAGGTCTGCCAAGTTGAATAAGCTTTTCAGTGTAATATTCTTATTTGGCAATGATACAAAAGTGAAATGTAACATTTTTTTCAGGCCGGATTTCAGACATAATACAGTTTCCCCTAACTGTGAACTACATAAGGCTGATATAAGTGTCACTTTCCACATAATCTCCAACAGTCTGGCCTGAGGAATAGGAAAGAAAACAGGGAGTCTGGAATCCACAAAGCTCAAGTAATGATGGATTACTCTGCTTGATAATGAACCATAGAATATGACTGTGTTTGGAAATGGTCTTCAGCCCTTCCAGAAATGTAAAATCTTTAAACTATGAGTTCAAATCTACACCATCAGCTGTGCCTTGCAGTTTACTCCTCTGCTGAGATTACTGTGTGCACTGTTTGAGCAGCACAATAGCCTTTGCACAGTGTAAGTCACCTTGAGAGAAAAGGTAGGGAGGGGACAGATGACTGACGGAAACTTAAGCCCAGCAATCACATCATGGTTTGTGTCTTTAGGGAATACGGCTGGCTCAAGGCTGGATCTTGTGGGGGTCATAAATGGAAAGTACCAAGGAGAAACAAGATTACACAAACACGCCCAATCATGTAAAATAACTACTTTGGAAGTCGTAAAATAGGTCTATGTGGGTGTTGGGTTATTTAGATGGTTTCTAACCTCGGCTCCACATAAATGCTATGCTTCCCCAGTCATTGGCTACTGATAGAAACTACTATAGGCAAAGTAAGCCAAAACTCTTGTTCATTGCCAGAAATGAAATGCAAATTAGCTGGATATGGGATTGTGAACATAAAGTGAGTACATAATGAGAAGTCGAAAGTTGTGATGCTTTATTTTAAGACGTGAGGTTCTTATGCCAGTGAGTGATTTTCTGTATATATTGTAACCTAACCATTCTTAGTCAACCTGAAAATGGAACAAATGATTTTAAGTTCATGGTGCTGTTTTCTATACAGTTTCATCATGAGGTAAAGTCAATGAAATGACAACCAAATGGTAACTAATAGTCTTCAAATTCCTCTCACGGACAAGGATTTGAAGAGAAACAGGTTTCAAACCAGAACATTGGGCTTAAAAGCTTTATGGTTTGGTAAGCTTCTGTGTGGAGCCCACCGACTCAGGGTCAAACTAAAACAAATGGAGGTCACCCGTAAGCCTGGAGTCAGGTGTGACCATCTAAGTATCAGAAGTAAGATTCAAACAAAGTTTCAGAGACTCTAAACAGGACTCACATTAGCTGCATCTTTAAAGGGAGACTATGTGAGCTTTGCTGAACAGAAGGCACAAGTGAAAACTGAGTGAGTGAGTGTAATCCTAAATACTAAAACCTATTTTAACAGTAGCACAAGTGCAGGAGAGTTAAACTGTTAGTAAACTCAGATACAGTAATGTCCACTACACAGCAATATTTACCTACTCTTGTAAAGCTGCTCATCCCCTGGATGTATTGAAGTGAACAAGCATGTCTGAATTCAACTTTTCATTTATAAGGAGGAATGTGTTATTTCTTCTTTGAAAAGTTAGAAACTCACTTTAAAGTTTCAAGCTGAGAACTTTTGTGTTTTCCCATGTTTGTGTGAACATTTTGCACTTTGAAAGTGGAGAGGAATTCAAATTAAACACCACACTCATGAAAATGAAGATAAATCTGGTGTTTTGATGACAAAGTAGATTTATAAAAGACATTCCACAAGGTAGGATAACTGTAGGCTCTGCTTTTAGAAACAACTTAATCTTGCCTCTGGTTTTACAAAATCACTGTTTGCTAAGTGAAAGTCACATAAACACAAGTTTATGTTTCCCTAAGTGCTACTTTACACCAAGGCATAAAGGTTTTAAGGTGATGTGCTTGGCACAGACAAACTTCACGTGGACTTTACTAATGATGCCGCCTGACGTCCCAACTCAGGAGTGTGCAGATCCATTAGTGGTTTAACTGCTGCCTCTCAACGCAACTTACTACATGTACAGACGTGTCCGTTTAGACAGTTTATGGGGTACAATTGGCTGTTAATCACTAAGAAAGCTGCTTTAAGCCGTCTACATGCAGATATTAAGAGAAAGGGACTGTTCATCATACAATAGGACAAGTGTTTAGGTTACTGAATGAACCACAGTGTCAGCATCACAGACAAAAAGGCACTAAATTCATCAGCTGAGATCCCCAACATGCATATTCTGTACTTTATCATAGTGCAGCTGCTAAATTGCCATCGCTTGAGAGCCAAGAACAAGATAATCTCTCAAAATGATACTCCCTGCTATCATTTTACAGATTATTGTAAATGTTTACCAAGTTTCTTGACATTTCCCATTTTGTGTAACTTCCATTCCAGTAGGGGGGTCTTGATCCTTTTCTAAACAGCAGCAGTAGTGTTGCTGAGAGACACTGTGAGAGTTAGAAAACAGTAGGCCTGGACTGTATAAAACACTTACAACTTGAGCTCTGTCACATCTCCAGCTTATCTCTGGCTCTGTGTGTGTGTGTGTGTGGGAAGGTGATGGTGTTACTAGAGCAGTCTGGCTTCTGGGATGCATCCCGTACGCTCAGCCCTGGATCCATTTCAGACCCCTATAATGGACAGGAGCACGAAGGCGAATACCCACCTCCCCCCAAATCATCCACTTCTGGTGTATCACAAGCCACCTTGGGACCAACACCAGCAAATACACTTCTTCCTGCTTATCACCCACTGACAGTGAAGGGTGAATTTGACACCCCTCAGTGAAAACTGGGCCTATAAGTCACTCTAGTAGGGCTTTAGGAGGTGTTACCCTGACTCACTGTGCTGTCACTCCCCAGTGTTATATTATATAGATATGGGCAACCTCTGCACATATCTTAGAAAGCTGTCTTACTCAGTCACTAGCTTGTTTGTTTTAAAAGCCACCTTGAAACAGTTTTAAGGCTCTCTGTCTTAAACTCTGTCAAGATTAGGTGAATAACAACTCAGTCTGAACTCGTAGTTGACCTTTGTTGACCTTTGCCCCGTCGGTCAGCATCCAGGCATTTACTCAACTGCTGCCACGTTTTTTCAACCGTAACAAGCAAAAATAGAAAAATAAGAAACAACAGACGTGTTGTAGTGAAAATATCAGCTTAGACTTGACTCTGAAATGTGAGTTTGATCAATTTGCATTATAGATGGTAGAGACAGGCATCTGCAGAGAGGTGGGTGGTCCAGACTCTTCCTCATCATCTCTCCTCAGCCAGAAAGACCGACTGCCATCCGAAAAAACAACCCAGCAACTGCCAGCACCCATTTGCTCTAAGGTTCTTTTTTCTTCCTCTCCATCTGTGTCTTTCTTCTTTTTTTCCCTCTTTGTCTTTCTGTCAAGATGCTATTGTGCTGATGTCAATTAGGTTTTGGTCATGCATTTCCAAAGACATAATGAGCTTTGTGTACACAATCTGAAAACCAAACCGGCCGTTATCCTGGATAAATCATGGTGCTTAGTAAGAGGTGCACAAAATTGTTTGGCAGATCCAGAGACACACCATTCTTCACCTGTCAAAGCTTTTTCTGTCACAATGGTTTGTCAACAGGGCACACAATAAAAGAAAGTGAGAATATTTAGCCAACAGTTGAGCTTTCAAAACTGGTTGATTGCTTTCCATGGAAAAACAAATCAGAACTTCTAAAGCGAGGGCAAATGTTTTAGGCCAAATTGATTTTCCATCTACATTTTGCCAAATATGCTTCAATGACATCGCCTTGTTAATCATTATTCAAAAATTTGAATAAACCGCACATTTTGAAACCAGAGAGCAATATGTGACGGTAAAATCACAGTTAGAATTGTTTTTTAATGACTTACGAACTCTGTTTATGGCTAATTTACGTCAAGTTTATAACAATGGAAAACCACAACGCTTTTTATTTCAACAAAGTATGAGTAAAATGTTAAGAATGTGGTGCTAAATCATGTTTTTGAAATACAATTTGGCAGAAATGTGGCTCTAGTTGCGTCAGATTTGAGATTTAAAAGATTATTAGCACAAAGTCGAAGATCCAAAAATGTAAGTGCCAAGATATTTAGAGACAGGATGTTCCGTTGTTCTTTTTAATTTATATCATATGGCTACATTTACTTCAAGCTGTGAAAAGTAACTAAGTACATTTATTCAAGTACTATACTTAAGTACAATTTTGAGGCACTTGTACTTTACTTGAGTATTTTCATTTTATGGTACTTAATACTTCCAGTCCTACTATTACTACTCACTCCACATGTATTTGGCAGCTTTAGTTGCTTTTTATATGAAGATTTGACATGATATAATATAACAAGCTTTTAAAATACAACACACTGTTAAAGATGAAACCAGTGGTCTCCAACCTTTTTGGCATCTTATGAAAAGCAGTGGGCTCACATTTCAGATGTCTATGAGTTGTTAACAGCTTCAATAAATAGTAAATTTTCCTTCTGAACTTCTCACATGGTTTCATTTCAATACATGTTCAAATGTTCAATTTCACTAAAAATGAGAGATAGTAGAAAAAAAAGTCCACAAACTGAAAACAGATTTGTCTATCAGAACTTTGTTTTTTCTTCTTTCCTCTCCCATTAATCATTTCACAGCCCCTCAGATTTATTTGGTGACCGTTTGGAGGAGCTCCCTTAGGTTGGGAACCACTGGACTAAACAATCTAACTGTATATATGTTTTTCAAATCAGCGTGCTTACACACTGATGCTTCAGTTTTAATAATCTATGATGTCATATATGATATCAGTCAGAGGGACATCTTGCCACTAATACTTGGGTACTTTTACTTTAGTGGGAATTTTCATGCAGGTCTTTTACTTGTAATGGAGAATTTTTACATTGCTGTATTGGTACTTTACTTAAGTAATTGATCTGAATTTGGTTTACTGCTATTATTATCATGAAAGTTATCATTTATGATCAAGATTTATTTTTCTCTTACACGTACACTAATGCAACATCACCAACCAAAATATCACACCACATGAATGTAACTTGAGAGAAGTTTTTAAATCAGTTTTGACAGTGTTATGTCTACAAGACGTACCCTCCATGATTAACTACAAGCCATAGAGCAAGATGAATCAGACAGTCTTCTACATGTCTGCAAAAATATAAGATAAAAGCCAGTTCATCTCAAAAGTCAAATGTGTTATACAAAAGACACAGCAAATTAGATCTTGACAGTGTGCTATGAAAAGAATGAACTTTCACTTAACATCAAAAAAAGGAGAGCGAGAGAGAGAGAGAGAAAGAGAGAGAGATTGACAAAATGTTTTTCCTTGAACTTGAGTTCTTTCACACTTTGGAGCGGGTGTGAGCACATCCAACAGAAATGTTTGCTTTTCTTTTATTGATATTGGTACGGCGGTGTGGACACTTGCTTATTTTTATGATCAAAATTCATTCCGGAAATGAATTTCAGAGTTGGTCTAGACGGGGATAATTTGGCAATCCTCTACGACCAGATTCCAGTAGCAGCACACACAGGTCAAGTCACTGATAGCATGAGTATGGAGTTATTTAAAGAAGATCTTTCTGCTGCTCTGTAAGAAAAGGTTTGAATAAAGCACGCACAGAAGAATGACAGTATACAATATATATTCCTTTCATGTTGACTAAAACCTCAACCAGCTACCATGATGGCTATTAGAGACGTCACGTGATTTCTTTGCATGTCAAATGAAAATAAACACAGTGAAGTAGAGATTACACATGCATGTATATTTTCACAAATCCTCCAGTTACAACCCTGCTCTCTAATGTCAAAATGGACCCAAAAATTACTCCAATTAATTATGCGCATCTGGCCGTATGGGAGAGGAAGTACTTGCATTCACCCAAGACATGGGAATGCGTAACGAAAACCAAACAACCAAACAAACTTGGACCTACTTATTCACCCAGAAGTCTTAACTGTGAGTACCACTGGGGTACTCCAATACTATACCAATGGGGGGCAGCTTAATTAGGATTTCAATATGTGACGCAGTTGTGGGACTCTTTCCTTGGCACATCTGGGCAGGAATGTGCCTGATGATGGCTTTTGTGTATGCTCTTACTGTACTGTATGTCACTTGGTGGAGGCCATGTCAGTCTGCCCTCACCCAGAAGCACACAGGGATACCACAAACCCACCATCCCACGGAGGAGGCATTTACATCCAAATATTTGAGATAGCATTCCAGTGTACCCTCTAAACATTGGAGCAAAGGATTCCTCTGCCAAAAGGTTGTAGAAATAGATGCAAAAGGACATGTTTTGTTTTAAATTCAGCCATGGCAGACATATTGCTACACATGTTTTGTTGCATGTTAAACCACTTAGCCAGGCAACATTTCAGGGAAAACAATGCTTCTAGTGTTCCAGTATGTGAGCCAGCAGTGCTACCTATCAAGCTACGTGTCTCTTTGCATCAAAATGAATGGGCATTTAATGACAGGGGCTGTTTCCTTCAACGTCATGTTCCTGTTTATTTTTCATCCTAACATCCCATTAAGCAAGGACTCCAGCGTTTATAAAACATCCCTGCAGTCATGCAGGGTTAAAATCACCACAGTTAAACGTCTTCAAGTTTTTCTCACTTTCTTTCTTTCTGTCTTTCTCTCAGTATCCCTTTATCTTCCTGCATATTGCTCCCCTTCTCCTCTTTCTTACAATCTCTGCTTTGCTTTGCTTCTATCACCAAAGACATACTGACATTATAGCAGGTCCAGATTATGTTACCCGTGAGTCATTTTCAAGTCTCCCGCTGCTGCTTTTGCTAGTGGCGAGCACACACTGGACTATATATCATATCTGTTGCTGCATAAGGCACCTTTAAGTACTCATGGTGGCGCTTTAAGGCCGTACGGAGCGCATTTGGGCCTGAATTTCCCATAATTGATGCTCAACAAACAATCTAAAGAAAAGAGATGAGCAGGAAGACAAGGTGCAACAGCCCAACATCTCCACATGGAACTGCTTGAGTTCGCCACTAGTGTTGGAGAGGAGGAAAACAGTTGCTGCTGTTAATGATAATGTGCAGCTCATGCATAGCCACTATTCTGTCACTGCCATACTTCAACATTAGAAACATTCGCTGCTGTCTGACCTTCAGCTGATGATGGATGAAAATGCCGATAACGTGCGTTTATAGTCAGTTGCTTGCAGTGTTACAGCTGTGTCTGGAAAAGCCGCAACACAAATATATTTGTGAGTTATGGATCTAAAACTTGGCAGTTAATTGCAGAACATATCATTTCTGCCAATAGGGGTCTCTAAATCAAAACAATAACAAAATATGGACTTTTATGACGGTGTGAAGTAAGTAGTCTTCATTGCTAAACAACCATCACTACAGTAAGCTTCTTCGGGTTACGATTACTTCAGCGTTCATCGTTCATAAGGGTTTTACCAGGAGCCGAAATATCCGCAGAGATCTCTTCTTCTCCAAAGCAAACAGACGCGGTGATGAAAACCAGTAAAAACAGTGAATAAAGCAGTTTCACATTACAAATCAGTGTTTCTCTGATGCTGTTCAGCGGACAGACGACGTGAGGAGGGACTGCGTGCCGAGCTGCTACTAACGTTTGCTTAGCTTGTTTCTCTGACAAGTTAAGATCCAGATGTTCGGGAGGTTTTCACCAGGAGCCGATTTATCTTCAGATTTTTCCTCCTTTTCAAAACAAATGACCAAACGGATTACAAAAACACTGAATAAAGCAGATTCCCTTTAGAAATCAATGTTTCTCGGTGGCTTTTCGGCGGACAGATGACTTCCAGGTGGAACTACGTGTGAGCTGAGCCGCCGCTAATGTTTGCTCAGCTTTGTCTGATAACTTAAGATCCTGACGTCCGATGACTAAAATCCTTCAACTGACTGAAGTATATAATTAACGACTAAGATCTAAAAAGTTAATTATATGACAGTTTCTACCAATGTATTACCTGTACACGTATACTCTTTGGTAGACGCTATTGTGGCAAAGATTATCACAATGTAGGCTATGTATACTCTTCGGTAGAGAGGGTATGATGTCGTTGACAGGCAACTAAATGAAACGGACCATTACCTGATTAAAGTTGCAGATTTCTCTAGGTTTGAAAATTGTTGGAAACATTTGGGATAATGCGACTTAACTGAACAAAATATATAATATGTCTAGTTGCTTTTAGACATTTTAATGCAGAATAGATGCAATTATAGCTTTAAATTGATCAGACTTTAATTGTAGGATGATCCATAGCATATCTCTACTGGGACAAGACTCGTTATTGGACAGAAGGAAAGATGTAAGGGTCTGGAAGAAGCATACAGTGCATCATTCGTATAATCTCTGGCCTTCCACGTGCCCAGGTTTCTGTTTATTTTTGCGTTTCCCAGACTGAAGTGTGCATGAAGTTTGTTTAAACTCAGTGACAAGCAGAGAAGCGATCAAAGGTTCAAAAACCAGAGCAGCTAAGCATAGGATCATTATGTTCAGACAACAAAACAAAACATCCTTAAGCATCACAAAATGTCCACAAACCTGCAATTATCCAATATCATCTATTCTTTTGAAGCCTTGCCATACTGGAACCAAACATGAGCAGCATTTAAATCTCATCATGTGTCTTTTGTTATTAAATATGTGTCTGTTTTTCAAATGTGAACACCCTGATCTGTGGAGAACACTATTTCACTCCCATGCATGCTGAGTGTGTATTATTGAACTGACAAATAAACCTGATTGTGATTCAGCTCTTCCATGCAGCTAGGGAGATTGAATAAGAAGAAAATACATGTAATTTTGCTATTATGTGTCATTATGTATGAGCTTTTGTGCTCCTCGTACTGTGTGCTTTGGTACACACCAATTTTGGCAAAATAAATGCTATTTTCATACTTCTTTTGTTCCTTTTTGTTATTATGTCTATTTATTGGCTGTGCTGTTGCTTTGGGTTATATCCGAATGTCTTTACCAGTCATCTGTCATGGTTGTCAACTATAGATGTTCAAATTTCCATATTCTCTTCACACTTTTAGATTGTCTTGGCTATATTAGCTTAAAAGTTCAAAAAACGCTAATAAATGGACCTTAAGATGAGTTTTCTATTTGTCTACTGATGTTTCCCATGTCGAGAATGAACTCTGTGACTCACCTTTTTATGCCAACATGAACGAGAAGTCTTCATAGCCCAGATGCTCCGTTCAATGACACCTCACAATTCAATGACACATCAGCAAAGACCATCTTTTGATCTAAAGTGCCAGAACATCTCCTAACTAGAGCTTGACACTAGGAAAATTACTTTATTCTGACTTCCAGCAAAGATTGGTCAATACACCCGCTGAATAAGAACATAACTGAAACAGGAAGTCACTATTTTCTCTGAACATTGTGGTTGTGGTTTTGGGGAGATGCCATTAGACTGATGCATCATTGTGAATAGTAGACAAATTATGTCTCATACTGACTCATCTTTTTCAGGAAGAGTTTATCTGTTTTCATATAACTATTAATAACATGTCTTACTCTGTTCCCATCCTTCTTTCAGACATCATAGACATCACCCTTCACTAAAATGTACACATCTATGTTCATAATGGGACTGCTGTTTGACACACACTGAGAAGATGTGACAGCCTCTTGTATGAACGAGCTCCACCATCTAACATCCCATTACTGTAGATCCTTAACAGGCCATCAGTTAAGCTGAAGGTTATTTCATCCAAACACAAGCTTGTGTGTGTCAAACACTGTCATGCACTAACACACATGCAGGGACGGACATAAGTGTGACACAGAGTCGTCTGCACGCACACAACACATGTGTGCACGCATACACGTACGCACTTACACACACAAGCCCCAGAGGATTACCCTCTCTCTCCATCTCAGGACCACTGCAAACATGTCAATTTAAATAAACATCAAGAACCATTTGTAACCATTTGTATATTAGTTGTAAACTCAGACCAGAAGCACATTCATCTGTTCACTCCATGACAGATTTATGAGCGAGTTCCTGTTAATGTAGGAAGCTGGCAGTGTGGTGATACAGCAGCACATTTTAGGGTTAATGTGCCGTTTACTGTCATACAGTATACTCTTACTTTTTTACTCTTACTCTGCAAGAGTGCTTATTCTTAATTCTTAACATACTGGTAGAATATCACTTAATGACTTTTTTGTTATTGTGACTTATGTGCCAGTCAAGGTAGGTTGTAATGTATCAACATTTTATATTCACTATGGATCACATTCAAAGTGGCCACGTGTGTGAACGCAGTCGCTTGTAATGACAAACCCACAGAAAATGATCGCTCAATACCACAGTTGCCCTTGCTCTACAGAGTATTTTAGCATTTTTCTGTTCAATGTTTTGATTTTACGGTCCACAACTTTTGATTCACACTCACCACTCTCATGATCTCTGTTTTTAGTAGCAACACACAGCTGTTTTCTGCAGAAAAAGCTCTGATAAACCCATTGAATGCTTCCTCTCCAGCACCCACTGGCAGTGACCACTACCAAGTGAATATAATGGAACATTTAAGGGCTATAACCAGACACCACAAACCAGAATTTTCCTTCAAGACTTTTTGGAAACCAATCAAGGACCAAAAGGAGAGTGAAAATTGGACTGACTTTTGTAAGGTGGCCAGAGACTAGACTCTGATTGAATGTTAATGTTGCTTCATGTCTGCTGGACCTGTAAAAGACAGCTATTTGATGACACTTCACTAATTAATTCCCCACAGTCAGTATTGGATTTTAAATAGAAAAGAAAATCAGGTTGCCTGTAAAGGAACCAGAATTTGCATTAGCTAGTAAGGTTCGGTAGTGAAGTCAGAATCCAGAGAGAAAAGGTGGAATGGGTGCACCTCTAGTCCTTCATCAAAGCAAGCTACACAGATGATGTGCAGCAGGTGTTTTCCATCAGCTAATCACATGCACTGACATCACTGGCTAGGTTGTCATCAAACGTGCAAAATACAACAGCAAAGAGATGAAGTGAAAAATGAGGAATGTGAATTGTTTTATGAGGACTTTTGACTTTTAGCTGTATGTCTCAGGTGTGATAATTTTGAACAGCAGGGATAAGAAGAAGAATGAGGTAGCCCACTTTACTATAATGTCTATCTTTGCCTCCCCCTCATGTCTGTAGTCACTCTGCCAACTTCAGTTCTGGTATTGTGTTGAATGTGTGATGTTTGGCTTGGGTCGCAGACAAGGAAAACACATCTCTGGACAAGGTTAGTGTGTTTCTGTTTTCAAAATGCATATTTTTAAGTGAATATGTGTGCATAAATCTGCCTCTATACCTATATTTTCCTATGTGTGCATTAGTGTGTATTAGTGTGTATCTGCATGTGTGTCCACGAGCAGGGTGAAGGAGGTGTCAGACCAATCACTGCACTTAACCAATAAATCCAAACCTAAAACACTCAAGTGTCCAAACCACCCACAGAAAACAGAGCAGGGCTATAATCAGCATGCCATTCTGCGGAGCTCCAGACTGTCTACCATTAAGATGTGTGTGTCTAAAATTGCAAGTTAATACATCACACGATATTCAAACCACCAACTCTCCACTCTTACCAACACTAAAGGGTGAAAAGAAGAGATTAAATAAATAAGTGAGGTAATTCCTGGCCTGTGACACGAAGGCTTTAAGAACAAGTGGCTCATATCCCACTGCCAGAAGAACAAAACAAAAAACATCAGAGCCAACCCATTAGTCATTTTAAGATGTATCTAGACCACACTGCGAGGGAGTAAAACTGTTTATTTTTTGCCCAGTATCTCGCACTGTCCTCCTCCTTTCTCTCTTTTCACCTTCACTTGCTTCTTGTCATCACTTTTCCCCGATTCCAACTGGCAGCGCTTCCTTTTTTAAATTTAAACATCTCTTTTAACCATCTGATTGTGATTCTTTTGTTTCTTCGATTTTAAATCATAGCAACCCTCATTCCGCAAGGCTGAACTACGAAAATAAAAAAAAAGGTTAAATGGCTCTGTCTTCTGGAACCTCTGGAAAGCTCCCCAAGCGCTGACAGACAAAGACATCCACTCAGAGTGCAACATCTGTCAGGGAGAGTCAATGCGATGCTGTGGGGAAAGTAGGCCTCAGAGGCAGCATGTGGTGAGGCTTCAGGAATTTTCTTCCTATACCTTACAGATTTTGCAGAATTAACTTTGGGATTAATAATTGTCAGATACAAGGGGCTCAATCAACGCAGCTTACTGTACTGTACACTTCGATCCTGGATTCTGATTTTTCATTCTTACTATTGCTTGCCAGAATCAGCAATACAAGACATGCATGTTTTCCTCAATGTTATCTTTTCCTGGAAGTAAAGCTGCCTTAAAAAAGAGTGACTGACACATTATTGTAAATTCACACTGTGTAGGAATACATTTCGAGCAGCTCATATTCTCTCTATTATGTGTCGTTAATGCTCTTTCGCTTCCCTTAACCTTCATTAAAACCTTGATTTACAGAGTACAACATGAACGAACCTCACGTCTGGAGGAAAATAAATGGCAGTAGATATGGGTGAGTAATACTATCATCTGCTCTGTTTATCAAGAATCATTATAAAACAAAAATACAACAAAGATAACAGCTAGTCTGGTGACTGAAATAAGTTCAAACCCAGCTGTGATTTGCTGCGGGATGTGATAACACCACATTAGTTGCCCACTAACTGTGCACTCAGATTGACTGTAATGTCTAATGTTTCGCTCTATCTGAGCTATTACTATCTTATATTTGGCTGATATTCACTCAGCCGTAGCAGTGGTAGAGATACAGCCATGAACCTTGTGCTTTTGGCAACTCTACTGACCATAACTTACATACTCAGAACTAATGGCTTCCACTTGCTTGCCCAAAATAATATTATGTTCATTCTTCTTTTCTTTTTTTTTTAAATAAAAAAAAGCTTTTCTCTTGTATCAGATGTTTTACAAGAAAATATTTAAATGCCACAGTAGGATAAAATATCTAAATATCCCTTCCACTGTGCGGTAGAGTAATGCTGCAGAACACTCACATTCATAATACCTTTGGCAACCAAATGAAGAAAAATTAGCGCCATTACAGGAGAGTGAGTATACTCGAGGGCGTATGGAAATACAAAATTCATTCCACAGATGCATCAGTGGGTGCCAAGCTACAAGCTAGCAACAATGTTTTCTGAAGGGACGTCATAAATCCTGCTTGCATTTAGCCAAATGTATAACCTTATAATTAAAACAAAATAAATCCCATATAAAGCACCCACCAGAGAGTGATTCATAGAATGACTGATGGAAATGGAACCACATGCTTGCTTTATAGCTGCAATGAGGTAAACTAGACAGACTCAAGATGACCTACAAAATTACCAAAAAGTTCACAGACATCTTCATTCATTGGGTTTTATGGAGACATATGTAGGTGTACAATATCTTTCTGTCCAATATCAAAACTTCCAGCTCTTATGGGACCCGACTGCACTGAAACATGATTTCTGGAAAACAAAGTGGCTCGCCATATTGAGCGTGACAAAACTACTAAATGCCCCCTTTTCCTGAAAATCAAGAGCATTTACAATGTTGGGCTCCATTTTCATATCCAGGTGGAAATACTGTGGCGTGGCTGTAATGTTTTTCCCATTCCCAGGACATGCTAAATAGAATGTCCTGTTTCCTTTTCACTTTTAGTCATACTGTACAACAAGTGCAACCAAGACAACTTTTCTGGAAGCTGTTATTGTGGTGTCCTTCAGCAATTTCCATGGTTTCCTTTTTACCAGTCTTGGGGTCGGGAGGGAAGAGCTTTTTTATTCCTCCGGGCATTTCCTAGTCTTTCTGCATCATCCGATTGTTAGTTTTGGCTCGCATTATCAGTGAAAATAAACTCTCATAGAGGAAGTCACCCCTAAAATAGATGGGTTTCTCCTTGGATCCCGAGGCATGCTGTGTGGCCCTCTGATAGCATTAAGTAGAGAAACATATTCACCCCTTTTCATATGAACTCTCAGTATGGAAGGGAAACAAGCTGCTGCCCACATGTCGGTAGATCCTTTTAAACCACTGTTTATGCAGCGCAGTCATGTTAGTCGAGAGGCAGAATGATGGGAATTTCACAGGGATAAGACACCGCTGATAGTTTTTCCCCCTCCCTTTGTTCAACAGCTTAGTTTGGCACAGGCTGTCCTTCTCAAGGAACACTGCTCTCAACCACTTTCTACTGTCTCCACCAGGAGGGAAATGGGAAGATCTATTACTTTCACTCCCAAGAGCAGAAACAAAATTTGGCTTGCTAACTGTCGGTCTTTGCCAAATTTTCATTGTCCTTAAAATATTAGAAAAGTGCAAGGATATTCTCATAATGTGCTGTGAAATGCATTGAGCAAGCCAAACAGTATCCCATTGACTATTTATTAAATGGAACTTTTTCTTAATCTTTTAGCTGCTATAATGAATATTTTTACATTTTACGACAATCAATCGAATGACTACATTGTGTGAAAGGGGTCACTAGTGATAGATCTGCAAAGCAATAACATTTGAATAACTCCTACAGTTCACCTCAGCTCTGGGGAGCCTTTTAGTGTCTTTTCTATTTCTTTTTTTTATGATCTACAATTTTTACTGTTTTGATTCATAGCTCTCATCAGCATCGTGTTCAGGCACAGCAAGCAGCTGGCCCGCACCAAACATAGGATAGACAAAGTTAGCAACTAGCTGGTGAATATAGTGGAGCATTTATCAGATAAAGAACCAGATATTTTCAACAGGAGTTGGAGAAGGGTTAAAGAGAGCTAAAAAAAAAGAAGAAAAAAGGCAATTATTGGACTTACATTCATTACGTGGCCAGAAATATGGGATTGCACCGTGTCAGCTTTATAATGTGATTATATGTTAATGTAGTGTTGCATTAGCTATAGGTGGCCAGAAAATGAGTTGATGCCAGTAAAACCATCCATGCTTGTTTATTTCCGACAAGACTCCTCATTGCCCTCAGTATAACTAACTTCCATTCAAAGCACAGCAGTTAGTTTAATCCTTGATATGCCATTTCTCTGGTCTAAGGTGAGTGATCATTTGCCATTATGGCTCTTAGGCTTTTCAACAGCCTCACTGGGTCAGTATTTTATTTCTCATGAATCACAATTTCTAGAAGAATAACCAACTATGAGGCTGAAAAGCTGTGTGTTCAATTGAACATTTTGAGTCTGTTTAACCTGTGACCACAGAAGTGAGCTCTGTAGCACCTGTTACCACACCCAGCAGTGAGGTCATGATGTACTGACACACCCAGGAGTACACCTGTACATCACTGCCACAAGGTGAGAAGGTAAACCACTAGAGGTCAGCAAAAAACAGATTTTCAGGGGGTGTTAAAGTGCTCTTTAATATTGTTTTACTGCCTTAAATATCTTTCTTGATGTCTTATATTATCCTATTTGTTTTTTATTGCTTTGCATGTCTTACATTTTGCTGTTATATCAAAACATCACACAAGTCTTGTTTCATGAAGGTGCTTATTTGTTTATCATTTAGGTTTTCATGTGTGAAGTTGCTTGTTTCTCACAGCCAAGCGTGTGTGAGGTTTCTTGCCTTGCAGGCAGGTCAGGGAAGTAATCCTTGGACAAACACACACCACCTTTGACTGGTCAGGAATGTTATCAGGGTCCATATACCCTGGGTTGAGGAAGGAAAGATCTCAGACTTAAAGTGCTTCCCCAACAGCTGTTTGCTGCATCACTCTCTCTGTCTACCCCCCACACTGGACTGATCACCCAGGCATGGGGTAGCTATCTGGAACGGTCTCCTTTGTCCGTCCCTTTCATCAGGGCTGGTTGGAGCAACATCAGGGCGAGCTTTCTCTAAGACAAGCAGTAAAATGCTGGCGTGATTAAGATAGATAGACTAGCCAGGACACTTAATCTTCTGTCCAATGAAAAATGTTAACTGCATCCTGATGTTCCCCCCCATGCAGAGCAATTAGGCTGCATTACCACTGTGTATTTAAGCGTCCCCTCTGAAATGCCTATACCAATTCCTTTCTAATGCTGATCTGTCTACTTGTTTCTGTGCTTTGTGTTTTTCTACATTCTAATATTTTTCAATAGCATACATCAAGAGAGTTATGTTCATCAAATACCTTAAAATAGTATCCAAAAACACTTTACATCATCTAATTATGTTCATTTTGGAATGAAAAATGTCTGACACTGTGGAAAACTGCTCCAGGAAAGAGTGTGATAGCATTAGGCGATGGCAGACGTTTTCACTTGCTTCCATTTATACATCTGAGAAGAAGTTATTCTAGAGGTCTCATTAGTCAAACCGTCAGTCTACCAACGCTGCCGTTCTGTTTTCATAGTATCACTTATACTATCAGAGACGGATGAGGTCCACTGAGCAAAGATAAAGCCGGTGTTATTTCACCCCTGGCCTTTCCTGACACATGGATCGCTTTTGGGAGCCATACAGAAAACACATAGGTTTTGAAACCAGTCAGCCTGACAGTGAACTGGTGAAGAAACTAATCAATAAAAGGCTGAATGGTTATATTTATTTAATTGAGTGATCGCATAGTAGGGTCAAAAAGTGTATCAATTTTTTTGCATTTTGCATATTTATTTCTCTTATCTCTGCTGTATAAAGGTGAATCCTCACAGTTTTGAAATATTTGCTCATCACACGTTTTCAACCTTGACATAGACCATATACAGTGCAGTAAATTCCTTTGCTAAACTGAGATAAAATCAGTGATATACACTCCAATTATACACTGATATAACACAGATAGTGTGTGCTATAAGCTCAAAATCCCTCTCGTATAATATTCCTGTTGTATTTGGACATATTTGGATCATTTCTGGGCTTATGTGAGAGACTTTGCAGGAGGGTGAAGTTGCCTCCAACTCTACACTCCCTAATTACAAACTCAATCAACATCTCGCTGAAACATACTACAACCAACGCCTGCTTAATTGATGAGGAATGACTATTTCCTCTGACCTGAGGAGTGAAAAGTGTATTTTCTAAGGGCAAATGAAAAACAGGCACACAGCAGCGAATAGCCCAGTCTCTAGAGGACATTGCTTATTGCTAATGAAAAGACTCAGGGTATTAATTAAGTTCAGGTTAATTCATATCCTGGTTCCACTATAATCATCAAATAAATCAGGTATTATCTGGGCATGTATTTGCTTCATGTTAACACCAAGGTTTTTTTCCCCTCTTGTTTTGTAGACAAAAATAAACTATTAGCTTTAAGCAATTAATCACAGACTGGACCTGCTAATCTCATTTGAGAACCACAATATTGTGGAAAGCAGAGGAGCAGGAGAGCTTATAGAGGTTACGCAGAACATTGAAGTTTGTTTATTTGATTCATGTGTTCATTTCAGAGAGATAGTCTCGCTCTCTTTGGAGACACAAAGTCTCAAAGCTTAGAAAAGCACAGTGGCTGCCAAACCATTATCAGCGATGGCCTCACAATTCGCAACTCATTAACATTACAGTAGAAACATATGAACATAGTAAACACCTCAGTGGCTCTATAAACATATCAAAATCATGTTGTTTAACTGTAATTTAATAGGATGGAATTTGATTCTTGCACAATATCATGTCTGCTCAAAAAAAAAGAAGGATATTTGGCAGCTTTTTGTCTTCAATGTGAATCTGGATTTTCAAGTTATACTCACACGTCCTTGAGTTGAATAAATAAAGGGAGCATTCTCTTTCCCTGTCTTTTCCTCCTCTGTGCGTCTCTGGGGGCTCTCTCTGACTTCCTGCCATTAAAGAGACAGCCCACTGGAGAACAGGGGGTGACTGACATGTAACTACCTCTGCTCTATGACCGACACTGTGGAACTCAACTGGACATCTGTGGAATTTACTCAAAGGGTAGTTTACTCAGAGAAAGTATAAAAGCAAGACATAGATGTGTTTCCTAGACGGGTAAAGAGAAGTGAAAAGGTAGACACGGAGTATGAGATGCCTGTGGAGGCTAGACAGCTGAGGAACATCCAGGACAAAAAGTTCAATGATGTTAATGTACACAGTTACATAACAATGCGGCAGAGCTCATATAAATTGGGTTTTGGCTTCTAGACTGATTAAATGCATATTTTGTCTCTCCATGACAGAAGCGTTGTTTCTCCAAATTGTCAACTTATCAGAGCCAAAGAACAGCTGTCCTATACAGCTGACCACCATTTATGTTTGAGTATATCCAAATATTCTAGTGGTTTCATGAGACTAAGTGTGCTGAACTTTTCCCAGTTAATAAAAGAGCAGAGACTGTAGTCATTCCAGTTAAATGAGCTACTGCTGTACCTCTAATCCCTTTTCTGGTGTCATTTGTACTGTCTTCCTCATGACATCTTACTTTTAAACTACCCACAAAGCATCTCATGGAAAAATAAAAAATCTCAATCCTAAAGCATATAAACTCTCCTACTGAAAAGCACGGTGGCTAATAATGTGTTGGCAGTAAAGAAAACAGCAAACATAGACTTTTGGATGAGACTCTCGAACTTTTTTAGTTACAAATTCAGAAAGCAAAACAAGTTATCTAGTAAAGCCACAAACAGACGCTCTGCGGAGACCACACACCCACGGGAACACAAAATATCTCAACAAATAGACAACAGCTTGACCACTTCAAAAGAAAACCGGATCCAGTCTCAAGCAGGGTTGTTACAGATGCGATTTAAAGCCTGAGTTTTTCATTGGCAGTCAAATTAAAACTGGGTAATGTTACAGAAACTTTAACTACATTTCTATTTCAGATGATGATATTAAACAGTGAATCTACACACGGGATTCCTTTCAAAACTCTTTTTCTCTCTCTCTTTTTTTTTTCCATTGGATTTGGATTTTTTTTATTTTTATAAAAGGCTCTTATGGTCAACTTTGTTAACGCTGCTTTGAAACTGCATACCACCTGAGCCCTTCCTTACCTTCTGCAGCCACTGGGTATAATTCTCCATAATGTGTTCAAGCTGCTGGATCTTCTGGCTTGGGAACTCTGGCTCAGGTGGCGGAGCATCTCTCTGGAGCGAGTTGGCGTTGTACTGCGGGTTACCAGGTTTCGTCTCCTTGCAGGAGCTTCCTCCGGCCCCATCTCCCTCAGGTAGGATGAATGTGTAGGTGCACTGTCCATGCTGGATCTTATGAAAACGTCTGCTGCTGTAATTACTATTGCTTCCTCCACTACTGCTACCACTGCTGCTGCCACCTGTGCTGCTGGTACTGCTATCCGTCCCTCTCCTTTGCTCCCCTCCTCCGCAGCTCACAATCACCAGAAGTGCTGCCAGAGAGAGCAAGTGGTGCCCAAATGTGAACCACAGCATCATATCAGCCTGTGGGGGGGGAAAGGTTGCAGCTGATTTAAGTCCTTGTATCTTTATCTACTCCTTCTTAGTTGGCGTTTTGACTGGAAGCTTCCTTTGGAGTTGAAATCAGAAAACGGTGAAGAACACCGTTGGCCTGGAACATGTGTCATCCATCTTTACACTGGACCTCCAGCATTGAAAGCTATTTCATGTACACTTACACATGCTATGGTTTCCTAGAAGGGCTCCTTTAAGTTTTGTGTCCTGGCAGGAAAAGTTGAACACATGTCTTGCAGTGTGACAGCTTGGTTATCTCGATGTTCCTCCAGTAAATCAAATCTAAACTGCGTGCTTGCATTTATCAGTCTGTGCATGTAAAAGAAGTGCCGGGTAAGCTGGGATGGTGTCGCTCAGACCTCCCCTGGTCTCTCCGACTTCCCGTCCTCCTCTGCTCTCTGACTTAACGACTGGGGAGAGTGAGAGAGACGCTCACTCTGAAGAGCAGTTCCAAGCTTCCAGCACACTCTGCGCCTGCCCCTTGTAGAGCTTGCAGAGGAATGTGAGTGTGCGCATGGACGAGTGCGTGTCTGTGTGTGTGTGTGAGCCTGGCAGAAAGGGACCCCAGCACAGAGGATGTGCTTAGACTACGAGGATCGGTTTACAGGCTCTCTGACTACAGGCTCATGCGGCTGACCTGCCTTTTTGCCTCTGTGTTGACACAAAAAACATGTCTAAATGTGTGGGTTTAATTTATCTGCTCCTGAGATACTACTCCACTCCCTACTATATACAGTGTATGACAGGTGCTGTATTATAAATAGGTTCAAGGGAGATCTGTTTCTAGGTATTTATACAGTCTAATTCTCAACTTTTGTTTCTCCCCCGACAATAGAAAACCACTATCAAGACAATTGATGTCTTTATCTAAGTAATATTTTCTCTCCTCCTCCTCCTCCTCTTATGTCTTCTAAGCACCTTAATATAATGATTTATGCTGAATGATTAAGTATTTCTCATTCTGGCACTGAATGAAATCAATAGTAATTTTCCCTCACTCCAGCCCAGAAATAGCAGGAACATTTTTTATGAAATTCTGCAAAGACTGCAAAAAGCTCTCCCTGAAAGATTTATCTTCTGTACTGTATCCTCCTCGGTATATCTCCATTACACACACTGTCTCTATCTTCATTTTATATACAGTATGTCTCTATCACAAACACCCTCTGTTGTTAGGTTTTCAAGAAAGCAAAAGTGTAATCCAAGAATGAGCAGGGGAAGAAGGAATGTCTCTTCATTATTAGGCCAAAAAGAAGAAGCAGAATGAGGAGATACAGTGCTGAAAGTTCCTGGGTCAAAGGTTGAGTCCTTGTTATGGACAGTCCATTAAAATCTCTGATTTGGGGAGACACAGCTGCCTGAATTCTGGCAAGACTTCAACATTCCTCTTTAGTCCAAAACATCCAAAACTGCGTGACAGTGTGTGTTTGTGTGTACTGTATCTGTGTGTATCCATGCTTAAATTTGTGTGAAATGTACAGTATGTGCATGAGCGTCGCTGTGCACATGTGCGCACTGCCTCCATCTGCGTCCACGTGCTTACATATGAAACTGTATGTGTCTGCATGATCCTGCATGTGTGTGTGTGTGTGTGTTTGATAGAGCATGTGTATTCAGTGATAGCAGCGGGCTACAAAAAGTTGGGTCCTCTATGTGGGAGCAGAGGGGTGGTGTGAACGAATGCATGAAGGAGACCCAAGATAACAAACCCCTTGAATAACCCAGACCGGTTAAGACACAAAGCATGTGGAAATATCTCTTGGAGTGCTTGTCTTTGGTTGACGTACTTTGCTGGTGTCCTAAAATCGGGACGCCAGTTACTGTGTCCAAGGGAAACGAATTGGGGGATAATCGAGTGTGCAAAATTGAAAGTACACATCGCGACTATGAACAGCTAAACAAAACGACCAAAGAAAAAGCAAGATTACACACTTTACAGCCACACTACTAGCTTGTTTGCTTTATGCTAAATGCTAATGTCCCAAGAGCAGAAAAATGACTGCACCAAACTTCATGGCAATTTGTGGAATACAGACGTCCAGACATTTCACTGAAATTTCACTGACAGCTTTGACATGCTGGTGGCATAACGGGAAAGGTTTGAATATTACCAAAGTTATCACAATGCATCCTCTGGGAACCATGAATGTCTACACCAATTTTTATGGCAATCCGTCAAATTGTTGTGGAGACATCTCACTCAGAATTTCATGGTGGCATTAGAAAGAAAAGTCAAAAGACCACCACAGCTATGTGGATTCATCATCTGGTAACCATGAATGTCTGTATAAAATGTCATGGAAATCCATCCAATAGTTGTTGAGATATTTTAGTTTGGAACAAAGTAGATCCACTAACATGCTGACGTTGCCATTCATAGAGCCGCAACACTCATGGCTAAAAATAAAGAGGGCAGGTGTGACATCTATCCCTCTATGCAATATAAATTTTATGAGGGCATTGTATAAACAGCTAGTATTTGATGCCAGATTGTATACACATACTTTTCATCAAGCTATATTCAGACACTCATTTTGGAACATCAAACTCAGCATTCTCATATTTCTTACTTGAACAAAAAAAAAAAAAGAAGAAAAAAGATTACAAGCTGTTTTTATTTATGAGGTGTTAACTGAGTCTCAGATCTAAATTCTTACTGGAATGTAAACGTATTGAGATAACAAACCTAGTTTTCAAGGCAGTAACAATATAATCATTTGCTAACCCTCGGGGTCCGATGCTGTGCAGGCCCACACATATCTAAAGTGCCCCCCAGTTTGGTAAAATGCAATAAACCTTTTGTTGGTGACAATCAAGCACAGAGTGGGTCATGTCAATTGTGAGAGGCCTTGAGGCACTGAGCCTTGAAAGGGAATTTGGCTTATGTTTTACTTGTGAAAAATTTGGGAGGACATGTTGTATAAATCAACATCAATCTGACTGGCATCGCCTTTTGTATGTAATGTAAAAACTTAATAGATGATGTGGGAACCTAACAGATGCGAGTTTTGAATCTTTCCTAGGGTTTAAAAATTCTAATTACTTTTATCGACTGCTTACATGTTAAGTTTAGTTATAAAAGGATTCCCGACTATTATGACTTGGAGGCCTCATTAGATTAACGTTGTCATCAACTATATAATTGTGATATTAAAAAAAAGTCTTGGTGTCTTAATTTTTCATAAATTGGAAAAATCCTTTCACTCGTAGGTTACCATTGTAGTTTACGTTACAATGCATTCTGGGTAGTGACATCAAATGGTTGCAGCGGTCTTTGGTCTGAGTCTGTTTACCCTACAGCAAGATAAAATGTCTTCTGTTCAGCCTTTCCAATTTTAACAAGTGCACAATATTAGCATGGAGAACAAGACAAAGACATTGCTGCAATTTTAAATCGATGAAGACAATCGGAGAGGAGAGGAGGAGAGAGTGTCTGTGTAGCAGCTGCTCATCTATGCTAACGGAGAGGGAGAGTGTCTGTTGTAAAGATCTTCGTTGTATGATAAAAGTGAATCGGTCTTACTTGGAGAATACTGTAGATTACCTAGTCAAAGGTAAAACTGGTGGACTTCCAGGTTCCTCGACTTTATCAGGGTCATGTCAGATGGTTCACCTTCAGAGGCTATGACTGCAGGAGCGTGTGGCTTAACGTTACATCCTAACAGGAGAGCAGCCAGGATATCCTCTCTTTGACAGTTCCTAGAATGGATTTCACTCGCTATGTGAGAGTTAACGTTAGACTCCTTGTGGGAGAAAATCATAAGCATGGCATTTGGTTTTAATCTTCACTTGTAACCAACAGCAGCCGTTAGCTCTTTTAACAGCTGTAGTCGACTGAATGCAAACGCATCAGGAATAAAGTGGCGAGGTCACAGCCTCGGGTCTAAAGAAAGTTGTATTCAACCTCTTCTTTCTCTTCTTATCGCTTTCCTTGTTTCATTTCGACTGGAAATTACAACCAGCAGCAGCATAGTAGCCTCTTGAACTGCAACCATTTTACATCATCAACCCAGTGTTCATTGCCTACATAGAGTAAAGGTGGTCTCCGTATGTCAATATATGTATTAAATGTTGAGGATTTTAAACTAATGCAAATGTATTTTTGGTAGGAGAGGGCAATTATAGAGTGTCAAGGCATACAAGTCTTAATAGTGGGACTCCTTTTAGGGTTAGGGTTATTTCAACAGGGGATGGAAATCCGTGTCCCCTTACTGGCCACTCCGGAAATTGTCATGGTGGCAATCATTTTATCCTCCATTATGATGAAAAAAATACACAGGGATGTGCATTGCATGTGTTTGAATGACCACTGCCTTATTAGACTATGTTGCATTGGGTTGTGCCATGGGGTGATCCTCCATATGTTACTGCATCCCTTTAACATTCAAGTAAACAAGAGATCTGTAGTTTTTTTCATGTAGTTTTGTTGTCTGTCTTGCAATTAGAACAAGATTTTAGACTGTATTGCCCTGGTTTTTGCCTCTCAGGCTATATAAAAGCTGCCCAAATCCCTGATTGGTACAGTGATTTAGGACCATAGACAATAGAAGATGTGCAGACACTACTGGGGGCCATTAATTGCATTAATGATTAAAATGTATTTTTATGATTTTACATTTATATCTAATTATTTTGTTAGACTATCAGTATGGTGTAAAGTACAATAATAAATTCAGTAATATTGTGTTGTTTACTCGGTTGATGTAAACATCTATAAATTAAAAAAAACCTATGACTTTATCTTCTCATGCACTTCTAAAACCAAATTCAAAGCCTTGATACAAACTGGGATCATGAAATTTAATAGAAAATATTCGTATCTGTTGAAATGTTGAAAATCTAAAAAAAAACAAGGCTTTAAATGAATTGGCTCCTTCATATATCTCCAGCCTTATTGATCCATATTCTCGGTCTTGTCCTTTATGTTCCGTGGCGCTGGTTGCTTAATTGCTTCTCAATTCAATAAGAACTCTTTTGGTGATCGAGCATTTGCATATGGTATAATCTACCACTGCACATTCAGGAGTTAAGCCTTGTTGACACTTTCAGGCTAGAAACACATCTTTTTTTTTCTATTTACGATGACTTTTCCTGATTTTACCTCCTTGGAATCCGAATCACTGACTGTTTCCCTCCTTGATATGAAGCTACCCCACCCCTGTTAGGGTTATATAATGTCTGAATTGAAATTAATAACCTCAATCTTGTTGTAATATTAACATTTTTACCAGTGTATGTGTGTGTGAGTGCGAGTCTATGTTTGTGTACTTTTTTTTCTGTAGTTTTTTTCATTTACTTGTGAAGTGTACAAAGATTCTCTTGGTGATGTGCTCTTCAAATAAACTGAAGTAGAATAATAATAAATGCCGCTCTCTCTTCTTTGATCCCTGGAAGAAGAAAATGAAGTAACACACTGTGGGTTATAAATGTAGTTGTCAGCGAGTATAAAAGACAAAAGCGTTCCGTTTGACTCCAAAGACAAACCTCAGCAACTCATTCAGACACGCTTGAATAGCTTCGGCACTCTCAGTGTTTGCCTGTTTCTTTTAACTTGGAAAATTTGAATTTGATTAAATGGTTGCATAACCCTATACCAAAGTACTGATGGCACCGCTTCTTTCGCTTGGAGCTGCACTGTTTGTCATGGTGATGGTGATTAAAGTGTACACATACACAATGTCATGGTAATGTTGAACCAATGCCAGCATCCATACTATTTCATCAGCGGAGAGACCTTTTTGCAAGTGCTAATGCAGTTCACTCCGGTAAATTATTCTCCTGAGCGTAGGGGCGGAACTGTCATATTCTGAGCTCCTTCTCAAAGATCTTTGGTCTGGTCTGCTGGGGCCTTGAGGGAGCGTTAATCTCACGCACAATAGCCTCATTAGCATTTGGCCTAGTGATGACTTCACATTTCACACTCGATGGCTCAGATGTGAGAGTTAAGGAATTATAAGTTGGTTTGGGCTTTGACTGGATTTTGGTTTTCTGAAGCACTCAAAGTGGATGTGCAAGAAGTTAAGAGTTACACTGGTGGCTTACGCTCTGAAGCCACTTCAACAATTTTGCAATAAGCCAATAGAGTAATAAGCTCAAGTTTTGCAAGTCTGCTTACAGAAATCCTTTTTGGAAAATAATACTAAAGCTCAACCAACCTCCACCAGTTTTCTTTGTAGAGACAAACATAAAAGGATTAAGAGGGAAAGTAGACACTCAGCTGAGTATAGAGTTAAACAGAGGCCAGACCAGAACATCAGTTTTGCTTTGTTAGGGTCTCTGGAGAATAGAATTAAAAGTTAAAATCCTTAATTCCTCAAAGACTAAACCGCAGTGGAGAAAACAGAATATCTCAAAGAAATGGCTACAGGTCAAATACCTGTGCCAGGGACTGTTCTTTCCTCATCTTTCAAGAGTGTGGTTGTTTAATTTGAGAGCGTGATTTATTGATTTCACGTTGAGATTCTGTAATGTTTTTCCTCAAACCCTGCCCTCGCACAAACTGTATGCTTGCACTTAGACCTATTGATGCTTGCATAGATTTCCTGCTCCAGCTTCAGCCCTTCTTCTTGCACTCAGACTGCTTCTGTGTGGGGAGGAGATTGTCCCATTTGGGGACCTCAGGATTACTTGATGAGGTTCTGATGGCTTCAACATGCCGTGACCCCCAACAGGCACTGGGAGCCAAATAACAGGCGGCTGGGATGAGCGTTAGCACCTCCAAATCTGAAGTCGATAAATCATGCTCGCAAATTGAAGACCATAGTGTTAAAAAAAAGAAAAGAAAAAAGCCCCATAGTCTCCTTTTATATTTATTTCTCAATAGCACCCGTTTCAGATTTGTAAGTACACATATCTGTACTATTGGACTACCCAGGGAGAATTTAGAGAATTCAAATCAATGTTGTTTCTATCTATGTAAAAAAAGAAAGAAAGAAAACTTGAGAGGAAAGGTAATATGGTGTAGATTTGAGTGGACTGTAAACTGAGGCTGGTGTGATCTTCATATGTTCTATCCATGTGGAATAAATAAACCCCCCCCCCCCCCCCCCCCCCCTAAAGGTGCAGAAAATAAATAATCTAAATTACTTGAAATGAGAAAAGACCATTTATTCAATATTAGATTTATTTATAACAGTGTATAATAATATGTCAGTGTGTAATAGAATATTAGTTTCTTTTATGTTGTATACTTATTTACAGCCCACACCTTGTGAACAGGCACTGTTCTAGTAACTTAAATGCAGGGTACAAACAAGGGACCAGTATGGTTTATCTACGTGACCCTTTACAATCGATACTGTAAATCAGTGTTGAGTGTTAAAGTGATTTTTAGATGTAGAGTTCTAGTGCTGATGTAGTGGATGTGCATGAATCAGTTTCAAGCTCAAGATTGTGTTTTGAATTTGTTTTGTTTGTTTTTCCAGTTAAATTTAAAAGAGCTGAAAGAAAAAACTGCAAAACTGTCCATACTATCAACATGTTAGCTAGGCTTATCCAGCATTCATGCAACTTTACACATGCTTTACATACTACAGTTTACACCTTAAAAACTATGTTAACAGTGAGATCATATTTTCTTTGCTGATTAATAGCATTTATTGTAGTGATTTCACTGTGTAAATTAAATATCCATCCATTCGCATTATGAAATGATGTGTCCTAATGGTAATGTGAGAAAAAACTAACAGTTATTATCTTGCCTGGAATTACTCACAGATACTTAGTATGTGTGTCATTGATACTCCACATGTACTAAATAATTACGCATTAATTTGCAGGCTGTAATATCAAACTGTTCCCCTTTTATAACTCCTTCAGCTCAACGAGTTACAGGCAATGCATTCTTCACTTAATAGATTTAAATGTTTTGTTGCCATCAGTAGCGGCTCTTTTCTGCTGTTGCAGCAGATGATTTGATGGATTTCCCAACAAACTCACTGTGACACGTGCCTTCCTGGAGAAATGATGTCATCAGGGTGAGACCATTGGAAGAGTGACACGGTAGAGCCATTAGCACAAGGTGGCTGCCATTCTTTGTTATCCCCACGGGCTCCCATGTCTTTGCTCACTACAGGCATGGCCTCTATCTGCTGTCAAAGCAGCCGTGCCCAATCCCTGTCCCACCGCTATCCCTCCCATCCTTGATGCATGAGGCAAGGTTCAGGCTAAGGTGAACGGAAAAGTTAGGAAGTTTCTGTCAGTCAGTATGACATTAAATCTTTTATTTCAGGTCATATAGGAAGGGAATGTTTCTTTTTTCACTCTTAGCACTTGTCCAACAACATGAGCAACAGAAAGGGGGGGAAAAAGTTACCAAGACGGAGGCATCTACGGTCAAGGTAACTTCCTGTTGGTTTAACAGTTGGGGGTATGATATCATAGTGGGACTACAAAATAAATGAAAAAACATCAGCAAACAATTGAAGCAGTCAAATGGAAAAAAGAAAGAAAGATAAGTACTTTGGATCCATTTTGAAGTTTTGTTCTCCAAAAGCTTTTGCAGTTTAGACCCCATGTTTGTTTTGCATCTGCACTTTATCCATTTATCATTACAGCAAAATCAATTTGAAAGATCAAGTTGATGTGTGTATTTCTTTAGACATTCTGTATATTGTTGTGAGGCAGCATGTTACCGATCCCATCTGATGTGTCCTTTTCCATCTTCTCACCCTCATCCTTCCAAAGGCTCATCACGCACTGCCACACATTGTGTACTTTAATTTGTGTTTGTGTTGCAAACGGCGGAATCATTTTACACAAATCACTGAGATCAAATTTGTCACAATCAAGTTCATACAATGTCACTTGAGCCCTGTTTTCAATTCGCAATCATAAGGTTGACCAACACCATGTGTATACAAATGCACAAACAGAATATGACCTTTGTTGCTGCAATGCTTGCTTGTTGCAAAGGTCAGACAGGGCTTTGGCTGGACTGGCCAGCTCTGCCATGTCGCTGTGAACACTCTGTTCTGTCTCTATTCTATCTAGAGAGCTGAGCAAACAATGAACAATGTAGGCCTGTGGGACACAAAACACAGAAGACAGACTAAATTAGCATTATGGTGAAAAGATATATGCAACCACACAAACACAAAATTAAACACGTAACAGAAGACGTTGATTATCATTTTATGTCACAGTCGAGGCTTCAGATGTTTCTGTTGATGGATCAGCTGGTGATGAGAGATAAAACCATATATTGTGTGATGTTTAATGTTCTCTGTGTTTTGTTGATTTTTACAACTGGAATCAGGACCATTTACATCAGGGGTGTCACAGTCATTTTAATTTAAGCCCAATTGGATCTAAAGGGGACCGGACCAGTACTATAAACCATCTAGGGGTACTCTGGTAAGAAATGCAATAAAATATAAATCTGAAGTCAATCATTGTGAAGTCCATGGGCCTCGACTGTGACATAGGTGAGAATAGCATTAAGGTGCATTTGATTGAAAAATTGGAATTAGGCCTACTTTCTACAATTTTCATACTTTGCAACCCTACTTTGTCCACGGGCCAAATGTTTGATACCCCTGATCTACATAATGCACTAGAAAGATATTTCCGAAAACGGTCAAAAGAGGGATAAATAGTGTAGTGAACTATTAGTGAGAATTATAATTTACTTTATCAGGTTTCAGTGAAAGTGACAGCAATTTGACTCACTCTTAAGAGCCTTTTGTACTCTGCAATTTTGGGCTGTCTGAGAGGAAAGTTGACAACCATGAAAGAAATTAGATCAAAATCTTTGGTTCTCAATACAAAACTTTGGTCCTAGATGCACTGTGAGAGATGTCCACTGACAACCAAGCACACCAGAATATGACATGAAGTGACAGCGTATACTACCTGGTGTGACCTTTTGTAAGTGCATTTTTTGTTTAGGGAGGAGGCACACTAGTTCTTCTCATTTCACACAAAAAACAAGTTTCTGTGACTTGTGCTGTTTTTTTTAAAACATCAGAGCACCAGAAATGGATGACTCAAGCTGATGATGGGTCTCTGCTTTCATTTACTGTTTCTATTTACCGAACATCACAGCACTGCGATTCACCATCCATGCAATCAGCACACACATCTGATATGCTTCAAGTCTGACACAGATTGTGACTAAGATTTTATGTGTGTGTCTCACACAATGTAACATGCAATAACAGTCATTGTTGTTGCACAGTCTAAGAAGATGACAACCTATTCCCCTCTGCAGAGTTTATGGTCCTTGTTGCCATTTCATTTCAATTTAAGCATTTTTACTCCATGCAAATCGGAGCATTGATTACCAAGGCAAATTATTTTAATGGTATTCGGTCCATTCTCAAGAATAAAGATCTGTGTCCTTGTTTTGTCAGGGAAATGTACTCTCAGGGTCTGTTCCCAGCTTTAGTCAGAAACTATAGGAGCCTCACTCGTCACATTCCTCTGCCTTTAGCTAATATTCTCGATGTACGCTCTCCTCTCCATCCTCTTCTGCCACATCAGATAAAGTGAAATAAAAATTCAAGACAACAGCAAGCTGACACCTGATACAAGCTGATGACTGTTGATATCACCATGCGTCCTTCACAATGTGTGTTTAGGGTTACACAATCAGATATTGGCCATAAACAGAAACATGATTTTTCTGTCAGTCTGAGTGAAACATTTTGACTGTTTACTGTGACTATCACATGGCACTCGCATCTTGGTGCTTGTCAGCACTCCATAACATTATCAAACAATGGAACCTGATCTGCCTCTGTATGGGGCAGCAGTGCAGCTTTAATTAGCTATAACTAATTTAGCCTGGCTACTTGGACCACTGTTTGACATCAATCATGATATATGTGTCCCGGAGTTGCTGATGGAGACGCTTTTTGTTGCTCTCAGATAGGCTACATTGTCCAGTGTCATACATCAGAGGAGACGCAGTAAGCCGAGGTATATCTTCTTACTTACTCTGCTAATTTCACCGCTGGCAAGCGTTGTTTGCTCTCTTCATCTTAATGCGTAGCCAGCTTGCTGCCATTTGTCATGTTGTATTTTCTTCTGTGGTAATGGGGCCAGTCGGTCCGTCTAACATGGGAAATGAACATGACATCAGCTCATGGTTATTTTCTTGACTTAAGCTGCCTGTGGAATCAACAACACATACTGAGTCAGTGAGTAGGTGTGTGTTGCACACATATGAGATCATACATGTGAGAGCAATAAATACGTCCACCTAAGACTCCAAGCCTTTGGTCAATTCAATTGCATGTTGCCTATCACATTCAATGACTCACACTCATGGAGGCAGTAAAGCAGTGTCGAAAATGGATGTCATACACAATTTTCCACACGTACACTTCCTTTGTTTCATAGTCCTTTGTCTCTCCTTCCCCTTTTCATTCAGGATGATGTATGGCAGTCTATCAGGCTGGGTTGAATAGGGAAGGGACTGCTTAAAGCTCAAGCTTCACCTTGGAGCCCACTCCCCTCAGCTGATTCCTAGCATAGTCTATGAAGAATGGAGAATAGGGAATCAGATAACGTGTCTTATGAACAAGGGCTGTTCTGTGTGTTTCCCTGTTCACCCCACCTCCACCTACTCACAGCTCTGTTGAATATATTATGAGCTACGATACAGCCAACACTGGGCAGAGCAGCGTTTTGTCAATTCTGTCACTCTGATAATCCTTTAATGGACAAAAGGTTAGTGTGCTGAGAGCTCAAAAATGTTCACAGTGTTGTTTCCGTGTCAGGTAGTGTGTAAAGTAGACACTCGAGAGAGAAGATGGATCATTACGATACTGCTCTTGATGCAACATCCATCTTCAGACTTGTGTTATCAGGGAGTGATGAAGCGATAAAAACTTAATGCAGCTTACTTGCCACAAACACAGCGGAGAGTTCAGGTTTGATTTATGAAATTCCAGAAAAGTGGGTTAAGGTTCCCTTAAACTGTGTGATTAAATGTTGTTAAAGGCTTGTGAAATCAATCACCAATTGTTTAAAGAGTGGTCAAGTAAAAACATGCATGGTGGGAAATTTATGTAAGACTACATCTGGACTAAACCGTTTAAATTTTTTCGTGTCAAAGCTTTTTGCAGGTTGTTTTTGTAAAGACCTCTGCCCATCGTAAAACACCTGATCTGCTTAATTGTCAAACAACAAAATCCCACTTCAAGCCAACATTAGGTAAGACTAACTCAGCCTGCCTGACCAAATCATAGTTGTATGGTTGGATTTATGGACACATAAGAAGAAGTTAGAGATACTACTTATTAACCAGCAGTCATTCCCAAGCTGTGATAGAAAGTCCCTCAAAACATACCTGCCACACAACCTAGACCCTCAGCAGGCACCTTATGTCACAGTTTCACAAACCCTCCACTTTTCCCACACAAGCTGAAACATCAAGACGGCATTTTAAGATTTACACACTCGGGAAAAAGCTCAGTTTCAGAGGGAGAAAAATGCCCTTTAAGTTTGGATAGAGGAAGAAAAAAAAATAGTGTTGGCTGCTTGCAACTGGATGCTAGTATGCAATGTGCACCTGGTGATGGGATGGGTTTAGCTCTTGTATTTAGGTCAGATCAATGTTGGATCATGTTCCCACACCACAAACAAACTGCTCCAAAATTCGTTTGGGAATGGACCATTTGAGGAACTGGTCTCAGTGTGGTTATTTTGGTCTGCAGTATGATGTCTATTTTCACATCTGCCGCTTGACAACTGGACTGAACAACACAGGTTCGAAAATGTTCTTAGTCAAACGCAAACCATTTTAGATTTGTTTGTTTTTTCTAGTAATTATTTGTAATCAAGACACATATGGTATCAGAAAAATGCTCGGATCCTTAAAAACCCTTGTTTTAAAAAGATTTATTGATGCATGACAGGGAAATAAGAATTAAATTGAGTAATGTGAGAAAAAGTTAGACATAAACGGTAAAACTCAGTTGTCACATTTCATGCACTGAAAACATAAATATTTGCTTTGAGTAAAGAAATCAACTGCACATGGCAACCAAGTCCCATGGTACCAATCATGTTAAAGCTAATCTGTCTTTGATGATGTTCTCAGACTAAACAGAGGCATGCTGAAACATTTGTGAATCTTGCATCTGTTTACCATCTCCCCCGCATCTGTTTTTGGTGAAGCAGTACACAATAATATGTGTTGTACCCCAGGTTTTCAATTCTGGGACCAATCATATGTTTCTTTTATGCTAATTACAGAACGTGGCATTGCTATACAATATTACACTCAAACAGCATTCCTGTGTTGCCCAGCGAACTCAGCAATCTGTCCTATTTGGTTAAATGTCTACAAATGACCTGAAATCAGCAGGAGTCATATTTGGGGATGACACTTAGGAGGCAAGCTTGTCCCTCTAAACCTGTTTTCATCATATTAAAAAGGTATAAAGGTGGATTTAGCTTCAAAAATGGTCATATATGCTGTTATTTTCTTGAGGCTGGATGACTGCAGTGGTCCATTAGCAGGTATAAACCAGATGTCACATGATAGGCTCCAACTAGAACAGAAAGCTGCTGCTAGACTTATTACTGAAAACAGGAAAGAAGATCATATTACACCACTCACTGCACTGGTTTATATTTGTTGGAAGATTGGTTTTAAGATTTAACCGATTGTTTTTAATGCTCTCCATGGTCTTAACATAATAATAACTTTATTATTATTACAATAGAAATGTGTTTGTACAGTAGATTTTAGTATTCTGAAGACGTGGACCTGCAGCGTGTGGAGAATAGAATAGATAAGTCTTCCAAAAAAGCATCACTTTAAATTGATTTTTTTTTCTTTCTCTCTCTCTCCCACCCTTTCTCGTTTGCTTTCACACACCCACAAAATGGTCTGTTTTCAATTTATCCTATATATATATATGTCTGCTGTCTCTGAATCACCTGATGACAACACAAAGTGATTTTCTTATTTTCCATCTCTGGAGTCCCGACATTAATCAGTCGTTTGTTCATTGTTGATGGTATATACTGATACCACTCAGTCTTGGTTTGGGAGTGTAGTCTGTCATCTACTGCAGTTAGTTCATTCATTTACCTAATTGAATATGCAGTAGTTGTGGTAGTCATGTTTTCTACTTGCAATATTGTAGGCTACATTTTTTCTTATCATTTTATATTAGTTCATATTAGAAATGTCTCGTCAATGTTTGGTTTTCAAGATGACAAAAAAGGTCACTGAAAGAAATGAAGCATATTCGTCATCACCTGACCAGGTGAACTGCTGCACAGTGTGCTGTCATCACCTCAGGCTCATTGCCTATGCTTAGGTAACAGCGAGTTTGATGAATGCAATGGCATATGAAAATATTTTCATATGAAATACATATTTACATATTTTCTGTGGGAGCCTCATCATGTTCCTGTGTTTTGTATGGGTTCACTTAATGAAAAAAATGTCACCATCCAGACCCAAACAAAAATGAACTGGGTTGTAGACTAATCATTGTTTTTGACTTTGTACTCCATTTTCACATCCAGTCAAGCATTCCTCCTGTAATTTGAAGCAATTAGGTTATTTTATTTTCCTACTGCCTTGATGATCTCTGCATATAAAACAAATGTTTAAAAAAAAATCTCGTTTGTTTTATCCAGCCTGTATTGTGACTACATCACAAGTTCACTGTCACCATAAGTAATCAGCATCTTCTTGAACTTGGAACTCTCAGCATAAAAATGGGGATTAAAAAGATCATAATTGTATAAAGGTTGTCAGACTCATCCCAGTTTAAGGAACATATGAGTCACAAGTTTATATCTACTAGCTGATCAAAAAAAAGGCAATTTTCTGTAGTTCTTGATAGAGATTTAGATGCTTTTACCATTTAGGGTGGCTATCTTCTTTTTGCACAAATATCAGTTGGTGACTACCTATTTAACCTGTGATAGTGCTGCAGTGATTTTCTACTAACTGGTGCCAAACAAGCTACTGTGCCAAAAATTGATTTATAACACATTGAAAGGATATGCTTTGAGCTTATAAGATCATATTTTTATGACAACCATATGGGAAACAGCACCCAACAGATATGACCACATCCTTATGTGCACTCATAAAGTTAAATGTAACTGAGCCAAAGAAATTCATTTTTGTCTCTTGCCACAAAGTTGATCTTATGCAGTGCTCCTCTAAGACTTAGCGAGTGAGTGGGATCGTGTGTTATGTCAAAGTGATACGAATAAATAAATAACACATATCACCATTGTTGATAGCACCTCTTGCTTTTCCTGACAAAACCCTCTGATAAGTGGAGACATTTAAAGACTTGGATTTATAAAGACAAGTAGAGGGAAAAAAAGAAGAGAAAAGAAAACATGTAGCCCAAAATGCAAAATGAATATTTCCACCTAGCTTTTCTACAGTGTCTCTGAATATGGAAACGGCCTGTGTGAGGCTTCATTGCGTCAGTGTCTGGCGACGCTTGCCTCAACCATTAGAAACACAATGAGGTCAGGGGGAGTGAGTGACAGAGTGAAGCGTGGACCTTAAACACCTCGCAGAAAGCAGGGCTATTAGCTGCCTATTAAAACTCAAATAGCAAAAGAGCGTGTCTAACATGTCTCATAGCAAACTGGCAGTTATTCACCTGGTGATTTGGGCGGGTATGTTTCAATGATCTGTCAGAAACATTGAATGTGCTACAAACCAGATCTTCAAATCCCCCTCCACACTTCACGTGGCGAAACACTTGATGCCAATTGCTTCTTGGGGGTGAATTCCTCAGCTGCTGATCAGAAACAAATGTCTCATTACACTGTCACGATTGATGAATTGATTCCTTTTGAATCAGAGTAATTTGCGCTCACGCGGCTGATAATTTGACCTTATCGATTTCAGGTGGAGAAGTGCTATAAACTTGACCACGTTATGTATATGTTTACCAGGGTTCTGTCACATCAAATAAAGCCAGAAGTGCTCCAATGGTTTACATCATGTCACTTTGTTGTATGGATCAGAGGGCCAATACTAAACACAATCAAAGGCTGGCCCTCTTGCCTCGCCTCCAGGACACACCAATGAGGGTCCTTAGAGCTTATTTAAGTATGTGTCTATGAACATGTCACGCTATTACCAAGTGAAAATAAATTCAAACTAATTTAGCAAATGGGGAGCAAAAGCACCACCACATGGTACATGACCTCTGTGACCCCGGGGTTTGACCAACTTGCTGATCTCTCTGGTTGTGTTTGTTGCTCCTAGTGTTCCAACAGTTGACAGAACTGGGGCCTGGAGGTGATCAACACTTCCCACTTTTCACAGATGGGCAAACAAAATGTGGCAATGCTAGTGCACACTCCCTTCTATCCCTACCGTGTCTGCACTGTATGACATACATGTCAAGTTATCAAAACAGATGACAAAGCATCTGAGCTCCATCACTAGTTGTGCACTTCTTAAAGCTTGTCTGAAACTTGAATTGGGTCATTCCTTTATTTCCACAATATGAAAAGTACATTTTATTGCACTGGTTCCCAACTGGTCTAGCCTCAGGGTTCAAGCTTTACCCCATACATCAAGTCACAGTCCACACATTGACCAACATAACACCTAGAGAGTGTGTTTCTAACCATCACGTGTTCCTGTCAGTGGAATCAACCCTAGGCCTACCCTGCATGCTTGACACCAAATTAACCACTGCTGCCCCTTCAAAATGAAAACTAGAGTAACTTAAGTACAACTGAGGCTTAAAGCTTAATTAAATAAGAGCCATTGCAACAAAAGGCTGCAACCAGTGTAAGTAAAATCAAGTTTAATATATCCTGTCAATTTTATAAAACCTGTTGAGCAAACTTCTCCATCTCTGCAAAGACTGCTACAGTCAATGAACAAGCAAGGTGAGGGTTAAATGACCAGTCATGGGACGCAGTTGACCCCGGTTCGAATCCCAATCTGACGACCTTTGCTGCATGTCACCCCTCCTCTCTCTCCCATGTTTCCTGTCTGTCTACTGCTTAATAAAGGCATCTATGCCAACAAAACCTTAAAAATCTGGAAATTCACTACTTTTCATAGAGCTTTCTTTTCTTGAGGAAACTCAGAATGAGCCTGCGGTCCAAAAGTTAAGCACGCCACACTCATTCTGAGTTGAAACCACTGTTATATAACAATAATTATTAAGTCTGCATCATTTGGCCTTAAAATAAAAGGCTTAACAGTCAAAGCGTGACGGTGAACAGATTCAAATAGAGCTATTTTAGCTAGCTGCTAGCATGGCTGGTCAGTCTGTCAGTTGGTTGACAAATATTGAATGTATTGCCATTTGTTGCACATATTCATGTCTCCTTTACTTTTTTTTTTATCCAATTAATTTTTTCATATGATCTGTACATCTAAAGTTACATGGCTTTGATGTGATAGTGATAAATAATGGGCTTTGGCGCTATCTTATTGTGTCACAGCTCTGACTGCAGATTGTTTTAATCTGCACTGAATTTTAATAACTCCGCTGGGCAATGGCTTATGGTTGAAGGCCAAAATTCACATAAAGCATGTCAGTTAGTTTCTATAGAACGAAAAATGTTAAATCACAAGAGATTTTAATATGAAGCAGTGAAAATGTGGTTTGGAAGATGTTTGGTTTGAAGCCTTTGACTTTCCACACACCCGCAGGTCGTTGGGTGTGGATTGAAAAAATGTGTGTTTAGTGTTGCTGCTGTGAAAATGAGTTCCAGCATTGTCTCCTTTATCAAGTGGTGTGCTGCCACTATATAGCAAGTGTCAGTGAGGTTTTTTTTAATGAACTCACTTGTGGGGTCATGTTTGGGGTAAAAACATGACTTAAGAAACAAATATTGATACCTCTGAAGCTGATGAGGGGCGAATCTGGGCTTGAAATGTTCTAAATGTAATGAAGAAAGAAATAAGGGGAGCACTATCATTTTGCAAAACGTTGGGAAGCAGAAGTTACCATACGATTAGATAAATATATGTATATTTGGACTCAGCTACCTAAGACAAGAAGAAATATGTGAATGAATGTCGCAGTTCACATGAATTACTGCCCAGAAGGTCAAAGGTCTGATGGCTCTACACCCCAATATTCTAGCCTATTTGTTTGTATACCCTTCTCAAGCCCCACTTATATATTAGAAAACACATTTGCCTTTGATGCAAAAGTTTGATTTCTCCTCTCTGGCATGTCAAAAACACATCTGTCCTTAGAAATAAATGGTTCATATGTTAATCATAGTCTGAGATAACTTCTTGTCTTGTCCTAAACTCATTTTAAATGAACCTTTCCATACTTTATAATCTTTATCCTTCATCAGCTCAGCTGAGAATAGAGGGAATTGAAATTTTTTGTTAAAGCATTGTGAAATACAGAGAAATGCTTAGGAGGAGAATCACCTTATTTGGCCATACAACATTTGTCATAAGTCTTTTTAATGATGTCAGATCCCACCATGTCTGTGGTCTATCTGACAACATATACAGTACATTTGCATTCACCCAGACCCTCCAAACTGATAATTCACTACGGATGTGTGGGGCAGAACCTTTTATATTATCTGTACATTGTCCATCACATGACACCACACAGGACGCTGGAAACAGACCAGCCTTTCAACGCTATATCCAACGCCTGCTGCCCTTAACATGCTAGTTTTTTTTTCTTCCCACCCCTTCCCCTGCCATGGTGAGCAAGTCGTTTTGTACTAAACACCTTCATATGCTGTGTTCTGGTTGCCAGAAAAGCTCTCCACACATGGAGATTGGCCTAAAATTATGGCATCTCTTGGGCTTATTAAGTCTAAGTTGGCTTGTCAGTGCCACTCTTGAGTTTCGACTGAGCACCTCTCTGTTCTCCCAAGAGAAGAAGAGGATGAGGATAAGAGTAAATCTTAAAAAAGGAAGTGTATGAACGACTTCTCAGAGGCACCCAGTGACAAGTACAATACTCTGCAGATGCTGTAGCAGGGTGGGCCAACTTGTGAGGGTGATGACCCAGCTCCTTGGCAACAACACACCTTCCTCATCTCCTAAGATCATCTTCTAAGTTTATAAATCAACTGCTCTATCCACCTTTGATACAGAATGTGCTTTTGATTTCAGTTATTTAGAATTCCTCTGGGGATTACAATATGAAATACCAAAAAGTAAATTGCAGAACATGCTGTCTACAGTATCTAAAAAGGAGGCTTTAATGAGTGACTCTTTGTCAGGTCAGTGTGTACCTTTATGGGATTTAACCAGCCCAGAGGGGAGAGGCAGGGGAGATGTAGCTTCAGTACAACGTTTGACCTTTGAGGAATTATTTGGTCACTGTGATTTAAAAAGTGCAAAACCATAAACTAGAGGAACATAAAAAAAAGACAACAGCAGACAGATCCTTGCTTTTTCCATGTTGGCTTCTCGAGTTCAGAAAACAGCTTTTCAGTCAAATTTGTGAGATAGTTTGTGTGAAATTGGCTCACTTCAGTTGCTATTGTGCAAGTTACAAAAACATCTAAAATGACTAAGGGCTAAAACTCTATTTCGCAGAAAGAGGTGAAAAGCTAAGGATTGTGTAAAGCTTTCTTACATCATGCTTGGAATTAGCATTTTTGACTTGACTATGATATGCCATGAAAATCAGTTTCTCTTTTTTTTTAATAAATACTTATCGCTGCTTGTTTGTATTGTTGGTCTGTTATATTTTCTAACTGTAGCCATAACTTTCAATGACTGCTCACCTTTCCCTGTGACTGCTGTGTGGGTCCAACTTTCAACTTTTGACTGATCATGTTGACATATTTTACTTTTTCTGCTCATTCTCATTGTATGCCAGAAGTTAAATCTGTCATATTTTTTGTGGTTTGGACTATTATTTCAGATTTTATAGGATTTTATTTACTAGGTATTCACCAGATACAGAGAGTCTTACTGTAAGTCTTTCCTTTAATGGAAAAACATCTGTTCATGACACAAATACATAGCATGCAGAAAAATGCTGAGAAGTGCATAATTCTTTCCCTCGACTTTTCCAATTGTAACTTTGCTGATTGTTTGTAAAAATCCCTTTTATTTGGAAGATGGATGTTTGTAGCTTGACTTGTTTAGATACACCCAACCTACAATACACCCAACTAAGTAAGGCTGCAGTCATAGTTGAAACCACTCAAAACCGAATAAGGAACTGGAACATAAATAATTACATTACAATAATCTCTAATTGAGCTAGTTTTAGTTAAATGTACTCTACTGTCACCCCCTCTGAGTGCTTGTCTCTCGCCCACTTGTGGGCTAAATTTGGGAGTTGGTTGAATATTTTAAAATGTCAGTGGCATTAAATCAAATCCTATCTCTAAATACCAGTTCAACAAAGCTGGGCAGTGTCCAGAGAAGGGGTTTGAAGCCTGGTCGGTTGACATGTGTGTGACTCATTCAGATCAACAACCAGTATACTGCAGGTTTAGCCTGCGGCACTGGGCTGGTCTGAATTAGATCTACAGTAAGAGTAAATACAAGACCGAGAACATGGTTAATACACAATGTCCAATAGAAATCCTATATTGGATTTTGAAAATGCACACATTCATACCAAAGTAGATTAACTGGTTCACTTAAAACAAATTTGCTGCTACATTATGTCTCCAAATCAAAGGACCAGATCAATCATTACTTGATTGTAGTCCTTCACTCTATTTAGCACCCTTTGTAAAGAAGGTGAAGGGCAAACAGATAAAGAGCATGCAGGGAAGAGGGTGCCATTGAAAAGGCAGCCAGCGTCCAATCTGTATCAAGGGGTAGCCAAGGGTCGTAGGCCTATAAATAACACCAATAGAGAAAAGAGATGTTATGCACATTGCAAATGCCCTTTAAAGTACAAATTTGACTGTAAGACTTACATTTGTAATATAGAATATTTTAATAGTCTGATATTTTTACAACATTTATGAAAGCAAAACAAGCTCACCAACAAAAGCCATTAGTAAGGACCCTGTTACGCTTTCAGAGCCTGTTAGCTTATAATTGCCCAAGAAAATGCAAACAAGACTTTCCATGAGGTCGTGATTATTTCTCTAAGCCCCCAAAGATTTCAGACATATAAAGACTAGGATTAGGAAAATGTTGGGCACCAGAAGAGCTCAGTAGCCCTGCTCTCAGGCGAAAATTTGCAGGATGGAGTAGGGAAGAGGATACTTTTAATGCGTCTGTTATTTTTGATATCTGTCCCTCTGACCCATACTTCATACTAGCACATTTGGCCCTCCAGCAGGAGGTTGGCGACATGAAGATGAGTTCTCATGCTGGAACATCGCATGAAACTCCAGGATTTGGCACCGATGGTGTTTGTGAGAGAAAGAAAATAAGTCTAATAACAAAGATGTGATATCCAACTGGCTTGTTGTCCCATGCATGCATGCATGCAGCATGTGTCAAATAAATAAATCGCATATTGCCATCAGCAAGCCATTACAAAGCTAATTTCCTAATATAGCTTCATGTAAATGTTATTATCACTTTGACCTGAGTGCTGTCTGGAGAAGGAATTCTCAGTCAATCCAACTGGACAAAAAAGCTCCTCAAATAAGCCATAGGAAATTGGCTTCAAGATGTTAAACTGAACAAGTTTCTGCCAAAGACTAAGCTGAACAAACTGATGTTGACTCACATTAAGAATCAGGGTTAGATCGTTATCTTTGTTTAATGAGTCTGTTGTACTCTAACTTAATGGCTTAGGTTCAACCCAAAAATAGTTGAGGGACAACTGATTAACTGCTGTACACATATCATGTCAAGGACAGTTTAAACTGGGGTCAACACTGAAAGGGTCATTCTGAAAGGTAGGTGCTGAAAATGGTTTGAATGCTTTTGTGCTGCTTCTGAATCATGTAAAAGAAAAAAAGAAAAAACAAAAGTTTAAAACAGTCCAATGTCCAACGATTTCTAAATGTTTCCAAGATGGACATACAATTATTTCTGCTTTAAAGTTTCTGCTGATGTCTCTTTTCTGTCATTGTTTGATGAATGATGAACACTTTTGGCTCCAACCAGTCTTTAATCTGGCAACAACAGAATAAAATTAGGTCCCTCTCAGCTAATTTCATGGTAACAAACTCCAGAATGCACTAAATAAAGAAATCAACAATTTAACTACTGATTAGCAATCTAGATATTGTGGTGTGCTCAACAAATGACTCTACAGCAAATTACTCACAGTATCTTCACAGAAGCATTTGCTGTGATTATTGGAAGCCCCTCTAACAAACATAAAACACAATTTTACCAACGAAAATGAGCTTTTTAAAGCAATTAAAAAAAGATCATTCATTAGCTGTTGTGTGTAGCAGGGAAACTGTGTGTAGTGGGGAAACTAATGTATTAAATTAACTGAATCAAAGCAAATCTGCTAGGCACAAGTGTCATTGTCATCTCTCCACCATATCATTCTATTTGTAGCATCTTTTTTTTTAATCCCCCAAAATGTATCCAGGTTGAAAGAAATGTCCAATCACTCTCTATTATAAAATGTGAATTTGATGTAGACTGCTATAAATAGGCTTTATCGCTGAATTCCTCAATTATTCCTCATTATTTCCATAGTAATGCTCACCCTTGTTTTTGAGTGTGTGTCTGTGAGTGTGTAGTTGTCACTTAGTTCCCTGAAAGTGCAAGTTGTGTTGTACTGATGTGGTGTGTGTGGTGACTAGCACCCTCTTGTGATATCACCACAGCCTCCCTGTCACCTTGGAGCTGGATAAAACAGCCAGATGCAATCCAGCGTCTGCCTGGAAACAGAGAACTGTCATCCAATGCTGGCACTGCCCGCCAAGCTTCTTTGGTCTTTGCTGTGGTGATAATATGCAGCCGCAGTGGCGCTGTGGGCAAACTTTGTGATTATAGAGTGAACAAACTTTATCTCAAAAGCAAAATAAACATTTGAGATAAAGAACCTTTCAGCTTGACTTGCTATTTCTATTCTGTTCTTATATGAGAGATAAAAGAAGTATTCAGATCATTTTTAAATATGCAGAAGTAGCAATATTTTGCTACATCTTTATCTCTATGAGAAGGTAACAGTGGCTGATACATGAATGTGGTGGAGTAAAAAACTACACACTTTCCCACTGGCATGACAGTGGAGTAAAAGTATCAAGTAGCACACAATGAACATGCCCTTGTAAAAGTACTTTGTTACTTTCCACCTCTCTATGGTGTAGTTTGTGATGAGTGTTGAATTTAAGGAAGTGGCCGAATGTGTCCATACGTGCATTTGTGCAGGTCTGTGCGCTCACTTGGGTGTTCGATAAGATAAATTCAATCAAGATTTGAAGGATGGGAAAAGAGCTACGCCTATTTCATAGTGCCCCGTCAAAGTGGCCTGTGTCACTGAGGTGTCGGGAGATTATGTCCAAACACAACCTTTCCTCTAGTGTAAGTGTATGGAAGAGCTGCTCAATTAATTCTGTTCATATCTGCTTAAAGGTGTCAGGACAGCGGCCTTTGCAGCAGAGCAGCATGACCGTCTTTTCATTCTCTTACACCCTCTATTTTTACCAGCCCCTGACAGCTGCACAGTGCAGCAGAGCTGGGCAGCACATGGAACCCATTCTGACAGCTCGGTAACAACCGGATGCCAGACGCCCATCCACTCTGATCCCACCACTGTAGATTAATTGATTCTCAAATATTGATGTAGTCCTGGTTTTATGCCTCACGTAAAACTGAGATCAGTGAACCTCCTCTGCAACATCCTCATCAGTTTGAATTGCACCTACGGGACTTAGAAACTTCTTTCTCAATTACTAAGAATAAAGTAAATAAAAAACACAGTATCAGCCATCATGTTTCATTAAGAAAGGCTTCCTTTTTATTTCCCAAATAATAGACTTCAATGACCAATTTATCCTAATTTATTGGATATGTCAAGTTGTGTTAACAGAGCAACCTTTTGTGTGTGTGTGTGTGCTGGGAAATCCAGAACGCGAGATGTCTCTGTTTATCTGTAATTATACCATCACTTTCGCAGCTGCTCGGTATTATGGTCAATTTGTTGCACAAGCCTTGATATGAGCCCATTGCACTATGCCACACTCCACCTATGCAACGATGTATTTGATTTGGCATGGGGATGCACACAACTGTCTACTTGACATCTCTAATGTGACAGGGATTGTTGAACACCAGCCAATAAGCTCAGTCGGTGTCAGTGTGATCGATGAAAACAGGTTTAGTAAAAGATTTCCACTCTAATTGCCGAACACACTCGTGACTCTGCCAGCGCACTGTGTGTCTGCGCATGTAACTGTGAGTAAATGTGATTAATCTGAAAACCGACACGTTCCCTTGAGTGGCCCTTAATAAATCTGACCTCAATTTTAGCGGTTTAGCCTGGAGAGCTGCTTCATTTCATTTCAGTGTTGTGTTTTATTCCCCCATTCTCTTGACCACACATACCTGAGCCGTGTCTGGCTGCGAGCTGCCGTAAAGTTTCCAAGGTTATTATTGCCACGTCTCTCTCGAGTGTCCTATATGTAGCTGGAAAGATGGCATCTGTGTTGAAAGGATATTGCTGCCCCTGTGGGTTGAATGGACTCTTTGTGCAACTGAGACTCAAAGCTGCATTCTGCGGAGTGTCACGAAAAGTGCTACTCACGTCCTTATCTGAAAACGGATAGAAATGAGTTCCAGACTTGTTCAGGAAAAGCGTGCTATCTTAGATCTTGTAGGTGATTTGTCATCCCTTTGAAGGCCATTTTTAAAATTCTGGCATCATGTTTTAAAATATTGTCATTGTGACTCACAGTGTTAGCACTAAAGAGAGTCGCAAATTACATTTTCATCAGGGTTTAGGGTTTAAAAGTAGATGTCTTGCAATGATAGAACTGCAAGTAATGTTTTCCGATCTTTATAACTAATTCAAAGCTGGTGGAATGTGTGATTTCAAGGGCCTCTTGAGTACAAATACCACTCAACATTACAAGTCACAAGTCTTAGTTTACATTGGGAAGTCTCCTTTATTTAAGCTGAAAAATTCTGCTTTCATCAACTTTACTAATCCGCTTCTTTCAGCATTGGCAGCAAAATCCAAGAAAAAGCTATTCCAGCCATTTGCACCTCTGAAATTACACTCACACCTCTAAAAATGATCATGTCAGGTCATCAAAGGGCGTAATATAATTATTTACACTAAACTCTTATTTATTTTGGATTATTTTAAAGATAAATTGTAGGGTTTTTTTTGAGATTCATAACTGACATGTCTGATGAGGACGTGATCTTTGTCTGGTAAATATTACACTCAAAACACTCTTACTAGATCCCTTTCAACACAAGTTGTCCACTTAGAAGATGATGGATGTTGAGCTAAAGCCCTTAATATGGCCAAAGAGTTTCACAATTTTTTAATATTTACTTTTAAACTCTATCCCTTCATCTGGCTTATTTTGATGCAATAATAGCATTCATACAAAGACTGGAACAAAAAGGAAAACAGTCCCATTGTATCAGCATCCATTATAGTCAGTTTATAAACCTGGGAATAATTATATTTAATATCCTTAATTACTGTTAAGGACATGCCCTCTGTTTACCCCCAGATCCTACTGCTGTTGTATCTTGCTGTTATGTAATACAAGATAACACATTGAACAGGAGAATATTAATCATGGTCAGATACAGTATACAGTGGCAATAGATACTGTAGCATAAGTGGCAGTAGTCGTGCTGTTTGTCCCCCATCACCCTCTGCTCTTGTGAGAATGTATGGACACACACACACACACACACACACACGCACACGCACACGCACACGCACACGCACACGCACACACACACACACACACACACACACACACACACACACACACACACACAGCTTTACTCAAGTCACCTTAGACTTAGATTCATTTCCTGGAGATTTACCGTAAACCTAACCCTAACCATTACTACATCAGATCAAAAATTACCAGTTAGGGACACAGCTTTTGTCTCCAGTTGCACAAGCACTGGTCTAAAGTCTGGTTTGTGTCCCTGAAAGTGACTGAAGTCATACCCAGACAGACAGACAGACACACACACACACACACACACACACACACACACACACACACACACACACACACACACACACACACACACAATCTGTAGCTATAGCACACTGTAGCACACTCGCTGTAAAGAGTGTAGGTAGCCCAGCTATGCAGCAAGCTAAACACACATCCAATAGGCTGAATAGGTTGAAAACAACATTCAATAGTACGTTAAGAGGAAACATAAACATTCATCTACTGTAGAATCTACAAGAATACAAACAGTAGAATTAACTTGCTAACAAACAAATCTGCAATAACAACACAGCTAAAATAATGAGTACAAATAATGCTCCAACAAAAGCATTTGATGAGGAAATAAAAGATGCCTGTGAATATTATATGACAGAAAGCTGGATGTCAGCAGCGGTTGCTACTAGCAACAAAATGATGCTGGTGACAACACAATCTGCCTCGTTTAAAGTTGTTTTTCCAGCTATTTTAATGTCCTTTTTTAATTATATATTTGTTGTGTTATTTTTTGTTCTCAGTATGTATTTTTAATGAGATCTTGCAGTTTTTAAGTGTTTGTGACTTCTGTTTATGTCCTCTAAAGACATTAGCTGTAAACTGGACGTCAGTAACTCCAGGTCTTGTGCTTGTTTTTGTCCAGTCTCCTTTTTCCTCTCATCTCTGTATGTTTATGACACCTCACGAGATAAACACAAAACCCCAGGGATAAGCACATATAATTCATTTAAGTTGAAACACTTTGAACTCGCTCACACATCTTCGTTTCCATTCGCCCACCCAGGCGAACTTGCATCTACTCGCCTACTCACATCTTTATATATAATCGCACTGTGTCTAAAATTTACTCCGTGTTCTGTCATAACATAGCATGACACTTTTAATAGTATTTTCCTCTAGTCTTCAAAAAACCTTTACCTTTGACTTAAAACCATTTTTCTAAGACATGTGGGACATTTGGTTCACATAATAAAGATTTAATTACACATAGGTAGTAATACAAGAACACCCAAACCAGTTTATTGTACTGAAGGAGGTCCCATAGCTGACAGTCACATTCAACCTTAAACTTCACTTTCAGCCCAGTGACAGGAATGCAGAGGCAGATAGAGAGATCAATGGTGCATTTTACAGGAGCTCTCCCACCACTTGACACTGTAATAGCTCCGTCTACATAGCAGCACCTTAAGAGAATGCCGCTCAGAGTCTAGATAAAGACAGAAAGGGCAGATTGACCTTTCTGTCTTCTATATTGTCCTCTTAGAAAGGAATAGCTTTTCTCTGAACAGTATGATTTAATAGGGCTGAGAGAATTGGTATTTTTAAGCTTATTTTAACAATGTGTGCAAGTGTCTTGGAATATATGGCCGAATAGTTTCAACAGCTCATAATAAGCTGATAATGATTTGTAATGTCCACGATGAAGCAATTATTAGGTGTTAATAAGTGTTGATTTTTCAGTCACAATTATTTCAGGTGCTGATTGGTTGGAGTTTTGTTTGTCCGCTCGTGTGGGTCTGAGGCAGCTGTTCAAAACCAGCAACCATGTTAAATAAATTAAGTCTGATGAGTGTGAACTTACTGACACATTGGCATTTTGCTGCTTTTTAACACTCACGTTAAATTAACGCTGACAATTCTGTTGTGTCTCTACGTGTTTGAAAGGCAGAACTCAAACTTTTGGGTTTCATACTCATTCAATCATGGACTGCATATCTGTCATCGCTGATGGAAACATAGCAGCTATAAACACGCCATCCAAAAATATCACTGAACCACACCAACCTCTACTTGGTGGATTTATATTTCTGACAAATCCATTAAAAAAAGAGTGGAAAATATATGTTCTTATAGAAGTGAAGTTACTCAAAATGTAAATTTTTAACTTATGTTCGCTTATATTCTATAAAAGGAGGAAGGTGAGCAAGGGAAATATGTGGCCTTGACAATCATTAAAGATTCTTTTACTGACTATTAAAAAGGTATAGTTCAACTTTTTGGGGGGGAAATATGCTTATTTGTTTTCTTGTTGCTACCTGGTCTCTAAGAAACTACATTTATATACTAATAAACTGTTTTCCCAATTATATTGTGTTGGCAATGTTATGTTCATAGGCAACATAGGTTGTGTTATGTTCATAGGCAACATTGTTTGGAAAGGGCTACAGTGGATGGAGATGTCAGGATGGATGGCAGGTGAACACAATGACGTTGACGTGCTGACTTAGAAAACACAAGCACTTTGTTAAAATGTTATATTTTGTGCTGCCATTAGCAGTTGTAATGCTGAAGTTACTATCAGCTAATATTATTTGCAAGATATTAATGGAGGGGACAAAAAGGAATAACGTCATAACTGAACAATTTCCTCAAACATTAACATCTTTGTGACTTCCCATGTATGTTAATTAACAATATTATCCTATTATATTGACAGGAAACAGAATTCACCCTTTACAACATAATTTATAGGAGACAGGGTTGCGTGTCGAGAGTTAGCTTCTGCGCTAACTATAAAGCAGCAGCCAGTTAGCTTAGCTTAGCATTAATACTGGAAACAGAGGAAAGTTGGCTGTGCCCAAAGGTAAAGAGTTTTCTTTACCTCTAGACAAGTTAGTTTTCTTCCCACCTCTAGTACAGTTAATACCTCTTGGGTCTACAGATTTAAGAGCGGTATATATCTTTAATCTCATCAAGAATGCAAACAAGCCTATTTCCCAAAATGTTAAAACTATTTTCTATTGAAGTATAATTTCATTTGAGACTGTTTAATCATGTATATTATTAAAAAAACCTTTTAATTCCTTGTTATATTTAACATTGTAAGTTACTTTTTTCAGTGTATGGTATTGGCATTTGTAATGAAAGCTTAACAGTGTGAAGTTCACCTCTGTGGTCAAGTGGGTTTTCTCTTTCAAACAACCAATGTTTTTAGATGGAAAACAGATTTTGCAGCTTGAGGATGACAGCACCTCAAGAGCTGTAGTCAGTCAGCTCTATTTGTTTTATCACCATGGACCTGATTGAGATTAAAAACACTGTTCCCTCCTTTCACAGATTACTGACTAGAGAATTAGAGGAAGAGAGATGGATGAATCTCTATTTAAAACACTGATGTAATGGTACGCAAGGCCAAATAGTGTGTGTGCGCCTGTGTTTATGTGTGTGTGTAGTTGGTGGATGTTCTTGTGGGAATGGATGTAGGCACTAGCTCCAGAGTGAATGTCTAAGGTGAAGAAGGAGCCTGCCATCTCCAGTATCTCTAATTCATCAGTTTCCAGGCACATGACTGAATAAGGAGAGGATTCCCTGTGTGTCGGTGTGTGTGTGTGTGTGTGCGTGTGCGTGCGTGCGTGCGTGTGTGTGTGTGTGTCAGATGGGATGGTTTAGGAAACGAGCCAGACAGCTGATGATAGCGGTGCATTGCACTAAATACTGAACCATTGGTTTACTTGAGAAATACTTGAACAGTGAGCCACCTGGATGTCGACTCCCTAAAATGAGTGGGAGCGGAGGTGGTGGAGGTTCATTCAGTAGCTTTCATGTGATTTCAGTGTGGTTAAAGGAGTATTTCTACACACACATCTTCATGACTCTTTCCAATCTTTGTGCTAAGCTTAACTGACTGTAGCTCTATATATAAAAACATCAGGGTAGTATCCATCTTCTCATCTCCCTGTGTGCCACAAAGTGAATAAGGGTATTTCAAAAAATGTTGAACAGTTTCTTTGGAGGAAAACACAGGTACCTTACATTTGCTCTTTCCTTGCTGTGAACTGCACAGTGTTAGAGAGCCTCAAGTCTAATTTCCCACCCATCAAACGTTGCCATTTTTAGTTTAGCATTAAATGCAGCTTCCTCTCATAAAAAGCTTGAAGTACTGTAGTTATTCCATCACAGTTAACTTGAAGCTCTATCAAAGCCTGCTTTTATTCTGACTCTCTGTGGGCATTACATGTCAATTACTGTTGACAGCTGAGGGTAGAAATGGAAGTTATTGCAAGAAAATGACACAATACAGCAACACAAGATAGTTACAACACTCATACTTAAAAGAAGTAAACACTGAAAACAGCAGTTGCAGTAGCAGCTTGAGCTGTAGTTCTAAATGATGCCAGGATGGCTGTTTATGCATTTTAAAAGATCTTGACTTCCCCCCTGAGTCACTGTCTGTTCTGCAAGTGACTAAAGGAGGCATTATGCAAATGTAAGGGAATCTAATCTGAAGTTAACAGCGTCTGAGTGCTCTGTGGCACAGATCAAAGGAGTGTGTGTATTCCAGTTAGCTGGTCCAGCAAACCCTTGGGGCAGCATAAAGGCCTCTGATAGCCAGTGCTGCTGGGGTGGGACTGAGACAAGAGAGAGGAGGTAGGAAAGTATTTATTAGGCCTGTATTATCTGCACAAAGAGACAAAGACAGTGCTGCTGATAGCGGGGGGAAATCTTGGCGAGGTCTCAGTGAAAGTCAGCAAAAGACAAGCCGGAACCTCAAAGAAACATTTGATTGCTTTTCAGTTATTGCAGGAATCGGGTTACGGTCATCATTCTTCAGCTGGCCCACCGATGCTATATGAGCCAGTAAAACTAGTCTAGTCAATAAATCATCCGGATGCATGCCTTGTCTTTTTTCCCCTACCTCTATATCTCTATTTTCTGTTCAGGAATTCCATGTCGATCATAAGAAAAAGGATGGGAGAGTTGAATTGTAAATTGCTGCACTGGGAATAGTGTCCGTTTAAATGCAACATTTGGAGACAAGGCAGTGATTTACTGATTTATCTGAGCTGGGAAAAATATTGAAAATAGGTTATGGGTCTACACAGGAGAATATTACTCATCAATCACTGCACCAATCATTTGGTTCAGATATTCTCTAGAAGTGTACTTTCTTGTGTAAAAAGGAATAAGGTATTGTTAAAGTTGATCATAAGGGAATATGTGATCGGATGCCAGGATACTCAACAAATTTCATGTGGTGAAATATCATCTAGAAAATAGCAACACTAAAATAACATTTCATAACATTTTGATAACATTAAGCACAAGACAGAATGCTTTAAATGTAGGTCAAGTGTTTCTTGAAGACAGATCAAAAAGGACAGAAGGCACAGTGATGCATGACTGCCACCTGTAGGACAAAAAAGGCCTAAAATAGTTCTCTACACACCACAGTGTAGTTTGCTATTCCAACAAACAGACCCCCGCTTTCCTCCCATAAATTCTGCCAAACTGACAACATAATCCCTTTTTTTCATACCGCTACATTCAGTAAAAAAAAATCCGTTAAAATAAAAATATTTCGAAAATAAGTATAACGGTTGAGTGGGCTGAGTGGGTTGAGTGGGCTCTGTGGGTTTGTGATCAGTGGACAGACAGACACACACACACACACACTCATACAGCTGTGAGCTATGTCGTAGCTTAGGGAGTTAAGTCCCAGACACGCTGTCTAGAAGACGGCTCATCACTCAGCAGCCTAGGGGGCTGTGCTGCTGGGTGTGTGTTGTAAATGTGGGGCTATCAGGGGCATTAACTTTTGGTGCAAACATGTGTGTGCATGATCATAGGAAGTGTGTGTATGTGTGTGTATGTGTGTGTAGGAATGCCTGTGGGCCTTGATACGTTGAGTCTTATGGGACTCCGTTGATGGATTTACGCATCACTGTTCTTTCTATTCCTGCACCTAAGTGGCATATCATATTTAAAATATACTAGCGTGTGTGTATTTGTAAAAAAAATTGTGTGTGCTTATATAGTCAGCATTGCCGCAGGGCAGGAAATATTAGTTCAAATCCGTATGTTGTTTATTAGAGGAAGTTGCTGCATTATTTGGGGATTTACCACTGCTTTGCGAATATCCTACTTACACTGCAGCCCATTGGTATTAGGATGGTTTGTTTTGGCTCTGAATTCCAGTGCATTGGATTTGAAGTGAGGGAATGACTATGAGCTTAAGTGCTGAATTTCAGCTTTAATTCTAAAGTGTTTACATTCACATCTGATTAACTTTGTAAAAATTTCAGCTGTTTTTAACTTCCTCAAGGGCAAAATGTGCTACAAGACCTACTTAGTTCCTTCACTATGGTTGTTGTGAGCATCTCCAAATGCCATGAAAAGTTGTACAATGGTGATTTTAACCTCACAATCTTCATTTTATTTGAAATCCAATGAGTTGGCAGAGCAGAGCAAAACTGATGAAAAGAAACAATGTGTATGACTCAGATCTATTTTTTAATTCTTGAAGGGTTTTTTGTGTCTTTGTAATGCCGATCATTATTTTTGCAAGTTTTTTTCATTTAACTCTGTAATGAATAAATTAGGTCAACACTAATAGGCTGTTAAATCTAGTATTTTACATACACTTTCTGTGTTTCTCTTTAGTGTATCTAAGGAGAGTCCACTGGGATGGGTTCAGAATGGAGACAGAGGATTAGGTTGTCACTGTTAAGTCCAATTATGATTTATACTTTGGTTTTAACAGTACAAATCCAAATGCACTCCTACTCTCACACATAAATTCCCCTTCATGTCCCAGCAGAATTGAGGGAAACTGCTTTTCACTTCAACCCCAAGGGAAAGGTTGGTCTCTGGTTTTGCTTATGAACCATAGTCATGTGAGGTTGCACCACAGAGGAATGGTGATGTTGGTGTTTGGGCTGCCTGTGTCCTGTCTAACCTTCCATAAGAGGGGAGCTTGGCACTAAAGGTCCCAAAATATCCCTTGGTGGATTGTAGGACACAAACCAGATGGTATGAGTAGGAACAAACAGGGATATGTGAGGACAGAGGGCTTTTTGTCTCAGTATGTGAGTATGTATAGCTGTGTGTATGATGAGGTTTTGCCCAGTGTGTTATACTTCTTACCCACTAGATGGCACTACAGTATTCACCATAAAAACATGATCAACATCCATATCAAACACTGACAATACATGCATCTAGAGCAGTAAGCTCTGGATGTTAACAACATATGGAAAGTCTGCTGTTTAATCTTCGTGTCACACTATATACGCTGCCTGTCAGAGGGGTTTGAATTTGCATTCATTTTTGGAGGACAAATATACATCACGCTCAGATGCAAAATAATAGCGAGAAAAATCTGCATATAAAACACTTTTTTTGTGTGTTTGATGTTCTGAAGGGCGGAAGGTGGGGGAATAAAGAGCTGTGATGATGCTTGGAGGAGAGTTGCATTTTATTTTAGCTGTTAGTGTGAGACAACGGGTGAGAGAATAAATCTATACCCACCCTCCAGCAATGTGACTGTGAATAAAACAGGCTATTTTACTATTTTTGATGAAAAGGAACACAATAGTCTGATGTTACACCCTTGGAACTCTGCTGTATGTAGGCTTCGGCCTCCTCTGTTATAGGTTTAATAAATACTAAACCTGAAACGTGATATCTGAATAGGGAATTGAAAGTTAACGTGAACCTACTTCACCATACATATATTTCAGTATGAGACATAAATATTGTATATATATATTCCTCATTGTTGCTGGAGCTTGGAGTAATGACAGAGCAACTATTGAAACTGTGCCATTTCAAATATATGTATTATGTATATCTATATATATATTTTATTTGTCTAGAAGCCCTCACTGAGGGAGTGACGTTCCTCCCTTTCTGGCCGCTCCTTGTATGGTTGGTTGGCCTCGTAGCTCAGGAGCCAATAGGAAAAAATGCAGAGGACATCAGGAAACTGCTTACATCTGGATAAATTGGGCCTCTATAGCAGCTTAATTTCTAAACTCTCTCTTCTCTTCCCACACATCCATACACTGCATTTATTACTGACCTTCCTGAATAACATAACTATTTTATTTTAGCTTAAGTTGACAATAAATTACATTTTAAGAAACTTATGTGTGATTAACTTTTTGTCACTGACTCTAGGCCAGTTTGTGACAAGTGGCAATAAAGAAAGTCTTGCTTGCCTTTCTATAACTTAGTATGATTTTCAGTTAGTTGCAATCTGTAATCTCGATGCCAGATGCCACTAAATCTGACACATTGGTATTTTAACAAGTCCATTTTAAATTAGTTTTAGCCATAGCCTGTAAAAAAAAAAAAAAAAAAAAAAAAGACTTAGTCAGCATGATGTCACCCATTGGTTTGTGGAGTGCAATTTTGAAGAGTTTGGCAATTTGACCGTCGCCCTCTTTGATTTTGAGCCAGAAGTGACCAAATTTGGACAAGAGTGTGGAATTGACCCAAGGGCTAGCTGCTAGCTTGGTAACCACAGTGCATTAACAGTGTATAATTAACTGTGATAATGCTGATGCAAATTAAAACCATTCAAACAGAATGTACTTACTGGAAAAACTGAACATTTGACTGCATAGAGAGTCTTTTCACACTGTGACAATATGCCTATACTCTGTGAACCTGTGCTTATGCCATGTAAACATTACTTAATCAAGATTGTTGCTGTGGTATTGACTTGTCAATCATAGCGTAGCCTCACCCAAAAGCATATCCTGCTTTATCATCTATCTTATTCTAAATGGGGCCATAATTTACGAAACGATGATGTATTGAAGAGGATTCAAAACTAGCAATTGAGATCATAAACTCATTGGGAAACTGTTTACTTGGTTTTTAGCTGTGTTTTGTTGTTAGGTCAGCTGTTAATTATAAAAGGTGTTGGTAAAATAAATGTCAGATAATAATGCTATTTGCTGTGGTTAGCTTTTGCAGGGCAGTATGGTATATCATGATTGATGGTTTTAATGTTACAGAAACTGATGAAAAGTAACTCAAGCATCCTTTGTCACAAATATCAAAACTGACTTTTCAATAAAAACTAAGCATCAACTTTAGCAGAGAGTAGAATTTCTCTCTCAGCCTTATGCTTTATGAAGTCCGCCTGATAAGTGTTCGAATAAGGAGGAGGGACTGAAAAGATGTGTGTATAAATATGTGTTGTGCACATTCCCAGCATTCATACCCCTCTCCTCCCACTTCTCCACCCCTCTACTCTGCCCCGAAATTTTTGTTTTGGACGTGGGATCCTGTGATGCTGTGCCAGTAGCACCCGGGCCGCCGAGCACTGCTCAAATATTTGAGCTCAGATGCAGCCAAGTTGACTTAGCTTGGAGCATGGCGTTCCCATAACTTTGATAGGGTGCCTGTACCAAGCATGGGCTTTGAGGCAGGCTGCACTGTGCGCCTCTTGTGCCTCACTCCATCTTGTGTCTGGTGGGTTTTTCAAAACAGACAGGCGGGGCGGAGAGGCAGACAGCCACATGAGAGAGGCTTGAGGTTTCCCCACCATCAGAGACAGACACTGGCACAGGACTCCTGCTATCCTGAGTTGTTGACTGGCGGAGATCAAACACCTCCGGTTCACAGGTTTGGTGAATAGCAGAGATGTTGGGATTTTTCAAGGTAACTGAGAAATAGTTTAGCCTCCAATTTCAAAAGCTGTGGTGCTAAATTGTATCCCAATAAAGCCTCGGTGTCTTAAAGTATTTCTTAAAACAACAGTCAGGTGCCCAAATGAACACTGACATATACGTTTCTTTCTGTAATTATTCCTCCTGTTACAACTTGTTCTCAAAATTCAACAACTAAAATTCACCTGACAAAAATGACCTATAGTTATGTTAATGTCATAATGACCATAGTTATGCACTCCAAGATGACCCATTGGAACCAAATATGCTGCTTTCCAAAACCGTTATAGATCACTATTAAAAAATAATGATGTCTTACGGTGTGACAACATTGTGGTTAAGGTCTGGTTAAGTTTAGACACAAAATCCACTTGGTTAAGATTAGAGAAAGATCATGGTTTGGGTTCAAATGATCAGTGGTTTCTATTTCTGAAAAGTAACACAGGCCAAGAGTAAACATCACAGCTTTACTCTTGTTGGAAACATGACATGACATTGACAGTTCAAAGCAGGAAGCAAATGGTGGTCTCCGCATCTATCCATCCAGCGAAACCCGCAATCCAACTATCAAGCCATCAACCCAATCCACATCCTCTTAATAAGGCAAAATCATCTTGAGAGGATGGGCTCCCTGGTCATGCCGATAATTAAGACATCTTTTCATAATGCACTTTTAATGTAAGTGATGGTTGACGAAATCCACAGCCCTCCTTATGTTCTTTTAAGTGCAAAATTAAGTGCCTATTTTCATTACAATGCCTTGACTGCAGCTGAACAGGGAAACACGGTTGTCAAAATCAGCAACAGAAAAACTTCATTGATCCCAGCAGTGAAATTTCTTTATTGAGAAACATGCAGTTAGGAAAAAGGAAGTAAATATGTAAAAAGGTAAAATCTACTATAAAATAAAATGGTAATAATAATGAATACACAGATGTAAGTAGAAAAATGTACATAGATGGAATGAGGGAATGTTTTACTAAAAAGAGTAACTGTGTAAGATATAGAATATTTTGCGCAAGCATCACATTTTCAGCAGATAAACTCAAACAAACGTTTTTGTACAAAATTAGAACTGTGATTTTTCTCCACCATTATTTATATTGCAAGCACGTTTGAAGATTCTAAGGGTCAATGTGAATAGGAATAATTATAGCGAAAAAAAACTTTTAAAAATTGTGAGCGTATCTTTTGATGTGGTTCACTGTAGGGTTGCAATGCAGTTTTGTAGTCTGTTCTGTTGAGTTGGTTACAATTATAGTCATTTCAAAGGACAGCGGAGGTATGTTTTTTCTGACTTTATTTGACCTTACTTGAATTAAATTCAATACCTTGCATAACAGTTTAAATTCCGTTCAGTGTGGTTCCCTGAAAACATCAGCAGGTGGATATGCAGTTGTCCAGTATGTAGCGCTACCTAGTATAAGCTTTGCCTCAGGCAAATCTGAAGAGTTGTTCCTCGTTCCTTGTTGCAGCCTTGTCAGTTATTTTCTTTGTCAAAAGATTGCTTGGGCACATTTCTGAGTTTGTTAAGGTCCCTGAAGTGGATCTTTTTGTTGTCTGCCTTTTATACAGTACATCAAAGGTTTAAGCTTCTTTTTGGCATGTTATGATGCATGCTGAGGTGACAGGACCCCATCCTGCTATAACACTTGGATGAATAATTTCCATTTCAAGATGAGAGACAAATCAGGATTTAATATATGAAGATTTGAAATACAACAATGAACATTTTCCTCCCTTGGCTTCAGACAGCAGCTGAATGAAAAGTGAAAATCAGGCAAACACATTTGACAGAGTGACAGAGTGGATCTTAAAGCCTGAAACGATAATGGACTGTATACACGCTGGCAAAATCTCCAGAACAATAACAAGACAGACAGGCTAAGCAGGCATAGCCGAGAGAATAAAACCATGAATACCTATGAAACGGTTAGATTTTCTCAGAAAACCAAATCTATCTTGCTCTCAGTGTAGGTTAAATAGGAGATGTTTGCAGTCCAAGGAAATTCCCATGGTAGACTAGAACCCTGTTGTTTCCATGAGAAAGAGGAAACCAAGCCTACGCAGATACAGCGGAGCGCTGCAGCCCACGGGCCTGTGTGAGCTGGAGGTCATCCAACCGAGACGAGTTCTGACAATAAGAAATCTGCCGAGCGATCAGCACACATATGACTACCCATGGAGCAAAGCGGGTGCTTCCTTGATTCTCTCTCCTCTTTTGTTTCATCAGTTATCTGTAAGCAAATTGTCAGTCTGGAAAAAGTCACTCACTCGTGTTCTTACCAGTGGACAAACCGTCTTGTGTCTTGGGCCAAGAGATTTCTTTTCTTATTCTTTTTTTTTTTTTTTTTTTTTTAAATCATTTAACTTTTTCTGCTTCTTTCCTTTCATCACTTATTTTTCCAGGAGTGGATGTTTAACCTGTCATGTCTGATTGAAGCAAAAGGTGGTGACGTTTGGCTGTGGGGTGAGCGGAGGGTTCCACTTGTCCATCACCAAATCAATTTTAACCTCGAAATGAACTCCCATGTCCTCCTTAAACATTTCCCTATGTTTTATTCAAAAACATTTGTCCTTATTCTCTTCTCTTCTCCTCTCTTCTCCTCTCCTCCCCTCTCAGCTAGTTGTCACTTTTATTCTTACATTTATTCCCTAAAAGTAACATTTGGCAAAAGTAAACAACGATGAGGTCAATTTGGCAGCTATGACATCAGTTAAACTGTCTGTGGAAGGTTTGATTAGCTTCCAAAAGCCTTGACTTGAATCATTTCCATATAAATAAGCAGCAGAAAGATTGCATGTTTTAAATTCCAGTTTGCAGTGTATCACTACATCTGTAGATGTGCGTATCTTTTCTATCTCGCTATATGTCAAATGCAATTTCACATCACATCTTCCACACTCACAAGAGATGTTTTCTTCAGTTTTACAAGACCTTTAACTAAAATTCTATGTGCCTGCTGAAACTTTGTCGATGTCTATCTTTTTATACTGCTAATAACATTAGTAGGCATTTATAAGACAATCTAGTGTCACATAAGGCTTAAGGCATTTGTAAAATTACCTCCAATATGTAGCATTCTGCTCAAGGGTGCACTCCACAGCGTTTGACTGACTTATTAGACATGTTTAAGGCAATTTCCCTCAAGACATATTACAGTAGATGGACTGCTTCCCCAGAATTGCAGGCACTTGATATGTCAATGCCAACCACTGTCAGACTTGGCATAAGGATTAATTTCACCCTTTAAAGTTTGACTGACATTAACAGTTTTATTAATTATCCTTCATTGCGATTTAATTTTCATAAAACCTCGCAACTCACCACTCGAACCATTAGTTCTATGACTCACCTTCATTTAATACAGCCCACATGTGCACCCACTCATACAGACAAACACGGATACCCATGCATGCACACACACACACACAATGCTTTGTCCAGTTCCACGTCAGTTGATGTGTAATTAGATGGAGCTTAATTTGAATTTTAATTAAGCGGTGCATAATGGGGATACAAGGCTCAGATACTGGTGTGGTATTTAATGGTGTGGAGGCAATCGAAGAGATGACTGTTAATTACAGATACACAGTCTGATTGCTTTCGGCTATCTAATGAATTGTTTGCCAGGATAAGTGGCTTTGATCTAATGGATGTGGTCCCAATGAACCCAGTGGACCACCAGCTTTAATCACAGTAAAAAGTTAAAGTTTACTCTATTCCATTAGTGAAATCACTTGTAACAGAAATACAGTATGTGTGCTAGGTTATAACACAGTACAATTTCATATGCAGTGGTTAGCATACTAATGTTTCATTTCAATGCGTCACTGTTCTCTCTCAAAGAATTGTGCCTCTTTTATATTTCTTTATAGCATTAACATCATACAAATAGGGATAATGGCACACACTTTCAGATCTCCTCATAGGGATTCATGAAATTGCACTGTTGTTCATGAAAAAAGGTGTCAGAGGTGATAGTAAGAAGAAATAAAAATGAGCTTAGAGCAGAAATCCTGTCTACTCACATCTCTACACACCTAGAAAATCACTGCAAAAGTAAAGTAGAAAAGTAGACATGAGTGTCATATTTTCTGTTATGGAAATTTATAAAAAATAGTCGCACACAACCTCCCTATTGTGATTTCAATGGCACTGAAGCTCAGACATAGGAAAAAAAGATTTAAAGGGTTAGAATATAATATCAAAGCTCATCATATTCCATAGCCCATAATATCAATAAGCCCATAAAATGTGTCCATTGACTGTATATGTCATGTCACCTCTCCAAAAGTGAAGCCAAAACATCTTGATCAACCCCTGGTGGCTGGCTGCAGTATAAGTCATAAATCCCACTCCCTCCATGTTAGCGACTTAGCCAAACTAAAAAATCAAAGATCACATCAAATTAATGTCTCCATAAGATGGTTTCTGTCATTTTAGGTAGTTTTTATCACACTGATTTGTCCAAGCACTCATTTTTGTGATAAGTTTGTTTTTAATTAGTTATTTTGTGATATAAAAAGAGGGTCTGAAGTCATGATTGACAGCTGTCAATCTTCTATCAGTCCAACTCCACTGCACAGACTCTGGCTCCAAATGATGCCACACAAGCAAGATGGCAGCTCTCGTAAAAAGAGATAGTTTGGCTTCACTTTTGCATAGCGGTAGGAAGTGGACATATGTCATCCACATTTACATACAGTCAATGAATGTGTTGTTTACTGTCAGCCTCCCTGCCACCAACTGTTCATTAAAGGCAAAAAGGCAAAAAATAATATATATAAAAAAAGATCCCCTCCAAACATTTTCCAATACAAAACAAAACAAATAAAAGTGTTGTGATCATGCTGGGCTCCAACTCAGAAACAAATGATTGTCAAAACAGCCTCCAACTGTCAAACTCTGCATATTCATTCTGCACAGTGAAGCTCAAATATCCAAATACAGGACCAAGAAGAAAGACATATATATACTTTTGCTAACTTAATGTTAAAAATGCTTAGAAAACATATCTTGAAGAACAAATTGTGCTTGACAATTGAAGATCATTTTTTCCAAAGGCTAATTTGTTTTCAGTCCGATAAATGCAGTATGAAGAATATAATAGTATGCTAGTTTAATTGTGCTTTATATAACATAAAATAGTTCAAGAATAATAAGTGTCTGCTTTTATCATTGCCAAATAGTTGCATGTTGCAGAAGCACAAAGTTTAGTAATTCACTTCCACTGATACCGATTTCCACGTCAATATTCTATTTAACCATATAGCCCACTGGGAGCTTTGAAATTTGAACAAATAACTGAGAAAGCAGTTTCTTTCAAAAGTTCCCAAGATGCAGCCCATCTCCCATGAGCTTGTGTGGGTGAATATGACATTGAAAATAGTATAAAAGCATCCTTTTTTGTTTATTTAGGACATTTATGTGAGTCTGTTCTCTTTGAGATGGGACAGGTTTTCTTCTCTAAAAGCTTATCCCTTTCTCTCCATTTCCGTAGATAGTCATTTCTTCCATAACTATTCAGGAGATAAGGCAGCATGACCTTACAAGAATTCACACTTTTTTTTGGTACATTTATTCATAGTGGTATGGTCAGGATGATCTGACACACAGGATGTTGTGGTTGCGCAAATATGCTGAGCGTCATGACTTAGCCATTACAAATTCAACAAACTTTTCACACACAAAGTGAGCAGCAAGGTAACATTACCATCCAAAGAGAACCTTGAGAGTGTCCAAAATAGCCTGCATTCAGTTGAGTCGATGCCACTCTTTGGCCTCTTTCATCAATGTTTCTCCTTTACTAACAAGTAGCACTCATATGCACTGACATACACATGCACATGAATACGCAGTATGTACACACACACATATACACACACACACTTAGAGGAAGAACTTCCAACAAGCATATCCCTCTGGTCTTGTTAAAAATGCATGAGTACTGGCGTCCCATTTGGATAGAGTGGCAAGGCAGTGGAGGTTGGGGTGGGGGTGTAGCGCAGACGTTAAGTGACATACTAGAAAGAAACGTTGGCCTCAAACGTCTTCTTAAATAGCTCTGAGTGGGGTGAAATGGAATTAGGATCACAGAGAAAAGAAAGCCTCAGTGGCTGATTTAAAAAAGACGAAAGAAAAAGCGATGCAATTATCATTAACGAGTGCGACAGGTGGAGAACACCCTCATCAGCTATCGCCATGGTGAATATGCGTCGTTAGGGAGTGCTAAAGAAAGGCAGCCAATCAGGACAGAAAGTTTATTTCTAGGACAGAGAAGGATCAAGGAATTATAAATTAAAGCTGGTGGAGAATTCATGCTGAGCAGCTGTTATTCATGCAGAAATGAACCTGAAAGAAAATCTGTGTTTAATGTTCAATGTCGTGATTAAAGAATTCATTGACTTTTCAGCTCCTTGGTCGACTCAGTTGTTGAGCGCCAAAAAACATGCCATCATATCATCCCACTGTGCAGAAGAATTTAACTCCCTATGATAAAGAACTGAACTCAGTGATAGGCGTCTGAAATGCTGTTTTTCAAAAGCACCAAATGCCCAAAAAGTGATCTAACTGCAGGTCTTCTCATTAAACAGCAAGCTGATTAAATTGCTTTCATACTAAAGGCTCTGTGATGGAGAAAATTGAACTTGAAGGATAAGGGTAATGATATCCTGTTATGTCCCAGTCTGGCTCTATGTCTCTCCATCAGTTTTAAGATCCTTAAAACTCATTGAAAAATCCAGACTCTGAATATGTAAAACTATTCACTTCAAATGTCTAACTGCTGGATACAAGAGATCTCATCTTCACTATAAAGTCCATTTTCAGTGTGTTCACTGAATGCTTCACATCCCACTTGTCTAAGATGCATACTGGACCATGATTGGCTTTCAAACTAGTTGTGATGTCACTAAGTCATGCTCGTAGGTACATGTGTTAAACTGAGATTTAAGGCGAGCATAGAGAAACTTTCCACTTTCAGCAGATGAATGTTCAAAAAAGCCTTCCAGTGTCAAACTCTGCACATGCATCATTCACACAGTAAAGCTCAAACCTTCAACTGAAAGAACATGAACGCATTTTTGAGTGGACCGAGACTTTAAACACACATAAACGAGCCTCATCATTGCAGTGGAAGGATGTCATCAGAGGTTTAGTGGTGCTTATATGCAGCTACATGGCATATAGCCACCTCTGTAATGAAGGATTCATCATATATGTACCTAAAAATAGCCACAGGTAAGTATCACTGCCCATCTTGTCAAGCAAGAGTGCAGCCAATCGTGTGACAATCTTTTGTAATCTGGGACATTTATTACTTTGATACCTGACATTTTAAGACAGTGCATCCTTCCAGGCAACATTATAAGTACCCCAGTGAAATGGCATCAAGCCTGAGGAGAAACGCTCACTTAAGGACAAACAAAAATTTCCCTAACTTGCTGTAGTTCCACAAAAGTAAACTTGCTAATCTGGCACACGCAACTATAATTATGAAGCCAATGCACCAAGGCATGTTATTAAAACATTGCCAACTATTTTAAAAAATGAACAGTGGAGCATACTGAATCCGCAGTTTTACCCTCCTACCAAGGCACAACTGCTCTAGCTGTTCACTGCCCCTAAGCATTAAGTGAAATGTGAACAGTGAACAGAGTCTGGCAGGGAACCTTTGTTATATCATTCTTTCCCTGGTTTCCTACACCACGGGGTGACGTGCTCCATCATTATGATTACACAAATTATGTGTTAATCCACCACAGCCTGATAATATCAGACCGAATGGCTAGTTTGTTTTACTTAATTCATTCCATTGACATTGTGTACATGCATGCTCTATTTTGTTGTTTGTTTTGTCGTAACCAGTCACTAGCAACTGGTGTATGTGTCCTGCCAGCATCATTTCCAGTTGAAAGCGATAAGGCTGCAGTAGTTTTTCACAATGATCAAAACATATAGGAATTGTTATTTCTCTAAATTCACTTACATCAGCTAATGCAGCTGCCACCCACACAGCTATAAAGCTATCTGTAGCTATGTAGGAGGATGACCTCCCCATAATCCCGTTTACAAAGCTTTGATTGATCAGCTGATTTTGACTGAGGGAAACAGCAGTGGACACAGGAATTAAAATCTAAATAACAGATTAAACTTCATATTTTTTAAAAACAAGATTTTTGTCTTAGGCAAGAATCATTCTCCTTTGGGATGAATGTCAAAGACAGGATAGGGAAAACCACTGTGGAACAATCTAACACATTGTTTACTTGGGATCTGTTGACAACAATAAAAACAGAGAATAATGAGGCTTATCCGCAGAGACTGTAAATTTAGCTTATGGAAAACCTGAGCAACAGATGTGCATAGTAGGCAAAACTTCCTTTAAATGCTGTTTCTGGTGGGAAAGCTATGACTGATGCCATCTTTATCTGTTTCTGAATGACTCTCACTGGGTTTAAATGGACGTCAAATACAATCAGCCTTGTTAAACCAGAGAGCCATGGGGGCGTATGATTTGTCATAGTCTCAGTAGCCAGTTGAGTCCTCCTGAGATTTGATGCTTCAGATTACTTTCTCTGTAGCTTCACCCACTGACAGTCTGTCTGAGAACCTGAGCAGTGGCAGGTCTCTGTTTGAAAGCCCTTACTGGAAAGAAGTATTGGCCGGTGCCCATGTCTCCTGACATGTGGCTGGCTGACTGGCAGGCTGGCTCAGAGATGGACCCTGCAGCTTGTAAAAGACATGACTCGGCCTACGCCCCAGTTTGCTCAGACTCCTAGCACGTTTCTTTCTTCTGAGTTGCCAGGGTAACTCCAGGGCTAGAAGAAAAACATCCCACTTACTGTCTACACAGCTGAGAGAGAAGAAAGAGAGAGGAAAACTGACGGCGAGAAAGAAAGCAGACCAGCCTAAGTATACTATAATTTAGGTACAGTAAGTGTGTTTGTCATGGTGGTATGTGGCGCTGTTTATTTCCAGTCCAGCCCTGCAACGGTTTATATTGTCCCCCTTCCAGTTCTATAAAACATGTTCTCGTAAACTGACACTCTTGATGGCGTACCTGTAGAGCGGCGCATGAATGTGCTCTTTCTTATTATGAAAAGCCACACACGCTGTCAGAAGCTGACATGACGTACCGCAGAGCAAACTGCAAGACCACGGGATTTTGAGAAAGGTGTCACTGAAATAACATCCTTTCCTGGCTGAAAAGCAGGTGGAGGCTGAACATGTGGACGGAATTCAAAATGCTATGCTCCAATTTTTCTGTCCTATCTGTATAGAATCTCCTTATCTGTTGTATTATATGCCTAAATCCTAAATGTCAACACCGTTTATTGGTCACAACAGCACAGTCATCAGTCACGCTAAATATTGCTGAATGTTATGTCATTTGCCCAAGCAATCTTCCAAAAAAGACACTGACAATTTAATCCCACAGCAAGTGGGAAGTATAGCATTAAATCTAATATTTTTTATATTGACATGCCAAAACCCAAGAGGGATTAGGAGGGTGCTGACGATGTGAGTTAGTGTTTCCTATGAATTCCAAATGAGAAAGTGGCTCATTGGATCGTTCCTGCCTCATATCTCAGCACATAGATTGCCTGAAATTCATATTACCACCAGCATGTCACAGGAGGTACAGAATCAATGGGAATTCAATTCCTGCTAGAAAGTGACAGTATTATAAGCAGAGAGAAATCAGATAAGCTTTATTTCCAGAGAGAATAAAAAGTGGATGAAGGGGTTGTCACCAGAAAATGTTCTGGGTTGTTATAATACTGCCTCTACTATGACTATATGCTACTCTTGTAACAGAAGATAGTGAAATGTGTGTAAAAATGTGCATTTCACAGATATATTCCATCAACAAGTAAACAGCTTTTCAATCTTAAACTTTTCTGTCATCTTCAGCAGCAAATGAACACGTTGTTGTCTTTTTGAAACCAAAAAGTGAAAACTAACACACTCTTTCTCACTTTTACAAGCATATGGTATCTTGCCAAAATTAATCATCAACATTTTTAGTAATGTGACTAATTTACTGATGCATTAAAAAGATGGAAAATGTTCCTTTACCTAGTTATTTATGCTTTAAGCAGTAAAACTTCTACAGGTCATTACTTGATGCAGCAGGCATTGATTGAAGGATTCATGGTGCAGATAATATAAATTTATTATGACAACATTCACATTTGCCAGACTGATGTCATTCATTATTCAAGTTTTAACCGATCTGTTCAATTTGACTTTGTCACACTTTGTCTCATTTTAGCATCCAGTTATCTAAATGAAGAATGGCTCCTTGTTAGGATGATCTGAGAGCTTTCTGCGCCTCGTAGATTTTTATATTGGTTTGAGATAAATTGACCACTTTCTGAGCCCCATCTCCATTAGTTACTGTTGCTACACCTGTCAACCTCTCCATCTTCCACAGCATATAATACAGTTTGGTGATTTACCACTGGAAATTCTTTGTAATTAAAAAAAAAGGCATCTTTGATTTCAGACAGAGGTAAGCATAAGCTGTGTTCTCATTTCCAGCAAACAACTGTCAATTTGACAACTGAAGAGACAGCTGACACTAGCTAGCTAATTAAGCTAAATGTTACCTCCATGTTGGTTGGTTAAAAATGGCATCTTCGTCTGAGTTTCTAATCTTTGCAGCGGACATGTTTTACACCTAGAAAAGGTGTTCGACTAATGATCCTGTTGGCTTAATATAACTTGATGTTAATAATACTTGTAGAACTTCTCATTCTAACATAACCATGTTTGGCTGCTTTGCTTTGCAGGATTTTCTCAGTTTCAAGCTGGATGTAGCAAGTTCCAAAATATATGAGTAAAACACTAACACATCGACATTCTTGTAGACGTTATTTATAGGCCACAATGAGATTTGTACCTTGTTTTATTTAAATGAAAATAAATAAATAAATAAAGCTGAGAATGTGTCACAGTCAGCCAGCAGCCTGAGCTCGTACACACTGACAAATACATTGTCCTCCATCCTAATTAAAATGTCAATGATGCGTGCATAAGCGTAAACGTGTACGTGCATGACCGTGTGATAATCTTTAAGGTCCCAGTTTGGAGATTTGAAAATATGGTCATCCTAGCGAGACTGTGAACTGGCTTTAAGTTACATTCAATAATGGCTTAGAGGAAAATAACAAATCTCCTTTTGTTACTAAAACACTGCCACCCCCTCCTAAATTGAACTCAAAAGTTGGCAGCCCTTTGAAGAGTTTACATATAAATCCATTTTAGTAAGGAGGGCTCATACAAAAATCCTTAATATGACTTTAACTTAAAGTGGATAAATAGTTTTAGAATAAATCCCTTCTAATGCATCACCCATATTGTAAGTCATAACAATACTGGAAGATGGCACCAGAAACATTAAACATATCTAAGTGAGAATACTTCGGTGGCACGTACTTGCTCCTGGTAAGACAGAGTGTCACTTGGTAGGATTATTGCCCTCCAGATTGGACTCAGAAAAAAAGAAAGTTTGTGGAAACTCGGGCTGATAAAAAGTCTGCAGACAGACCAGATTTGCCCAGAGACAGATGGTCAACGGGCCCTTTTGTTAACCCTGTGAAGTTTGGATTTGCAAAGCCAGCTCATACCATATTTTACCACAGATTTTCAGTGATGTATTGAAATAAATATTGTGTCTACAGCAACATATAAAAGAAGACCAAACAGCAATGTTAAGGTTGTATCTGTGACATATAAAACATAATCCCTTAAAAAAAACCCACAATTCCAGACAGAGGAAAAATCCCTTCTTAAAGGGGTAATTTATATTCATTCACGTTACCCCTCATATTTTAATTCGTAACATTACTCAGACTAGCTTGCGGGTTCTCTTTTGATATTTAAAATGAACACACAAATTAATAGTTTTTTAATAAGCTCAGTACTACAACTTTTTTTCTAAAGATTTTTTACAAATACAGACTCAGTTTTGATAACACACTGATTAGTTGCCTAAATGTTTTCATTCCAGTTCATTTCCCACAGTGCAACCAGTGATGGTGGAAGGGACCAATCATGCCCCTTGCTACCGTGAACTGAATGGCGTGACTGTTGTAAAGAAGTCACAAATAGCTGGAGGCTGATTTGAATGTGTACCCAAGTGAGAAAAGATAAATGTGATGTTATGTGTAAAAATACTATACAGGTATATTTGTACCCATGCAGTTTTGGTATTTACTGTGTGTATGATTAAACAGTTTTTGCTTGGCTATCATTGCTTTATGTGTCTGTTTGTGAAAATTAGAGTTACTGCACACCTCAATATGAATTAAATCATACTTTTGTATACTTTGAGGCAAGGCAGATTTATTTATATAGCTCATTTCATACCCAGGGGGCAACTCAATGTGCTTTACATAAAAACAAACATTCAACATTAAGAATTGGAAGCCTAAAAACATACAATTAAAAACGTAATTATAATAAAAAATAAAACAAAATACACAGAAATAGAAAGAGAAAATTAAAAATGAAAAGCTAGACTTAAATAAAGCATGACATACTGTATGAGAGTGCAGCATGAAATAATGATTTGCATCAAAATAATTAAAACAAGGTAGAATTGTTACAGAATCCAATTAGAAATTTTACTAATAACTTTCAAATCCATACATGGTCTAGCTCCACTGTACATCTCTGAACTTCTCTCACTCTATTACGCACCGAGATCTCTAAAATCTGAAAATGAGTTGTTGTTACAGGTTCCAAGGTCCAGACTAAAGACCAAAGAAGACCACACTTTTACTGTCGGTGCATCAATTCTCTGGAACAAACTCCCCCCCCAGTATCGAGTCAGCTGAGTCAGTGCCTCATTTTAAAAAGCTTTTAAAGATTATGCAGACAGACAGACAGACAGACAGACAGACAGACATTTTTATAATATTGTATAATTGCCGCTCCTTCTTGTTTCATTTACTGTTTAATGTTTCATCTATTTATGCTTGATCATTTTTATTGTGTTTTATGTATGTTATCTTAATATTGCATTGTATGACGCACCTTGTAACTTTGGTTTTGAAAGTTCATTATTATTATTGTTATTATTATGATGATGATGATGATGATGATTATTATTATTATTATTATGTTTATTATTATTATTATTATTATCATTATTATTATTATTATTATTATTACTTCTGGTATAAAAAGAATGAAAAATGTATGTGCTGGTTTTATATTCTGAGTTAGTTCAACAGTAAGTTACTTTTTATCCTGTGTAATTTAAGTTTGACAATACAAGATTACATGTGCTTTTGTATAGAATAAGTTATGTAAATATATGGTGGCAGCAGTTTAAAGTGTTTTCTTTAGTCAAGTTCCCATTATGTTATTCATGTAGTGCTATGGTATAGTCGTACAAATTATAATGTAACTTGTAATTCAACTTGAATGTGTTTTTAAAAATATGCCAAATATGAGAAAACATTTGTTTTTCTATTTGTCACACAAATGTCTGCAAGTTGATAACACAGTTGTGGGAGGAATAATGCATATCTTGTGTAGTTTTAATATAAAGTCTAATTTAAGTGTTACTACAGGATACACCTGAAAAACCCAAGCACACAGCCTACTGACAGCAAACAGTGTTCCCATCTGTTCTCTTTGTCTTCAAATCAAGAGCAAATCATCAGCCTTTATACGTATTATAAAAAAGCTTTTATAATAACTTTTAACCTCTTGCTTTTTTTCTTATTATTTTATTTATGTACACTTTGAAGTTAACATCACTTATACATCTCCTGATAATATTTTTGGTACTCTTTCCATGATCCACGATTCCATCAGTACTCTCAAAAACATCCGTTGCTCATCACTGTGACTTTGTTAATTTATGATACATCTGATGACCCCCTGACCTTATTCATAGCTGCAAATTAACAGTGTGAAAGAAAGAGACAAAAAAAGAGTACTTCTTATAAAGGATTTTTTGCATTTCCTTTCTTAAGGAGATAGCTCCGAAGTTGTAAACCAGTTGTAAACTTCTTGAATGGTCTTCTTCCTGTTTGTGGGCCTTGAGTGACTGAGCCTTCATTCATATTTATCGCACCCCTTGGAGTAGTGATTTAGGATCACGCGCCAATCCCCCGAGATCCTTTCAGTTAGTACATTCCTGACCACAAAACTGAGGTTAAATCATAATGTCATATCCTGCAGTGCTTAGGTTACAGTGACTGGCTGCAGTGTGCTCACCCAGCTTTCAGGGTCAGAGGAGACTGAACCAGCACCCTGTCAGCAGAGAAGGGAGCATATGTCAACATGTGGTTACACACCTGCAATAACATGCTGTCCACCTTTTATACACACAGTCACACACCTGTGTGCCACAGTCTGGCCAAGTCAGCTTTTTATGTGCTTGTATAGCCTTGCTTTTTTTGTAGCTCGGGTGATTGCCCGATTTCACTCTGTAGCCAACAGACAGCACATTCATTCCATAGACAACATATTACAGTGGTGATGGCTCAGTTGGATTTTCAGAGGGATTATTTTCCATCTTTTTACAGACAGTACATTGTTCTACAGTCTGACTTCTGGACAAGTGTAAATGCTGGAAAATACAGTGATTACCATAAGAAATACAGACATGCTGGACTCAATTTTCCAACCTCCAGCAGAATGCCAAATAATCTGAATAAAGTATCTGAAACACTCAACGACAAAAAGATTTTTGGATGATTTATGTGTATCTTATTCCTTTGCTCAATAACACAGACACACCCTAACCATCGTTGCAATAGAAAACCAACGGATGGTACAGTGTCGACCTCACAGGTTGTATTTAATAACATATGAGGTGACAGGGAAGCAAACAGGCGCAATTACCGTGCCTTTGCTCGTTCAGGGTGAGGCTGATGATCATAACTGTAAATATATCAGCACCTCTGACATTCCATCTCGACATGATCAGAGGCTCACAGGGTTGATGGAAAACATTCTTGAAATGGAGAAAATGAAGGAAAGGGGGACTTCCCGAACATGTGAAACAGATGCTTTTCATTCTCCCTATCTCCTTTCCCCCATCAACTTTCTAAAACTTCCCATGAACTCCGACGAAATCTTTACAGTGAAAGCAAAAGTAAGCGAGAAAGGAAAAATCTTTTTGACAAGATGGATGAGGTTGTATGGCTCCTCACAACGCTCAGGAAACTATATGTCAACTTGAATGAACATTATAGCCTCAAAAAGAGAGAAATAAAATGTGTTTCTTTTTTTCACTTTTGGAGCAAAGGGAAGAATCTGGCTCATGCACTTGGCCTAAATAATGAGCTGGATGAAAATCAATACACCCTCTCTTATCCAGTGCTTGTGTTTGGCTATAATTAGCTTATAAAACATACTAACTTCTGTAGTGGTTTATATGGCTCAGAACACACAATCTGCGTCTTAGAGACAATAAAAAAACATATAAAAAAACATTTTAAAGCTAAAACAGATAAATATTTCTGCAGAATGTTCATTATTTTGCCAAGACGTTTATCTCCCTCTATTCTTTGCCCACCAAAAGGGCCTTGGTGGTTGTAAGTGGTTATAATTGTACATCTGGTAGCAGTTAAAGCTGCGTACTTGGCACCACCAAGGTTTCTGCTGCTCGAGGAGAGCAGGAAAAGCGACACGTTCCAAGAGCAGCTAAGGCCTGGCTCAGTTCGCTCACTTCACCCCCTGGATAGACACAAAAGAGCTGTTTGATTCAAAGGACTGAAACCATTGGTCTTCATGGGGGGGAAAGAAGTCTCCAGATCCCCTTTATATCTTTGCTTTGATTTCTTTTCTGAATCCTCAGATGTTGAGATGGAAAACGAGGAGAAAGGGGATAGGGAGAAGGCAAGGAGGTGAAGTGTACATATGAGATAGAGAGACAGGGGATGAAAACCCCCCTCAGAGATAATTGATGACAGCAGCAAATCAGATTCAAGACCTGTCATCTCAGATTTCTCCCACATATGTAATGATGACGGTGCCTCACAAGCACTTTCCTCACTTTCTGATAAGTATTTCTAATGTGCTATCACTTTCTCTCCAGGTGGAAAAAAAGAGAAATTAATGTTATGTTCAGTTTGTCAATGGCAGGAGGGCAGTGAAAGTCTTTTAACAGCTGATTCTGAGATCCCTCTTCTGTCTTCACCAGGCTTTGTTTCATGTTCTCTTCCAGTCTTTTGCCATTTTTACAAGCTTTTTTGATAAAAACACTTTGCTATTTCCCAAACAAAATGACTTTCCAAAGATGAAATAGATAGACCTCCTATGTAGTGCAAACGGCATCATCCCCAATAGAGTCATTACTATTTGGGTTATTTCATGCCATTTCTCATCCCAGAGTCCCTCAGCCTTCAGCTAAAGCCAATGTTTGCCAGAATAAAATGAGGTTGTGTGTGATGCCAGCTCCTACCAAGAGCTCTGTCCTTGTGGGCACACCATGCAAACCAAAATCACACACCAGCTCATAGCAACAAACCAATTCCACAAAACAAATTTCAATTTCCTTCAAGGATCTAGATATTGCCTGATGAAAGCAGATGTAACACAAAATGTATGCAATGTTTTTCCAGGCCAACTGTTTTTATAGTTTGCCATGACATAATCATGATCATCTTATTGACATGAATGCTGAAAGTAGTTATAATCAATATTTTTTACATGAAAAAAGTATCAAATGAGAATAATGTCACAGATCTGGCTTGTAGTAATGAACCTACACATAATTATCATAAGTTTCTACTCATTGTTTAGCTTTCCGGCTGCAACTGTCACTGTCTAAAAACCTACTCGAGACTACTGCTCAACACCAAATGGCAAACAGACACAGTTAGCAACTACCTGATGAATATAGAAGAGTATTTAGCAGCTAAAGAGTCAGATTTCCCCTTACGATTAGGTAGAGACCAAAACCTAGCTTAAAGAGAGTGAATATTGGACTTACATTTATCAGTTACACAAAAAAACCCTCTAAATTAAACCCAGTAGAGCTCTGAGATCTACTGACTCAGGTCAGATAGTTGAGCCCAGAGTTCAAACTAAACATGGTGAAGCAAACAACCAGCAGAACTGAAATCAGCCCCAACAGTGAACACTTTTAAATCCAGGTTAAAAACATTTCTCTTCTCCTGTGCTTATGATTGAGCTCCTTTAAAGCACTTTACTGTACATTTTAATCTTTCATTTGCACTCTATGTCCTTTTAATGATTTTAAAGCAAATCATTATTTTATTCTGCAATCTTATATTTAATGCTCTATTGTAGCATTTTATTTCTCTCTTTCTATTTTTCTGTACTTTGTTTTTATTATTAGTGTGAGGGGTAGGGGTGTGGGGGGGGTTAATTGTATGTTTTAATGTTTCTCAAATTACATGTTTTACTGTTTTATGTAAAGCACATTGAGTTGCCATTGTGTATGAAATGCACTATATAAATAAAACTGCCTTGCCTTGCCTTGCCTAAATGAATAATAATGTTGATCTGTATATGCTGGATATGCAAAGAATGAATGAACTGTTTGCTAACACCTTCACTATCAGTTTGAAGTCTGATATCTGATTGATGCATTAACAGAAAAACAATAATAAGTGCTGCCTTAACCTTGTAATACTCTGCACCTCAGCCCATCTGAACATAAAGAAAAAAAATTATTCCTTCACTTAGAATTCACAAATTTTACAACAGAGTAAAAGTGAGAGTGGCAGCTCTAACAACTTCTTTTGTGGGACGCCTTATATATCATTGAATTCCCTGTAAATACAGAAGGTCAGCCTACCTGATGCTTGCTGTACAACTTTATAGCGGCTGGCAGGAAAAAAAAATGCTGTGATCAACTAATCATGATTCAGCTGGGTTGGAATGTAATTATAAAAGCATTACGAGGTGCTGAGAGCAGCAAGAACAGGACATGCAAGAGAGAACAACCCATACTCTCCTTGCCACCAGGTTACTTTACATATCTGCAATCCAAGCAGCACAACACTGCACCTCCCCTCCGGCTTCTCGCTGTAATAATGGCTAGGAGCCGTCACAGTCTCCTTGGCACAGCCCATCTGTTGTTTTTGTTTTTCAGACAGGGGGGGGGTTGGAGGGAAGTGAGTTGATGGGTGGGTTGGTGTTGGCCTTGATGGGTGAGGAATGAGAAAATGATGGGAGGCTGTAGCCACAAATTGTTGCCGGCCTGTTATTACAGTAAGTTCAACATGAGCAACGGTTACATGGCCTAACAGTCTGACACAATGGCCATCTCTAAATAAAGCCTCAGTCTACTGACGCAGTTGGTCGGCCACTTTGGGCTCAGCGAGATGGATGGAGTGGAGGAGGCAAGTTGTAGTTTGGCTGTACCCACCGCAGAGTTAGACATGCAGATAGAGAAGGAATCAACAGCAAATTAAAATTTATATCAAGCTCAAAGATGACTGCATTTCGAATTAGAAACATCCAATTAGGTACATTAACAGGGCGGCAGAGTGGGTCAGTGGCCAGCAGTGGTTGCCACACATGGAAACATCCTGTCTTCAACTCTCCACCCAGCTGGTCTTTTCTCTATATAGTTTGTATATTTCCCTTTGCATTCATGTGGATTTTTTCCAGTTTCCTTACACATTAAAAAAATATGCATGTTAGGTTACAATTCTCCCATTGCCATGTGAACTTGAATTGGTTTAGTAATTGAAGAATGGCTGCACACCTCTTAATAGTTGAATTACATGAACTGAGATTTATTAAAGAGTTAGTTCACTGCTTTGGTGTGAGCATGTTTATGTCTATTTCTGATATGTTCCTTCATCCTAAGAGTTACATTCAAAGGAATAGTTCAACATTTTGGGAAATAATCTTTGCTACCACTCATGTCTGTTTGTAAGAGAAGGTGAATGGACGTGGTTAGTGTAGCATAAATGGACCCTATAGTGAACTAATGTGGGATGATGTAGATATATTATTGTTTTGTCTGGTACTGTATATGAATATGGCACGCAATTCTTACTGTTGAATGTTTGTTTTTATGTAAAGCACATTGAGTTGCCCCTGGGTATGAAATGTGATATATAAATAAAGCTGCCTTGCCTTGCCTTGCCTTGCCTTGCCTTACAAATGCATAATTGTGATCCTGCTAGGTGTTGAAAGGATCAGAAACAAACAAGTACTATAGAAATAATGGCCATCGGTGAAAGAATTCTAAATCTAGAGAATGCAGCAGGTGATCAAGAGACAATGAACCCACTTTTTAAAACGATTTGTTTAGACCCCCCCCCCCCATACATACACACTTTTACCATGTCGAAAATCAGTGCGTCAGTCTATCCACATAGTGCTTAATTATTAAATCCATTCTGCTTGCTTATTCAGAAAATATCCAAATCAATGAAACTCCATCCCACGTTTTTCACTGCTACTTTACACCCAGGCAGAATCTCAAATAGCGCAACACACACACACACACACACACACACACACACACACACAGACACACACAAACACACACACGAGCGCTGCTGATGCCAGATTGTCATTGATGCTCAGGTGCCAGGTAACTGAGTTAAAGTGGGTCACACGCTGTAGCAACAAAATGTTCAGGACATTGTTAACTTATTGAAAATCAAAGCTTGGCATTTAACTAAACGTTCATATTTTGTCCGTCTGTGCTCGCAGCCTTTTTTGTTTTTGTTACAAAGTCTCCACACTGACTGACAGCAGCCTCACTGTTCTGTTTTATCAGATACTTATTAAAAGGCTGCAACACAGAGCATTCACAGGTAGCTGAGTGGTTAGGGCGCATGCCTTATAATCACAAGTTTACTGGTCCGAATCTGGCATTGGACCTTTATTGAACCCACTCACGTTTTTAATGTTTCCCACGCCCATAGCTACGACTGACAAATTAAAGGAAAAACCAATATAAAGTGTCTCAAGATGTTGGGCCATATCGTGCTACCAGAACAGCTTCAATGTGCCTTGGCATTGATTCTACGAGTCTCTGAACTCTATTGGAAGGATGAACACTATTCCTCCAAAAGATATTCCTTCATTTGGTGTTTTAATGATGGTGGTGGAGAGTGCTGTCTAACATGTTGGTCCAAAACCTCCCATAGGTGTTCAATTGGGTTGAGATATAGTGACTGCAAAGGCCATAGTATTTCATTCACCATTCACACCGTTTTCATACCAATCAAACATCAGTGACCCCTCATGCCCTTTGGATGGGGGAGGTGTCATCTTGTTTCATCATTGGATAAAAGTAATCACTCAGAACAACTTTGTATTGATTTGCAGTGACCCTTCCTCCTAAAGGGACAAGTAGAACTCAAACATACCAGCAAAATGCCCCCCACAGAGTAATAGTCAGCCAGATCCCCTTACTGCAGGGGTCAAGCATTTAGACCCCTACTGTTTTTTCCTTTAAATTGTCACCTGTCTGTACATGGAGGAGGAGAGGGAGTATAGTGAAAGACTTGTTGATGAAATCACATACCTTTCCCCTCAAGGTTTTATATTCAGACATTGATACTAGTGTAAAAATATAACTTTCTCCTCTCAATGATCCCCAGACAAACTCGCTTTTGTTTGCAATGTAAGCAGCCCACCAGTTCCTCACTTGCTCTCTCTCTCTCTCATGCACACAGGCATTGCTAAAGCCAGCCATTGTTCCAGGCCAAGATAATAGTATCAGCCCTTGACGGGATAGTTACAGTTGGATTGACACCAGCTGTTAAAGCAGCCATGCTATGTGGACCTGATCAGATTACAAAATTACACTAAATCTCATCTGACATTAATTATTGGGCTATAATACATAGCTAACCTGGCAACGTGCTTTATAATCCTGAACTAAAAACAATTCGTCTGGTGCCCCTCGGTAGAGATTTGAGAGAGACATCAAAATCTGCTGCCATGGTGTCCAGAGACTTGGTGGGTAATGTACTGTAGAGAGTTTAATAGGGAATTCAGACAGCCTAATCAGTATCCCAATCACAATTCTCCAAGGAAAGGAGAATGTTTTCCATTGTTGTGTTTTGTTACCAGACCTCCCTCTGAGATTCTTGTGTGTTTGTGTGTGTACCCAATACTGTTGGGAGCTTGTGTTTCTCCAGAGGAGCACTTACAATGCTCGAGCTGAAATGTGTTTCAATTTCCTCTTACTTGCATTGAGATGTAAATTCATGTAAGACTGCATGATTATATACATACATGGTTGTATACAATGTCATACAATATCATTTTGTATAGGTGTTGATTCAACTCTTCATTCAGTAACCACTTAACGCACGCTGTTCCGTCTACGGGACGGGACGGATGTTAAGAGGTAGCCACAAGTTCTTCTGGATGTTTTAAACACCAACCCTTAAACATATATATTCATGCCGTACATCGTTGGAAAGTTTAGATTGTCCTGATTCATACAAGACCACTCACGACTTATATGGTTGCTCACAGCCGTAATAGTATTAGCGATTAGCTCGGCTAGCCCCTGAGCTAAGTAAGAAAAGCTATAATGCAACATACCTTCAAAGTCTTCCCTTTATCCACAACGATCATCTTATGACTCAGGACTTTCTGTACAGCTCGCCAAGTATCCATTCTTGTGAAATATGAAATCCGTTTCCATAAAACCGAAATACTTTCCTCAATATGTCCATGTATTTAGTCCAACACGTAACGTAATAACACAAATAACAAACCACATACGGTCCGTTTACGTCATTTCCTGACCTGCGCGTCCATCTCAGAGTACACGTGACTAGATGTTTACGACCGTGAGCCTCTTCTGCTTCTGACGACACCACACACAAGCCAATCGGTGTTTAGGATTAGGCAGTACACGTCTCCAAAGCCAATGAGGACATGTGACCGACAACAATGACGACATGGCTTTGATTGACTGCTGTTCTAGCCTATGGAAATATTCGGTGAAATGAAGTTGATAACCTTTTAGCCAATAGTCAGAGGTTTCCAACGGTGTATGACACTAAGCGATCAAGTTTGGCTGTCCATAAACAAACTCCAAGCGTAACCGGCGTGCGCCCTGTGCGTAAAAGAGTTGAACCATATATCATTACGCACTCGGCATTTTGGTACACGGTTGGTTCTTCTTCGACTTGACATATGACTTATACCAAAATAAACAGATAGATAGATAGATAGATATGGCCAAACAAAAAAATATGGTTATATGTAATAGTAATAATAATAATAATATTAATAATAATAATAATAATATGGCGTCAGCTTTCATTAGAGACCAAGATTGTGATTGTAGGCAAAGGGGAGGTGAAGTTATAGGTGTTTGATTGCGGTTATACAGCTTTGGTAACCAAGTGTCCATTTGGAGTCTCCAAAAAGGACCTGAGGAAAACGCATGGACATACCTGTTGAAAAATAATTCTGAAAAATTCATCTTTTGGTCTTTTGACTCCAAATTTGGACTGCATGAAGCCAAGACCTGTGGCTCTGGCCTCATTGTGTCTATATCCTGCTGAGAGGTCCCTGAATGTCTGTACACATGTCATTGTAAAGGCAAACCTATGGGCGAGTAAACAACCCCATCATTGTAACCTCTGCCACTCTTTGTCAGTAAGTCACAGAATCACACAGACACTTTTACAAGAATCCTGAGAGTGTTTCCTTTCCAATGATACCAGACACATCTCTGAGTCTCAAACTATGTGGGATCTGTGCTGCTCACAACTTGGGCATGTCGTTTAGGCTAACAGCATAAAAAACAGGGGCGTGTGTTAAGTGTTAAACAAAACATTATTATCACTCAGAATTACTTTATTGATTTGCAATGATCCTTGGATCAAGAGGTAATTTTGGACCCAAATAATGCCAAGACAATGGTCCACAGAGAATGATAGAGCAATTGAACCCCTTTAAAGTAAGGGCTAAGCATCCAGGTGCTGACTTTAATTTGTCCCTTTTCTGTGTTTTGTATACAAGCTTTCACTTTTAAAAAATATGTTTCTTTTTGAAGAGAAGGTGAGTGTGTGGGTTGATTGTTGCCACAAAGTTTTCAGTCTAACTTTGGGGTGCAGGCAATGGAAGACAAGTTCATCAGTTTGTAGTGAATTCACTTTTTATTTATCTATAAATGCTGTCATGTCAATCTTTCATTGATGTCAATAAAGAGTAAAGACGAAATGGTCGTATGGACAATTCTGGTATATTTTGTCTCCTTAAAGTCCAGAATAGCTTGTCACTGGAGTGGTACCTCAAATGTCTTGCAAGGTACACAATTATACTAAAACTGGTACAATTTGATGAGGTATAAAAATGGACCGGCACTTGTACTTCTATCTACAAGTGTGTAGCCAAAACTCTGACATTAAGATAAAGGTATGAAGACTGAAATTGTGAATAAAGTCAGTACAAGTGGTCAACAGTGTGCAGATTCTCTGGTACTTACATGCCCCAAAACTATTAAATACACATGAGTGAACTGCACTGTTGCACTTAGTGACATGTTCCATCATTATAATTAACACAGACACAGTAGTTCAGTTTGAGTTGATCCCACAAACGCTGCCCTGCCATATGCCATGCTCATTAGCTAACTAAATGTATAAATCTGCAGCTGATTATCCCTGACAAATAAGACTATTTACTCCTGTTAAGAGTAAAATTTGCTAAAAACTGAATATATCAAGGCAGACTGAGGCATTAGTTGGTGTTTGTGTTTTCATCAAATTTGTTGACACATATAGAATAACACCAGATTAAGTGTTTAAGGGTGTCATTTGCAAAATTGTGCTATATTGAGTAAACTGTTGCTTTGTTTTGCATTATGTTGTAAGCTATTTTTGCAGAAGTAGCAGAAACACTTTACCAGCTGATAACACATAAGACCTTCAACAGCGATGATCTAGACCTGCTCCAAATGATGAAACACAGATGAAACAGAGACCTCGGTGAAAAACAGTAATTTGGTGCTTTCTGCCTGGTATGACTAAATCACACAAAGGGCATCTTTGAAACCAACCAACGCACTGCCATCTGTCATAAACAGCATACATCATGAAAACTGCCGGTTTTATCTGTAAAATGATATATACCATTGCTTTGATTATTGCCCACAGATGCGTTTTCACTGCCTACAAAATCCCCATGTAGAACTGACAACAGGCAGCAGAGAGAGAGAGGGAGAGAGAGAGAGAGAGAGAGAGAGAGAGAGAGAGAGAGACAGAGAGAGAGAGAGAGGATGTAGGTAGTGATAGATTTACTGACTGATGCAGAGAACAACGTCTCTGAGATTTACTTTAGGTCTGCTGCCTTTGAGGCGGAAACACCTCCAGAGCTGTCCTGGCTTGTTCCTATTAAGATTAATAATGGTAGTATTTACAAGGCCCAGATCTCCCCTCAGAACCCAGAGGCCGCACTGTGCCAAACCACCAGAAGAACACAGCAGGCTGACAAGACAGGAGGGAGAGAACGGTGAATGAGTGTGTGGGAGAAATGGGAGTGAGAAAACACAGTGTTCTTCAGTGCATTTCCACACCAATCATTTGCAATGCTGTGGTTTTTAACTATCTCACAAGCCAAGACTGTATTTTATGTTTCATTAAACTTTTGTTGTAAAGTGATACATCTGGGGTTATTCCACTTTATTTGAATTTTAAGGTATTTGAATTAACATTAACAACATACATTTTGGTTGAGTTTAAAATCCCACAACTGATGAAACTAAAATAACAAAAAAGAAACTCTGAAGTGTAGGAAGTGAGACGCTTCATATATATATAACTGTGTGGAAATATCAGTTTGGACTCTTTGATACAACCCCTGAGCCAAGATTTAGCAAGGTGAGTCATCCTGCATTATCTTTGTTCTGTAGAAAAACAATAGAAATATATTATTATACACAGGCACAAATTCAGAGCATACACAAGTGTCAATAAATACAATTTTATTTACACCATTTAAAACTTCTAACACAGAAGATCAAATCTCTTTGTTAGTCTATTAATATTTCATGATGTGATTATAAAGCTGATATATACTATTTGTAAAACAACATCTACAAAATGACTATGCATTATACATTAATAAAACGTAAAGGGAACATTAGGCTCAAACAACTAAAAACAGTCTAAAAATTGGCACAATAACTGAGAAATAATGTGCAAGTGCTTCCCAAGTAACATGAGCTCAATCGGCCAGATGGTGGCGCTGTAAATAATTGTAATATGAATAGAACTTTTTGGATTACCCTAATTGGGTACACAGCATTGTGGGACTAAGATACGCATTTCTATTATAAATAAACCGAAAAACATGGCCGCCATCAATTTTAAAAAAACTTCACAAATGGCAATTCATTTATCATTTCTGCTATCATCATAAATCTTGGCAGGTATCACGTCAAAATCAAGACAGCACAGAATTTCACCAAATTTGGATAGCATGCTCTGGGGCCAAGTATAAACCACACTCTTGTGCAGTACTGATTGGTGCAAGTGGGTGTGGCAATCACATATTTGCTCATAACTCAAGAGGATTTTGAGCAATCCTGATTAAACTCACAAGAGACATCCTGCACCATCTCCTGAACATACACAACAAGTTCTGTTCACGTTCAGTGAATGGTGGAACTCTGAGTGCATGATTATTGAAATGCTGCAGGGCTTTGTGATGATGAAACAAGTCTGTGATTAGGGCTGCACAATTCTGGGAATTTTCAAAGTTGGAAGCTTTCTATGGGAATTAATGGAAATAAACTGGAAATTTACAAAATTGCATGTTAACCTATAACTGGGAAATGTAGTCTGAAAAAAGGTCTTGTAGCATAAGCTTGATTAAAACAACCAGATTTAATACAAATACAGTTCAATATCTGTATTCGTCAATCACATGAACATAGTGCATTACTTACTGCAGGGCCACACCCCCTTCATGCACTGTGCATTCCTTCAACACATGCACAGATGATTTCTAGAAGGGAATATGTTACTTCACTCAACATCATGTTTTTGTTGTTCAATTAAATCATTGATTAAAGTTCTAATCACAAATAAAACAATCAAAATGTTATTTTTTAAAATTGTATTAGTTTGCATGTATGTCTGCCCAAAATGTGTATATTTAAGTTTGTATAAATTACTCCAAATTTCCAGTTAATTCCTGTTAATTTCCATAAACTCTCAAAGTTTCCAACTTGGAATATTCCCAAAATTCCCTAGTTTAACTACCCATGGAAAGTTTCCAGAAATGTATCAGAAATGTTCCACCCCTTTGCAACCCTATCTGTAATTGGTCTCCTTCTTTAAACAGAATTAAACTAGCTGAAGTAACTTAGCTAACCACTGTGAAGCCTGAAACCTGCTTGTTGCTGTTGCTGCTTTAATTTGGACCGATTGAGCTGCTTCTTTCTGTTGAGTGCAATATAGTTTGAACCCGCAAATAGCCGCTTGTGGCTATATTATTTGATCGTTTTAATGCCTTCTCTCTTTTAAGAGCTTCAGAGTAATGAAAGGAATGTGAGCAGTGCAATTAGTTAAGAAACTTCAAACTAACCCCATACATTTCACTGGAAATGTACATTTAATCTAATAAACTGTCAGT